>NC_054827.1:78380442-78716442 GCF_018345385.1 Vulpes lagopus | reverse complement strand
TAACACCTTTTCTTTTTTTTTTTAAGATTTCTTTTTTTTTTTTAAGATTTTATTTATTTTTTCATGAGAGACACAGAAAGAGAGAGAGAGGCAGAGACACAGGCAGAGGGAGAAGCAGGCTCCACGCAGGGAGCCCGATGTGGGACTCCATCCCAGGTCTCCAGGATCACACCCTGGGCTGAAGACAGCACTAAACCACTGAGCCACCAGGGCTGCCCAGTTACACCTTCTCAAAACTGATGAAGCTCAAGTATTTTAGAGTGCAATATCATGTGTCTGTGTTAATGTGACCAAGGTCCTGATGGGAAGCTGCAACACACCCTTTATTAAAAATAATAATAATAATAATATAAATACCATGTGATCTTTAATTTCTGGGAAAACTTAGATTTTATGTTTTATGTTTAAAATTCACTGCTAATGAAGAAAAGTTAAAAATTGTTTCAGATGCTAGAAGCGTTCTGAACACAAATCAAACAGTGGATAGCATTAACTATTTCATTTGTAAAATTATCAGTATGTCCAAAATTTATCCTATACATATGAGTGTATGTTCAATGGAATCATGGCCTAAGTTCATTTAACTTATGCAAAATTAATTATATACATTTAAGAATTTAAAAAATAAAGGGGGCAGGAGATTCTCCTCACCTTCCCACTCAAAGAGCATATAGACTGGGATGTTAGAGGGACACCTCGGTGGCTCAACAGTTGAGCATCTGCCTTTGGCTCAGGGCATGACCCCAGGGTCCTAGATTGGGCCCTGCATCGAGCTCTGTATGGGGAGCCTGCTTCTCACTGTTTGTCTCTGTTTCCCAACCCCCCACCATGTCTCTCATGAATAAATAGATAAATCTTTTTTTAAAAAAAAAGACTGGGATGTTGGGAGTGGGAGATGCAGCTCCATGGCCCCTCAGTCATCATAGTTCGTGTATGCCTGTATGCCTTTCATAATCTGAGCATCCTATCATGCTGAACATGATTCTGAGGTTTAACAATATGCATTTTGATGTGAGTGTGTCCTCTAAACAAGTTAGCTAGTCATTTGTTTCACAACTAAGAGCAATTTTTTTAAACACGAGGAGGAAAATATGGATATTTTGGATTCAATGAGACAATAGCTCACATCCATCTCCCATGTAACAACTTCTGAAGGGAATTAAAGTGTTATTTTGATTCTATGCAATTTTTGCCCCTCTTGTTCATATAAGAACCCAATCTACATATAAAAGAATTCACTGTACCTAAAATTCACTGCAGCCATCTATTATCACATGTTCATACCCAAGTAGTATGAGAGCGGGATTGAGAACAGTAGTGCCAAAAAGCACTTTACCTCAGTGCAAAGTAGATTATATTTGCATATTTATAACTGACATGGAAGCATCGCATACCCATAATGCACTGCATACTCATAATGCAACTTGATTTAAATATGTAAATACTGACAAACATGAATATTTACATCTCAAAGATTTTACATAGAAGTAGAGCATATCCATAATGTAACTTGATATTTGCCTAATATTATACCACAATCAAAAAGTTAGTGCTATCAATTGGAGATGCCTAGTAAACAAGCAGTTCCCCACCACGCTGAAAAAGTCTGCCTCAATTGAACTCAGTTTGATTCCATGCCAGGAGGTACTCCAGGACTGAAGACAGAGGGGAATTCAATCAGAATTCTTCCTGGACAGATTCACCTTTCTTCTTGATCATTCTTAACACAAATGAAACCCAAGTGTGGTTCTAAAAAGTCACAAATATTTACTGAGTCCCTACTATATGTATAAGGAGCTGTCCTGGTTACCACAGGAAATGTAAGATATTTTTACAAGAATTCTAACTACCCACTTGGAAACAATTATATCCACATGAAAAGTTACAAGTAAACTGTAGGGTGGCTAGAAATCTATTGCAGTAATCTATGGAAAAATTGATGATGGCCCAAAGCAGGACAGTAAACTGGGAATATAATGAAGAGAGCCTTTAGAGACACCTAAGAACTAGATTAGTCTTAGTAAGTAACTCCAGTTGGAGTGTGAGAGAGAAGTTAAAGTACTCTCAGTTCTAACTTGGGATAGATGGTGATAACATTAAACAAGACAGAGGATTACAGGAACAAGAAAAGGTTTAGGTTGGGAAAGAACAATTTTTTTTTTAACTTTGTTGTTTTTGGCTTTGTTTTTTAAAATTAAGATATGGGGACCTTTTTAAATATGAGTATTTTGGAGGAAGTTGCAGATCATCTATCTAAAGTGATATAGCAGGATCTACTGATCTATAAATCACTGTCATCTAGATGATTATTCATTCAATGAATATAAATGAAATATCCAGTGAGAGTACATACAGTATAAAGAATTGAATCTAGCAGTGTCCACATTTAGGAGCTTAGAGCAGAAATAAAAATGATGACATGGAGCGAAGAAACTCATGGAATAGAAACTGATGAATCCAAAGAAAAGAATAGTTTCAAGAAATGAGAGCTCAGTAATTTGTCTGCTATTATGTTGAGGTCAAAAAAGACAAGAACAGAAAATATACTGATATTTATTTTAGTAATTAGGTCATTTGTACCTTGGAAAAGATAAGAAAGGAGCAGGGGAAAAACCACATTTTATGCTAACAAGACGGAATTGGGGGTTAAAAAATGGTATTAGAACTATAGACCAATCATCTAAACAAGAAAGGAAAGAGATCAGACGGTCATTACAAAAAGTTAAGAAATGCATTTTTCAACGTAGGGGAAAACCTTCCAATAACAAATCACACAGTTTCTCTCGAGAGCAGTCTAAAATATAATTTCTTTAGATCCCTCCCCCTTCCTTCAAACTCCCTCACTCACACTCTCACCACTAGAGCCACACTTTTCTGGTGGAGGCATGTCAAAGTTTGACATGATAAGTGTATGTCACAACTGTCCCAAGCATGAAGATGGCCGAGATGCCATCCAACCTTCCTTAGGGTTCATCTTTATGAATATATGGAAGAAGTGGTCCCTTTTATTCTAAGAACTGAAGGTATGTGCTAGGATGCAAGTTCCTCTTGATTTAGTGGAAAATGGAAACTCCAGCTCTAGCATGGGGCTAGTTCCATCTTGGAATAATGTTAAAGAAATACAATACCAAATCATGTATCCAGATGGTAAGCCCTAGGCCAATTTGAGTATAAATACTGTCTAAGTAGAAACTAGTTAGCAGAAACTAGTAAACAGGGGAAACATGAAAGTTCAGCTCTTCTTCATTATTGTGTACCTAATACAATACCTAGCATAAAGTTTCAATTACTATTTGATTGAACAGCATTTTCTAAATGTTATACCAATCTAAAATTACTCTACCAAACAACTTGTTATAGTGACAAAAGCATAAGACTAGGACACAAAAGGTTAGGGTTTTAGGTGTGCTCCGAAACTTTAAAAAAAAAAAAGATTTATTTATTTTAGAGTGGTTGTGCAAGCTAGGAAGGGAGGTGAGGGAGAGTGGCAGAGGGTAAGGAGGCAGATAGACAAATAGATTCCAAGCTAAGTGCAGAGCCCCAACACAGGGCTCCATCTCAGGATCCTGAGATCATGACCTGAGCTGAAATCAAGAGTCAGGGGCTTAACCTGGAACATTTTAATAAGTCTTTTATCTCTCCAATAGTTCTCTCATCTGTTTTCCCATTCTGCCATACTTGACAGGTTTCAGAGGGGCACTCATGAAAAAATACACATGAAAATGCTTGGTATATTTTTCTATACTATACAAATATTAAGGCAATTTTTATTATTACTACTAATATATCATTTAAGATGATCAGATGTTGATATAAATTGTGCATTCTTTTTCTAAGTTGGCTTTGCTACAAGTGTTATTTTATTCTTATTTACCCCTGTTTATCTAATCCCTGTTTGAAATCTGCTAAACTATTTGCCTATTTATCAGGGTGGCCCTAATTTGGAATACAGAGACTAATGGCATTGGAAAATTGCACTGAAAGGAGCCACCCATGTATTATGATAGATCATAAATATGGATGACTAGAAAGTAAGATGCTTCGCTTAAGATGCAAATTAGCAAAGAATGAGATGCAGTGAGTTGTGCACCAGAGATTCAAATCCTGATGGAGAAGTCCCTGTAGGGTCACCGACAAAAAGCAGGTTTCTGCTGTCACTCCCCAGTGAGACTGTAGACACTCCCAGGGCCTGTCATGCAACACTAATTGAACAGGATACTAATAGGAGAGAAAGTGTGCCAGCCACATCCCTGAGTGTGGAGCCACCAAGTAGAGTCTGGGGAGGCACTCCTTGCAAAAAGCACACAGGCACAGAACCACAACCCAGAAACCCACAGCCAGGCCAATCCTAGCAGCAGAGTGGCTGAGAAACTGAGAAAGGCAGAAAGGGAGAAACGGAAGCTTTGCAGGAAATGCAAATGGTCATAATAAGGATAAACAGTCCTCAAGGAAACTCTAGTGCTCTGTAATCCAAACTCTCCTCCCTGCCCTCCCAAAACTTGCAAAGTTTGTCCCCTAGGTCCCCGATCCTGCCACCCTTCCAGATAAGATTCAGACGATGAGGTCCTGGCTGTAATATATCAGACAACAAAGGTTTGCAGTATGTCTATTCATGTAGACATGGTAATAGCATATGAATCTGTAATCTTGAGTATGGCCAATAGCAGAAAGAGGGGGAGAATTTAGAAGTCAAACAGGAAGACAACCACCATGTAAAATAGAATTACAAAGTGTCTGTCATAACAGTCCCTAATAGAAGCAGAAAGTAACCAGAAACCTGGCTTTAATTTCATATGTACTCTCATTGCCTTCTTTTTACTACTGTTAGTTCTCATATCTCTTCTCTCCTGTGTCTGTTATAAGTCTCTTCTCGGAACCAAAGTTACAATCCAAACAGGTCACATTCTTTGCAGTAATGAGTGGGAGATGAAAAGGCCAAAAGAAAGAGGGAATATGAAAAAGTAAAAGTGGGAGCAGAAAGTAAAAAATGACAGTGAATTAAAACACCATGGTTTCGTTGTCATGACTCCAGTCACCTACACACTTTTCACAAATTCTAGAACATAGGCAGGGCCATGTTCATCAGGATCACAGTCTCAGGAACACCAGACCTGGAAACAGACATCTCTCAAGTCTGCCTTACATGACCCTCTTCCCAGAAACTCATCTGTTAAACTGAACTGCAAATTTCTCAAAAGCAGATCACTGATTCTTTCTGCTTCACAAGATGAAGTCTTTGAAGGAACTGCCTCTCACCAAACACAAGAACTTGAGATTTAAAAGAACCAAGAAAGGAAGATAAACAAAAACACATTTAGAGCTTCTATTCCCTTGGTGGATCAGATTTCATAAATGTCTTGAGTATCACTTTAATAAAAGAAAAAATTACGATTGAGGAAATTTGTAATTTACCCAAGTCTTGTTTAACACAAATAAATTCAAAGCACTTTCAATCCAACAGCCAAATCATTTTCTTAAATACATGAATGGATATATCAAATGATATTTATTCATTAAGAGATCTTCACTCAGCCTCAACTATAATGAGCCTCAATACAACAGAGTCTTGCCATCAAGAATGCCATCTCTAATAACTAAAATCTAGGGGTGGGAATAGGTTGTGTGGAGGAGTACACATTAAACCAAGATACCTCCTATTACATCATATGCACGATAATCCCAAGTGTATAACCAGCGTGAAGAACAGATGCCAGGTCACAGAACAAATTAACCTGAGTGTGATCCATGGTGTTGACAGGAGCTATCAACAATAGCTACAGAGCATAAGTCAAAGGAGGACAAGTAGTAATAATAATAGCTCACATTTATTGAGACCTTACTATTTGTCAGGCACTGCTATCTCACTTAATCCTTACTACACTATCATGAGATAAGCATTATAACTAGGAAACTGAGGTTTGAGAGATTAATTTACTCAAGGCCACACAGTGAATAACTGGCTAGATTTTGAATCTGGGTACTTGACACCAGAGCTTCTACTAACCTCCATCCAAAGTTTCATCTTCCAAACTTGTCCCTCACTGAAAGATCCTTCTATGAACTTTCATGATCTATTCTTCTAAATGGGTCTCTCATTTTCTTCCCTGAGTGTCCTTCCTTCTCTTACACCACTTTTGTGTCCATTAATTTCTCCCTCTTTTCTTAACATTTCTCTTTTCTCTCCCTCTTCTTTTTCCCTTTCCCCCCCCCTTCCTCTTCCTCGTCCTTCTCTTTCTCTCTCTTTCTTTAAATCAAATTGAATATGGAGTTCAAATAGTTCTTAAAATGATGACTATTTTATATCCTATATTTTCAACTCAAAATGCATATTGGCACTACAGGAAAAGGAGGTATTCTTTTCTATATCTAGGTCTCTTCCTCCACAGAGGAAAATATTAAAAATAAGTAGCTTTCTACTTCTTTGTGGCCCCTCAGTGATCTGTTTCTGGAATTGAGACTTATTTACATCAAAAGGTTTCACACTACCCACAAATGATGCTGTGGACTGAATTGTGTCCTTCCCAAGATATTTATGTTGAAACACTAGTTCCCGTGCATCTATATTGGAAATAGAGCCTTTTAGAAGTCATTAAGATTAAAGGAAGTCATATGGGTATAGCTCTGATCCCATAGAACTAGTATCTTTGTAAATGAAGAAGAGACACCACAGATCTCTATGTTTCCACCATGTGAGGTCATAGGGAGAAGGTGGCTGTCTGAGGCCAGGAAGAGAGCTCTCACCAGCAACCAAATCAGCTGGTACGTTGGTCTTGGACTTCTCAGGATCCAGAACTATGAGAAATAATTTTTTGTTGTTTAAGTCACCCAGTCTATGGCATTTGTTATGGCAGCCCAAGCTAATATAATTGGTTTTAAAAATATGGCTTTTCTTTATGCAAAAATTTCACTGCTTAAATTGTTAACACTATAATTTCAGTCTGGGCATTCACATCATTACTAGTTTTGAACTTACTGAGTCTTGGTTAAGATGTTTCCCAGACAAAAAAAAAAAGATGTTTCCCAGACAAAGAAGAAATACACTACTAAAATGCATGTATATAAAACATCTATTCTTTAAATCACACCAAAGATTTACCTGGCTACTTAGGACAGAAAACCACTTCTCTGAAAAGCCAAGAGATTTTGACAGATGTAATGTAACCTGGATCCCTCCTATAACAATAAATAAATAAATAAATATTTTTTTAAAAACCACACACACACACACACACACACACACACAACACATACACACAGCAAGAAGAAAGGAAGGAGGAAGGAGAGGGCCCTAGATTTATATACATGTGAGTGTGAAATTCGGTGATCTTTTTTCCTGTTATTTTATTCAATATATAATAGATGACCCTGCTACCAATTCTATCTATATATGATAAAGAAAAATAAACTATGCATCCAGCTATCAGGTCCAAAAACTGGAAACAACCTAACACAAGAAAAATATTTTTTCAAAGTCCCTTTATCTTTCACGCTAACAGTAGTGTGTATGCTATTGTTTTGCAGCCAGTCACTAGAACTGTTGAAACATTAAACAGTATGAAGAAAATACCAGCAGTTTTAATTATTCCTCCATTGGGAATCTTTGGCTTCATTGAGAGGGTATAGGAGTTGTTTAATGGCCAAATAGCAAAATAAAAAGCAAATGATACAGAGAATACCTGCATCAACATCTAGGTTTCATGAAACCTCAACATGAAGTTTGATAGCCTCTTGGATGACCTGAGAGGGGAAGAGTTACTGTGAATCCCTACCTCTTCTTCCTGTGAAATAAGCTGAGAAATTTGAGACAAGGGGGCCTTGTATTTGAGCCTGACTCAGACATGCTTTTTCTGATTCAGCCATAGCTTTGTTTGGAAACCTGTACGTCATGGCCTTGGCGGGCCCCCAAGCATCCTCCTATGCAGTCTGCTATTTTTCCTCTAGCTTACCCAGAATAGCTGGGCAGAAATTTAGTACAGTTGGTATGCCGGTGTTTATAGGCCAAAGTGCTGTCGACTTTCTTTCTGTGGGCAAGCAGAGGTGCTTGGAGACTGGCAAGAACAAAAGGAAAGGTGCTTCTGGCCTTCTGGTTTTGTTTCCTGGAAGAATTAGAGATCCACTTTCCCTCTTCCAAACAAGCCCAGGCTTAGAAGACCCTTACCATGTTGAACCTCCCTCATTATCTTCTTTCATTCTCTGAAAAGTCATTATCCCACTCTGAAATCCAAGTGCTTAGAATTATAGTATACCATTAGTCATATATTTAAACGTATTTATTAATTAGGATCCTACACAGGAAAGACAGGTATAGAAATTTCCCTCCAGAGAATTTTCTGGTATATTATTTCTAGGTATTGTATTTTAAAATGCAAAGCCCGATATTTGGGGGGAGAAATGGAAGTAATAAAGATCCTATCCTAAGAAAAGAAGAAAGAGATTTGCTAACTTTTAACTATTCTATCTAGAAACTTTGTTTCTTTCCACTTATGATACAATACTTACACCTTTGTTTGCTGGTTTTATAGAAATGGAGACATGATTCTTCACTATAGTCTCCTCTTTTCTGCTCATTGTAGCCCAATAAAATAAGAAAATGGTCCCAATCTTACTTATCCATCACACTCTCTTTGGCAAATTGTTACTCCTTTTGCAATTTCCCAGATATACCATTGCTGTTCCATTAGGCCATGCTATGAAATAACATTCAAGTTGGTGCCTTGATTCAGGTTTCACTCTTTGAAGGCCCAATTATAGATCAAGCATATGTCTCTGCCATGAAGAAAAAAAAGGCAAGAACAAAATTACAGATTATACTCAGGAAATCTTCCCACTTAGAATCCCTGACTTCTTCCTGCAGCCATAAGAAAAACCACTCATGGCTCTCAGCTGCTATTTCTTCTCACCAGGGCAGGATTATGGAGCTTGGATGCCCTAAGCACTCTCCAGGTCCCTGCTCCTGACCCGAATGCATCATTAGAAACAAAACCAAACAATGAGTGACTGTTTTATAGTTTCCAAAATTACACTCATATGTATGAGTGTAACATATGTTTATATGTGTATGTAAATATGAAACTAGGTTCTGCCTACATCTACTAACATGTGCATTGTGTATCTGTGTTTGCTTTGCTGGGCTTGTAGGTGCTGGGGTGTGGAGCATGACTGTGTCATGTAATCATACTTGAGGCTCCTGGATTGGGTGCTGGTCTTCTTACTTTACATGTGTATGAAATGACTGACCCAACCTGACATGGCTCATCCCTGCAGAGAATATCCCAGGGAAACTGTGAGAAAAACATCAGAGAGGATCAAATAGCAATGTTCTGTCCAGCTGCCAATGTAGTAGCTCCCTAATAATAGGTTGGAGGCACCAGGAACACTAGATGTTTACATTTATTTTAAAAACACAAGCTCCAAAAGAGAGCTCTTCTTGGCACAGTACACAAACATTTATAGTGAACCTTTCATCCCCAGCCCTTTTTTAAGCATTACCTCATTAATCTTCAAAGCAGCTACACAAGGCAGGTAGAACTATTTTACTCTGCAATTTTAAATGTGCCACTTAATATGAGTAGGAAAGTGTGCAGGGACAGCACTACCAAGGTAGACTTTCAACAGCAAAGGCCACTCTCCAGGGAGGAGGAACCTCTCTGGCAACTTCATCTGGCCAAGTCTTCCCATCCATTCCCATCTCTCCGGAACAATTACCTACCTCTTTTAGGGCTATATCCCATCTATAGGAGCTTCCCATTGTCCCTCACCCTTAAGTTCCCATTCAAATTTGCCCATCTTTCTAGAATCCCCGTAACTTTGCGTTTATTCTGAGCAGCACTTAAATCCAAAAAATGTTCTGTGCTACACAGTCAATATGCCCTACATGTCACCCTACTATTTATATCTTGACAGAGACCTTAGGAAGAAGACATCTTAATACAAATAAATGAAAGGAATATGGGGGATCTGGGTGGCTCAAGTCAGTTAAGCGTCTGCCTTCAGCTCAGGTCATGATTTCGGGGTCCTTGGATTGAGCCCTGTATCAAACTCCCTGCTTGTTAAGAAGCCTGCCACTCCCCCCTACTTGTACTCAATCTCTCTCTCTCTCTCTCTTTCTCTCTCTCTCTCTCTCTCTCCTCTCTCCCTCTCTCCCTCTCTCTCTCTGTCAAATAAATAAATAAAATCTTAAAAAAAAGGAATAATGCCTTAAGCAGGAAGAGCCGGTGAATGTCTCTTACATGACATTAGACATTGTAGGATTTACCTTATTATTGAGTCTGTCCAGTAAAAACATAAAGTGGGTAGATTAGAATGAAGCTTAACCACCTCTTATTCTTCTTTACCACCTAAAAAATTGTGTGTCTGTGTCTCTGTAAGACTAATACTTCCTACATCTCTACTTCTGCACTCTAACTTTCATCAACATATAGGTCCTCTGTGTTTTTTTTGGAGTTTAGATATTAGTTTGCATTTTAGATATTTCATTTATTATTTAGTGGAGAGATTCCTGGTGTTCTGTGCTTTCACCTTTAAGAAAACTGACTATCCATAGCAGTTCTGGAATGATTAAAAGCATCAGAAATATTATTATATCCTTACTGTAACCATTTAGAAATATTAGCTTTGAGAGGCAAGAGAGAGTTATCTAATACAATTTATTGGTTTGTGTGTGACTTCCTTCCTATTCTAAAAGAACGCTAGTTCAGCTTCATTAAATCTTCTTCATACTTACTGAGTTTTCTCCTTAATAGTGTAATTCAGTTTTAATCACCTGACCCGACAATATGGCTTGTCAAAGGCAGAATTTGCCTCCTAGTGTATTGAGAACATTTGTTGTATCTTTACTTAGATTATATCTCAGAAATTACATTAGAGGTTAACATTTAATCTATATAATGACAGTTCTGTTGACATCCCAAGTCTCTCTGTGCAATTTGCATACAAAGATACCAGCTAATCCAGGAGGATTCCTCTGGGGACAGCTTGAGAGAAAGCAAATTTTACATTAACCTAAGGAAAAAAAGTCAAGTCCCCACTAAGAGTAGACTTCTGGGAGAAATGAAATATAGGACGAAAAACAGCTTCTCAATAGCTTCTCTACTGTTTAAAATTGTAACCTAGGGCAGCCCAGGTGGCTCAGCGGTTTAGAGCTGCCTTCAGCCCAAGGCGTGATCCAGGAGACTAGGGATCGAGTCCCACATCAGGCTCCCTCCATGGAATCTACTTCTCCCTCTGCCTGTGTCTCGGCCTCTCTCTCTCAACCTCTCTCTCTCTCTCTCTCTCTCTCTCATGAATACATAAATAAAATTTTAAAAAAAAAAAAAAGGATTGGATGCTTAACTGACTGAGCCACCCAGGTGCCTCAACCATAAAATTGTACCTCTAATGTTTTTTCTATGATGAAATTCTAAATTGACTTCCATGCTTATATTCAAATGAGCACATATATCTCCAGTGCCCAGCACAGTGTCTGACTACAAAGATGCTCAGCAAAGTTTTGCTGGAGAAAAATGAGTACAGAAACATTCAAATGTCAAATATTAATAATTTTTGGGCTATCCTCCATTTTTTATTAACCAAAACTCAGCTTTCTTCCATTAGAGGAAATCATCAGAATTGGCAATAGTTTAATTATATTTGAGAAGATATACAAAATCATAATATCTACGCTTATAAAACATGAGCCAAAAAACATCTAACGGTCTAAGTATGGCCATTCTCAACTGCCCTCTATTTCCTTTTTAAGCGCCACTTAAATGTTCCCATATTGGCAATTCCAGATATGTGTCTTAAATAAGTAATAAGATAATTAGCCCTGAAATACACACACTCAATAGGCTAACAACAAAAATAATAGAAGACTTTGAGAAAAAAATAATGCATTATAAAAAGAAATCATGAAGACCCAGTGGAGAGTAAGAAAAGCTGGCTACAGGACAGACTCAAATAAGCATGTACTGTGGTGTCCATGATTCCTCTTCAGCATGGCAATTTCTGGACAAAGCAAGGATTGTCATGGAGATCAGGAGATCTGGGATCTGGCCTAAATGTAAAACTACCCTGCTCTGAGTCTGAGCATGTGATAGTCGCCTGTCTGAGTTTTGTTTTGTTTCCTTGCACACTGCAGACACTGAAGAAATATTTGAACCAACTTTCCTCATCTGTAAACATGATCATCTCAAAAATCCTCCTGTCCGGGATCCCTGGGTGGCGCAGCGGTTTAGCGTCTGCCTTTAGCCCAGGGCGCGATCCTGGAGACCCGGGATCGAATCCCACGTCAGGCTCCCAGTGCATGGGGTCTGCTTCTCCCTCTGCCTATGTCTCTGCCTCTCTCTCTCTCTGTGTGTGTGTGACTATCATAAATAAATAAAAATTAAAAAAAAAACATTAAAAAAAATCCTCCTTTCCAAAACCAGCATGCAGTGATTCGAACATTCTGTTTTACTGGCATGAAATCAGACACTAACTCCAATGAGAAGGGGGGAAAAATAAGAGGAAACTGTTGCTTCTGCATCAACTGTCTCTAAAACACTAGATCCAGCCCCAAATTGACATGAAGGCTTCCTATTTTCTCTAATACTTAAATGCCTTATGTCCAAAATGTTTTACTTCACACTGAAAATTTGAATATTTTGAATTTTAAGAAACCACATGGGCTTGGTACTGTGTTCATACTTGAGGTGCATCCTTACATGAGAACCAGTATTGGAAGCCATATCATAGTCTAGCAATCAACAGGATAGATCAGGCTAGAGTGTCCTTAACCTCAGTTCTCTCCCATCAGCATCCCTATAGCAATCCAAACTGAGATCTTCAAGTAGCCAGCTGACTCAGTTGAGTAAGACTGACTTGGCCCAGCCACCATCTAGATCCATTTAGACCTGACCATTCAATAACTATTTCTTATCTCCCTCCTCTGCATCTGGTACTACCTTAGGCAGTGAAGATTCAGAGCTGAATATTACTTAGCCTTTCCTTCAAATGTCATAGTCTAGTAGTTCATATACAGAAGTAAAGAGAGAAATATAAACCATGATATATGTGCTAGGATGGGATAAGGACAGAATGTACAGTAGTTCCTACAAGAGGCATCTGAAAGTGTTTGGATGTAAGAGGAGGCAACATCTGAGATCTACATGTCAACTGGAGTAGAATAAAATGACAAAATCTTCAGAAAGAGGCACCCCTCTGATAGAACAAGAAGTCCAGTGTTGGCCAACATTCATATAGCAACAGACAATGGGGCAGTGGTTTTCTCCACCCACCTTCAGAGTCCTACCTAGGGAAGCTGCTAAATATGCAGATTTATAGGATCCTCTGCAGCCTGACTGAATCAGAATCTCTTGGGGGTGTAACCCAGAGTTCTGAATTATAAAAGTTCAAGTGATTTTGATGAAAGCTGAGGTTTAAGAATCACTGCAATACCATGTAGCCTCTTTATAGACACGGCTGCCAACATCCAGCAGCTGAAAATGGCCACGGGTCTGCACAGGAAGATAGTCAGCAACAGAGAATCTTGAGTGTGTTCCCAGCCACTAAGTTGCAGTTTTAGAACAGATTGGAGTTATGGGGGGGAAAAAAAGACTGTGAACTTGAACAAATTACCAAGCCAGAACTCTAGCAAGAGGAAAATGGACCAGAGCTAGAAGACAGAGTAGGACCATGTCATAGGAATAATGAAAAAGTTTAAATGATAATTAAATCCTAAGATCAGAGACAAAATGGTATGATGAGCGATCTTTCCTGAGGGCCAATATGTTGGGCCAGGTCTGTGTCTAGGAGTCAACTGGACTCCAATGATGAAAGAAGACAATTTCTAGGGTGTCAGTGTGGCTCAGTCAGTTGAGTGTCTGCCTTTGGTTCAGGTCATGATCCTGGGATTGAGCTATAAATCGGGCTCCCTGCTCAGCAGGGTATCTGCTTCTCCCTCTGCCCCTCACCCTGCTTATGCACTCTCTCTCACTTGCTCTGTCTCTCAAATAAATAAATACAATCTTAAAAGAGAGAGAGAGAGAGAGAGAGAGAGAGAGAGAAACAAACAAACAAACAAAGAGGGCAGCCTAGGTGGCTCAGCGGTTTAGCACTGCCTTCAGCCCAGGGCCTGATCCTCCATCCTGCATGGAGCCTGCCTCTCCCTCTGCCTGTGTCTCTGTCTCTCTCTCTCTCTGCTCATGAATAAATAAACTTTTAAAATCTTAAAAAAAAAAAAAAAAAAAAGGAAACAAGATAGTTTCTGAGGCTGATAAATCAGGCCCATATAGTCTGGGAATGATAACATGGTGTGCTATGCCAGCTGATGTTATAACTTGGTATTCTAAAAAAGCCATTGAAACCCTTTTGCCCTATAATCATTCTCAGTGCTTGTAGATACATAGTTCTCAATGTTTGAACATTCCTGTCCTTTATAATTAAGCAGAATCTGTTCATATTCCTAACGAGAACCAAATCTCAAATTGAGGTGCCCTCCAACAGGATTTGAGACCCATTTTTCTGATATTAAGATCAACACAAGTTTGTGATTGTGATTTAGAATCACTGATCAATGCTGGCCTTTCTAGTGTAAAACAAACAAACAATCAAAATCCCTTTATTCAAAGCATTTTTTCTGACTTAAGCTGCATTTAGAGCGTAATTAATTTCACTTGTTGTTTCTAAATGATTAGCATAGTTTCTGCAGGTCATAGATCAGTTGAAGGAACTATAAGCAATACTGAACAAAAAGCCCCAGCTGCGTCCTGTTATATTAATGAATCCAACACTGGTATTCATGGCTTGGTATAATAGGCTGGTTGACATTCAACCATCTCCAATACTCATGGTAGTTCTAATCGAAAGGTGTACAACAACCTCTTCAGCTGGGTTTTTTTTTTTTTTTAATAAGAAAACAAAGTATAATATATGGCATGGGCTCTGGAATCAGAAAGATTTTATTTAATCTTGCCCTGCATTGATTAACTTATGTGAACTTGGCAAGTTATTTATCTCCAAGATGCTTATCTGTAAAATGATGGTATTAATATTACCTAGCTCTCTAGCTCATTGAACTGCTTTAGAGATTGAGATAATCATATGCAAAGCATTCGAAAGAGCTCATGATAAGTTAATTATTACCATTCTTGTCCCTATTGTTATTGAGGCCACCCCAGTTTACAGGTACTATGCACTCACATACACAGGAATCATCTGTGTTTTACTGGGATATGTCTTCTTTTGATAATACAAAGTGCCCCACAGATTTCCTCTGGAACACCTATGGGAATGTTGCCCGTACTCATGACCAAGTGCAATCTATTATACTGTGGTCTTCATGGTGTTCTGGCTCTCCTGCTTGGTGACCTGAGTAATGTCAAAGGTCCATAACTTGAGACCACTGTAACTGCAGCTGGGACCAATGCTCATGTCTGGGATGCTTGAATGTCTCACTGATTGAACCGATGCCTTTGGCTCAAGGCATGATCTTGGGATCCTGGGATCGAGTCCTGCTTTGGGCTCCCTGCAGGGAGCCTGCTTCTTGCTCTGCCTATGTCTCTGTGTCTCTCATGAATAAATAAAATATTTTTTAAAAAAATACTCATGTGTGAACCTACAATGTTGCCCTTCAGTATTCTCAGAGCTGCAGTTCACTGAAGACCCAGTGATGTCACACTCCATCACTTTGAGCAAGTTGATTTAGTACCAGCCTCCATAGTTTCTGGTGAGAATAGTTTTTTCAACTAGTATGTGCAGCCCCACCCTTCACAGAGATCAACTGTAAGTCTATGCACTGAGTCAAGTTAACTATTTCTGAAAGGAACTCTAAGCTATCCCTCCCATTTCAAGTTCCTTCCACCAATTTCCACATATCAGTATGTCAATAAGCCTTTATAACAGTGATTACTGGAAGAGAGTACAGTTCAGTTGTAAAAGTAGAGAATAGAGTCAAACTAACTGGGTTTAAGGGGGAAATGACAGCCCCTCTGTGCCTTGGAGTTTTTTGGGTTTCTTTTTCAGCAATAAAATTGATAAAATAATGAATCTAATCAACACAAAAATTTGAGGGGCCTAAATAAGATGAAGTAAACAAAATGCTTTAGCATTGTGCCCTGTACATAACATCAGCTCAGTAAACGGTAGACATGGAGATTAGCTATTATTCCATTTCTGGTAGTCACATATGGATTGAGTGTTTGTGTCCCCCAACTAAGACTTCTTCCATAACCTATCAGAATCACAAATATTTCTATTCCCATAGGGATTTTTCCCCTCATTTTAATGTTTACTAAGTACTCGACAGCTATTGAAATAAAATCTCTTAAGTTATGAGAAAATTATATGGAACTTTGTTTTTCAAAACCAATAACAAATTATATCCTATGTAAGGTTAAAACATCGGGTTTACAAAAGATGAATTCTTCATATTCTATAAACTTGCCACCCAACCAAATAGATTGACACATAGATTTCATTACAGTTTTATAACCATTGTTCCCCAGACTTATTCCCTTGTTGTAAAAATTAACCATGAAATATGTCCACATAAATATGTATTAAAGCAGCTCAACCCATAGTAATAACATTTATGTATCACCTAATAATATAAAATATTATTTCACTTCTGTAATGTATGCCTCACAACAACCATGTAAGGGAAATACAGTGGATACTGTGCCTATGTTATAGATAAAAAAAACTAACGTTCAGAGAGGGGATTGGTCATTTGTACTAGTCACCCAGCTGGCAATGGTGAAGCCAGCACTTGAATCCAAGACTTTCTAAATCCTACAGTGATGCCTATTTACTATGATACTGTTGGTAAAAATTAAGTGTTTGCTTTAATTTCACTATATTGTATTTTGATATGCCAGTCCACTACCCTCCAAATCTTCCCAATTCACTTACTAAACATTTAAAAAGAATTCATTCCACCACGTACTACAATACGATGCCAAGTATCATCAATTCCTTCTCCTTCTCTGACCTCTCTTTTGAGCTTCTTACCTGAGAAAGATTGTGAACAAAGAGAATCCAGAAAGCAGTTTAGGAAAAGAGTCAGGAACCATGGATCACCACCACTGAATTCACCAGAGACTGGCCACACTGGGTTTTGTGAGGCTCTGGGGGACCTATGGGAAAACATTAAATTGAGAATAAGAACTATGGCTGAATTTCAGATTGTGATCTCTTTCTTCTTCCTTCTCCACCATAGGTTCTCAATTCTAGTTGTACCTTAGAAATACCTGAGGAGCTTTCCACATTCCCAAAGCCTGAGCCCCACCCAGGCCAATTAAATCAGAATCTATGGAGGAGAGACTAGGATGTGAACAATTTATAAAAACTTACAGGTGCTTCCAAGGTGCAGCCAGGGTTTGAGAACCAGGCAGTAGGCTAACTTCACAACTCAAACGCAAGGCTACATTGGGAAACAACAGTGGCTCTTAGGATAAGCACTCACTTCTATTATGGAGAAGGGCAAAGACCATGAAAGAACTGCTGTGCCTGGTCCCTGGAAGAACTGGAATCTGGGTCAAAAGACAGTCAGATCCAGAGTCAATGTACCAGCCCTGGCAGCAAATGCTAAAATAATACAGAGAAAATTTTTTATCTCACCCGGGATAAGCCTCCATTCCTATATGTTGCCTGAGTTCTTTCTATGCAGAAAGATTACTCCCAATTTTCATTGTGCCTTCTATGACAGTGATGTTAATGTTAGGGGTTTGGGTTTTTTTTTTTATTTAAAGATTTTATTTATTTATTCATGAGAGACACAGAGAGGTAGAGACATAGGCAGAGGGAGAAGCAGGCTCCATGCAGGGAACCCAATATGGGACTTGATTCCAGGACCCCAGGCTCCATGCAGGGAACCCAATATGGGACTTGATTCCAGGATCACGCCCTGGGCCGAAGGCAGATGCTCAACCACTGAGCTACCCAGGTGCCCCTCAAAATTTACTCTTTAGAAAGGAATCCAGAAATATAAAACCTAACATTTTATCCCCACATTATATATATATATATATATATATATATATATATATATATATATATCTCCTTTTTTTACTCTCTGAAATTTCTTTCAAACCTGGATGATTTTGTGAGGTAAAATCCAACAACAGTCTTAATTATAGGTATTAAATGTTAGGGAAATAAATATAACAAGAAAAAATAAATATAACATGAAAAATACATTTCACATTTGTTATATAGTATGTTTAATTTATAACTCCAATCCTCTCATTGTCATAACTGCTGATATTTATAATATACTTAAGGTCTCAGCATTTATCAACCTTTCTTTAAACTTAAGTGACCCATTGTTTTTTGCACCATAACTCACATATAAGAAAAATCCTAAATTTGTCCTTGATTTATATGACTAAAAATATTTTTCGATGTGAAATCATTCTTTATGTGTTTGCAGTATATTTCAGATGAAGATGTAGTTTTTTTGCCACTATTCTGAACTTCTCCCATCTGCCCTGATAAAAATACAAGTTATAGATTCAAGAATCTCCATAGGAATTCTTTAACTCTGTATCAACAGACAAAGAAATCATTCTTGAAATACATCTGATGACATGATAGACTGGTAAAGTCAAATCTCTCCAGAAGCAAAAATTAACTATGATTACTTGATGTAAGACATCACTCAAACCAATCAAATGTTATTTTGGGAAATCATAAATTTATATCCAGCGTCAGTTTGTCACTCATTAAGTTCTTATAAGAATGATTAGGAAATTATCTTAATAAGTAAACGTTAGTCTTAACCTCTTCTTAGTTTGATGGCTTAAAAATATAAGTTTATATCAATCCATTGAGTCTCACTAAAAGTCTCTGCCTGCTTTGAGAGTTATTTATTGTATTATTAGTAAAATTTATCCAAGGTGAAAGAGGAAATTCTTGCATTGCTCCATTATGCAACGAATCTACCTATAACATGTTAGCAAAGCCTTTAAAATATGGTTCTACAGTAAATATTAATAAATATTGACCAAGTAGATACTATGTTCCAGGCACTGTGTGAGATCCTGGGAATATACGAAAACCTCATTATTGAAAAGTGTTCCCCTACACAAAAACTCCGGGAGCAGATTGCAGTCTTGCCAAGGTGTCGTTCTAGTGACTGACATGGATCACCACCTCCAGCAGTCAACAGTGACAGCAGGCAAAGCAGCTTAACAGGGAGTTACTGATTTTGCAGCTGTATTTTGCTTGTCGCTCCTTTGAAAGATGCTTACTTTGAAGATCCTGATCATGTGGAAGAGAGGAAGCACGATATAACCTATAAATCAAGGAACAGAGAGATTTTAGGGCCACAAATAAATCACCTTGCCAGTAACTCAAAGAGATCACAGGGGAGGTAAACAGAATGAAGAAAATACAAAAAAGGTTCCATGACTTGATGATAAAGGAGTCAATTTCTTCTCCAATAAACATTTTTTAAAGTACTGCAGCAAGAATAGAACTGAAGAGTCCCCCTCTCACCCCTTGTGGAAAGGAAGAAAGATCCAGTCAGAGGAACTTGTCCCAGCTCTTTGAGGTACCACAAGGAATAGTTCTGGTAACAACTACCTTTTAAGGAAAAGTATGTGCTTCTCAGATTTGCTTCCAAAGTACTAATCAGTACTCTCTTCCACCCTTACTAAACCTAAAGAAAAACAAATTTCAGATACGTTACTGTATCTGAAATGTATCATGTATGTATCAATTCCTAGAACTGAGAATAACAAATTTTCTTAGGTTGACTATTAAGCCTCATTCCTCAGGATTATGCAGAATGTGTGTATGAGTCTCTGGGTTTTATACCTGCAGAGATTTCCTCATTTCACAAAAATCATGAAATAAGATGGTGATATAACTTACATTTCCTCCAATTTGTTACATTTTAAATATTTTGAACATGAAGACAATGAGGCATGGTCATAGAAATTGTCTAAAAAGAGGGCCATGTTAATGACTCTTAATTTAGCCTAATCCACCTAAATTATAGTAAAATCTCATTTAATTGGACTTCATTAATTTTAAATGTGACAAAACAACATGACATTTGGCTGAAGTTGATTTGTTGACTTCTAGATATAGATTTGAATATCAGTTTATCACTTATATAAAAATTGGTTAAACTCTCTTTACTTACTTATCTGGAAAATGGGAATAGTCTCTTATCCATTTTTACTTTTTCTAATCACCCATACTGTTAACACTCTATTGCAATCTATGAACACCTTGTGCACAAAATCATACAAAAGCCTCCGGTTAGAGCCTTCTGCCACCATCTTGCCCACCTACCCCCTCAAAATTATAGGCTATTATTTACACAGGGGCCATAGTGATATTGAAAATCTAAGTCAGAGAATATTACCCCTTTGTTTAAAACTGCAATGACTTCTTACTTTACTCAGTGAAATTCAAACTCCTTCCCATGGCTGACAAGGCCTACCTGAACTCCCTGCCCACACCACTTCTCCAACCTCATCATTTTTTCCAGCTTAGTGAGATGTGACTAAGATTGCACATATTTAAGATGTACAGTGTGGTGTTTTCATATAGATATACATTTGGAGGTGATTACATTTTGAAATGATTAATGAAGCTAATTTAAAAATCCATCATCTCACATGGTTACCTCTTTTCTTTATATGTGTGTGTATGTGAGAGAGAGAGAGAGATGAAGGCTTAAGGTTTATTTTTAGGAAGTTTCAAGAATACAACACATTATTATTAACTAGTCACTATGCTGTACATTAGGTCTCCAGAACTTATTCATCTTATATCTGAAAGTTTATGCCCTTTCACCAGCATCTTGGTATTTCCCCTACCCTATGGCCCCTAGTAACAACCATTCTGCCCTGAGTTTTACTTTTGTAGATTATTTCACTCAGATTAATGTTCTCCATTTTTGTCCATATTGTCACTGATACAATTTCCTTTTTATTAAGGGTGAATAATATTCCTCTGTGTGTGTGTGTATCTATCTCCCAAATGTCCATTTATGGATGATGAGTGGATAAGATGCACACACACACACACACACACACACACACACACATTTACATGTCAGTTTCATTTGAGATCTAAGAAGATCCTGCCCTTAATAAATGTGGTTAATTATATAATAGCTGGTACAAAAGTCCTACTAATTTGGTATTAAGAGTTATAAACTTAAAAATCACAAAAGCTAGGTGTGGTGATTTTAAATATGGCCCCAGATTCTTTCACATTTCTTTTTATTTATTTTTTTATTTTTTTTTATTGGAGTTCAATTTGCCAACATATAGCATAACACCCATTGCTCATCCCATCAAGTGCCCCCTCAGTGCCCATCACCCAGTCACCCCTACCCCCCACCCACCTCCCTTTCTACCACACCTTGTTCGTTTCCCAGAGTTAGGAGTCTCTCATGTTCTGTCTCCCTTTCTGATATTTCCCTCTTCTTTGACATTTCTTACATTGGGTGGGTCTACCTCTCCTCTATTTGAATCTGGGCAAACTTAAGACATTTACTTAGGGAGCTAAGTCACTGTAGATGATGAGGCTTCCACCTCATTCTCCAGGAAAACGCACTGTGGGATTAAGCTAAGCACCATGTAAAAATTTTGACCACTCCAAGATCTCTGGTGAAGAGGACACATGTAAGAGCTCTCATCAACAGCTAAGTTTGCTGCTGCTGACCAGCATTAAGCATCAGGTGTCTTGGATCTCCAGCCCAGTCAAACCCACAGATGACCACAGCCCTGGCTGACATCTAACAAAAACCGCAAAAGAAACCCCAAGGGAAAACTATCCAAGCAAGCCCTTCCAAAATCTCTGACCCACAAAACAGCATAAGCTCAAATAGTTGTGGTGTTACACTTCTAAGTTTGGAATCAATGTATTACAAGGTAATAGAGAATCTTACATGAAGAAATGTCAAAATTGACTTTCTTGTCACATACTATTTTCACCTGTATTGTTCTGACTCCACTTGCCATGTGGTAAGAAAATGATTCATGTAAAATTTGGCCATGTATAACATTGACTTTGATTCACATAAAAGGATAGAAAAATATTAAAACTGGGAAGTGTTGATTTAGGGCCTCCTAAAAATGGAGCCCAGGGAGATTGTGGCTCATGAGGAGCACTGAGAGCAGGGTGGTCAAATCACAGGACTGTGCGCCAAGTCCAGCCCACCTCCTCTTTTGTATAAAATAAAATAAATATGGTCCACAATGCCTAAAGGGTTTACCGGCTTAACCTTCACCAGAGAAGTTTGCCAATACCTGAGTTAGAGAATGGCAAAATTGAAATAGGAACTTAATTCCTCTAATTCATAGACCAGTATTCTTATTCTCATATGCTGCCTGATAAGAATGTTTCATTAACATCAGCGTTGAGGATGCATGCGTTGAGGATTAAACCCACTCTAGTCAGGCCCCAAACTGAGGACCTGGAACTCAGCAGCGCCAGAACATATTCGATTTGACATCTTCACACCTGAACGCTGTCTGGTCTCCCTGCCCTATAACGGAGAGTACTCTGGAGCACACAGAAAGCCAGCCTGCCCGTGGCATGTTGGGGGGGAAACACTAATAGAGCTCTGTGTTTATTGTGGAGTGAAGGATGTGTCTTTGCTCTTTCTCATCTTTTTTTTTTTTTAATTTAACTTGTCTACTTTTCACTTGTGTCTACTTGCTGAATTTAAAAAATTGTTATTAAAAGAAAAAAATTTATATGCTCATTTTTATATAAGCTCAAAATTTTATATAAGCTCATTAAAATATTTTAATGAGCTTATTTCATGATCCTATGAGTTTAATTTATATCAGTACTTCTTAAATTTTCTAGGAGCTTTTTCTTTTTGTTTTTTTTTTGGGGGGGGAGACCGTTGTTTTCGTACTTTGTTTTACTTTTAGTTTTGCTTTTGAAAAGAGAGGTGTTAGTCATAAGAAGGTAAATTATATTATTCAAGGTCTTCTGTGATACTATCAGAGAGGAAAAGAGAAGAGAACTGATATCCTGGATTAGGGGTCAGCAAACTTTTTCTCTAAGGGTCAGATTATTTTTGGCTTTGCAAACCACATAGTATGTGTCACAAATACTCCACACTGCTTTATAACACAAAAGCAGCCACAGACAAGGCTTAAATAAATGGGCATGGCTGTGTCCAGAAAGACTTTATTTGCCAAAGCAAGTGGTGGGCTAGAGTGAGCCTCCAGGCCTAGTTTACCAACCTCTGTCTCAGATAATCTGGGGACATATGAATGTGTAAGAATGCAATGCTGCTGCTTACAGTAAGCTCGTGGGTACAAATTCAACCGAGAGAAGTAGGGGAATATCAAACGTGACATTCATGTAACAACAATATTTTGCCTGTGTACTACATGTTTTGTTCCCTATAGTTTAAAATAATACTTAATATCCAGACTGGGCATACTATTAAATTAGATTTGAGTTAATATTACCAACTGTAAGTTAATTTCAGTCTTTATTAGTACAGCTTGAAAGTCTTAATATTTTTACATTTGATTTATTTCTCCAAGAAATAAAAGGAGACCATTCTAGATGTCAACAGCCCACTAAAACAGCTACATCCTAACTGTAGAATCCTAAAATGGGGTCTGTTTTCACTCCGTTGCCAAAGTTTCGTGAACACAGTCTTCTCAGACTATGTGAGATTTTTTTCTTGCTAGTTTGTAGAACCTATGAAGTTCTCTCAATACCAAAAACAAAAACCAAAAACCAAAAAATAATAATAATAATAAGACTTATTCTTACCAATTAGTAGAGGACATTCCACTTTCAAAGAGAGAGAATTTCTAACTTCCACAGGACTTTACACCATCATATATTTCCTAGACATGTTGTCACCTACATAAAAAAGGCCCAATGCCATCTAACTGCAAACCACTCTGGGACAAAGTGGATAAGGTGAGGAAGACAGTAACCCAGTCTCCATCACACTTGGTTGAAGGAGATATTAAAGTAGACTTAGAAAACACAGAGTATGCTTTATTTTTCAACTTAAGGTAAATGCCTACTTGAACAAAAAATAACAAAATTTTTTCCAGTGCTAAAAGCAAATAAGTGGATTTTCCAGAGTTTCAAAAAGAAAAAGAGGATTTCCTTTGTGCCTAAGATATATATAGATCTCAAAAAGATTTTTTAAAAATGCACTGATGAAGAAACTAATCAACTACAAATTCATAGTAATGTTAATTACATTATTATATAAGTGTGTATATGTAATAATAACTATGAAAAGCAAACTAAAAACACAATATTACTATCAACCACTTCAGTTTAAAGAATAGGAGATTTTGAAGTGTTTGCTTTGAAAACTCATAGAATTATCCACATGTGAAAAATCCAAAATTGCTGTAAAGTGTAAAAATTATCCTTTTCTCCACCTACAGGTAAGTCAAAATTGCTGTGCAAATTTTCTTCAAACTTCTTGAAAAGTAATTATCCGGAAAGGAAAATCTGTGAAGCTGCACAGTGAAAACTTGAGAGACAGAAGAAGACTTCCTGGTGCCTGCATCTACAGAGCACAGGCAAAACAGACCACCTGCCCTGCGTGTGCACACACACACATGCTACACACACATACTGTCTACAGCATGTTTATTAACTCATTCAACACAACTTTATTGGGTGTCATGTTCATTAATTCTATATGATGTACATGTAAGAACATGTGTACGTTATGTGAACGAAACCTTATGTGTGAATATATCTGTGAAAGCAAAGCCAAGAGAAAGGCCTTACCTGTAAAGAGGACATATGCAGGTAAGATGACACCTAACCATGAAAGGGCACCAGAAATTATCCTCTGAAGCAGGTTATACATACACCATTCTTCTCTACACCTTTCAAATCAACATTTTAAAAAGATTTATTTATTTATTTATTTATTTATTTATTTATGAGAGTAAGAAAGCACAAGTGGGGGAAGGACAGAGAAGAACCTCAAGCAGTCTCCCACTGAGCATGGAACCCCACGACCAATGAGATCTTGACCTGAGTCAGATGCTTAACCGACTAAGCTACCTAGGGACCCCTCAATTCAACATTTCAAAGTGAAATTATTTGAAAATATTTCTGAAATTGCAGGGAACACTGCTTAAATTTGTGGTTTTTCAGGTTGTAATTTGCAGTGCAACCGCACCACTGTTTTCACTCGTAAAGTAAGAGGAAGAGAGCTGGCCATTCACTTTTCTCCTTAAGGTCTGACAAACTTCTACTTCAACAGTCCTTTCATATTCATGAGAAAAGATACCAAATTAGAGTACTAGGGGTGAGATCCTGCTCATGTGGGAAGCAATTCACACCGACATTAGAGATAAGGACTGCTCTTGTCAGAGCGACCCAGCAATCTCCAGCCTCACAGGCCACCATGTTTGTTTGAGTTAGCAGGTGGATCATAAGGATACAAGTAGGAAAAATCCAACATGGTAGAATGATAAGCAGCAACTTCTGCAAAGATGAAAACACCCTAGTAATTACAAAAGTCAGACCCTAGATTTCCACACTAATAGAGATCCAGTCTTAATTCTGATTTAGAAATATGCTGCACACATTTTAGAAGTTATTTCCCAAGAGAAGCAAGCAGGAAAAAAAAATACCTCTGGGTCCTAGGAATTAAGAAAAAACAGTTTAGTTTTTAAACTGTCAGAATAATACCTTACAGAATGCAAGGTGGGGGAGGGGATAAAAGAACATTCCCTCCTCCATTGCTGCTCCCAGGGAGACCAACCCTCCCCTTACCAAGAGGAAATGGCCCATTGTGAAAACACAGGGCCAACCATGAAGCTGAAGAACCAAACAGATCTGACTACTTAAGATCCAAAAGTCTCCCCAAAAGACAGAGCACTGAAAAGAGGGGAAATTGGGGAGTCCAGAAAAGCATCAGAAACTGTCCAGGCTTGGGACGCCTGGGTGGCTCAGCAGTTGAGCGTCTGCCTTTAGCTCAGAGCATGATCCTGGGATACCGGATCGAGTCCCACATTGGGCTCCCTACATTGAGCCTGCTTCTCCCTCTGCCTGTGTCTCTGCCTCTCTCTGTGTCTCTCATGAATAAATAAATAAAATCTTTAAAAAAACAAAAAAAGCTTCCAGGCTTGGAAGCAATTGCTTTGCCACCTTTAGCTCCAAGCTTCTTGCAGTACCTGACTTCATACACCAAGATCCCTTTATCCTGTCCTTTAGAGCTAGCACCAGACCACGTCTGCTCACCTGGTCATCCTTTATTCCCCTGCCTAATCAGCTCATGACGTCATTGCAGATGGCCAGACAAGGCTCCCTTCTGGGCACTGAAGGAATAAGCTCAGACACACCACCCATGAGATATGCCACTTTGGTATATTGCTTATTTTGAACTGAAAGATACTCAAAAACAGCAAATGCAGAGAGGCTGTCTCAACCTGTCTTATCTGCCTAAAGGTTTCTCCAAAAGGAATTCAATTATTGTAAATCCCCTCCCTGGGAGTTTACTCACCGGGGGAAGATTGATTCTGGTCACAGAAGAGACTAGATGTTGACACAACCCCTGACAAACTGTCAAAACTACCAGACCTCCTATTTATTCTAAGGGCCCATTCATCTTTGTTAAGTGGCCTAGATGCCCACTAGCTCACCATTTTGGGGAGGATTTTTATTTTTCCCTGTGATTCCCCCCATTATGTAATGTTAAAAATGAATAAATACAATAGAGCTTTTTTTCTCTTATTAACCTGCTTGTGTTTTATTTATTTCCTGGACCCTGCTATCAAACCTCAGAGAGTAGAGGGAAAAACTTTGTTCCCCTACACAATTTCCTCTCAGCACCATCTCATCTCTGCCAGGCTGCAGGCTGCCCAACACAGGCACTTCAGAAGGAAATTGTAAAAGAGGATGAAAATGGCCTTTAATATTTTGAGCAAGATGATAACTTCTTGATAGGTTGTGCCATAATGGCACTTTTGTTAAATCGTAAGCATCTCAACGTCACATTCATTTGAAGAAGCCTTTGCCAGAAAATCATCACGATTATCCTAATGATAGTGGCATACAGGGATTTGTTCCATTACCAAAGGATGGGAATCCTTTACCAAAAGTAGGCCGTGTCTCTAAGGCACTCCTGAGCCTCTGCACAGGTCAGCTGCCAGTTCTCCTTGACTCAGGAGCCAGGGCCCAGGCAGCTAGAGCCTTCTATGCCTCAAATCAGAGGGTGCTGGGAGTTTGGCCTTTACCAGACGACCCCACACCCACTTCCCCCAGCAGAGGTTGCTGAGAGCAAAAACCACCCGGCTCAGCCATCACAACTGGTCCACAGCCAAGTTGGCTGAAACTTGCCTATACCATACCCAGTATAGCTAACAAGAACCTTTGTTCCCAGTACATTTGACCATCAAAATAGCATTGCCTTTCCCCCTAGAGAAATGTAATTTTGTCTCTATTACAAGTAGTTTGATGTGTGGTAATCAAAGGGAGACACATTTTAAATTTGAGCTTTATGTTGTGACTAACATTAATTTAAATACCCTACATCAAAGGGCTGTGCTATTTCTCCAAACTGCTTTAAAACCCACCATGATTTTTTGTTGTTTCAAAAACCCACAGTGCAATCTGCAATGCATTATAAATTTTGAGCACAGAATCTTATCTATATTTTCTTGTGCATTCCAAAACCCCCCAAAATACTGATCAGAGACAGTTCCCACATTCCAAGACTAGTGCCACAAGCTTGCTGCAAGTTGAGAGAGAAAAGATTGAAAGTAACAGATGTTTGAGTTGCCTAGTCTTGTTATTTTCAAGACTTCATCAACAATGCAAAGTTTTAAATTAGAAATGTACTATAGTTCTATTGTTCCCTATGGAAATTCCTAACTAAAACCAGAGTCTAAGAATTCATTGTCAAACAAAAATTCTAACTTTGGTTTTAAGAGGGGGAAAAAAGTAACCTCTCCGAAGGGAAGAAAGTTCAGTCTGATGAGTCCCCCCTTACACACACTCCAGTCAGCACCACTTAGGGGAGCAGGATTCAATGAGTGGCAACGGTTCTCCCACTTCTCGCAGACTTGGTGACTCCATGGGGTGGGCGCCCTGGGCTCCCACTGTCCCAAAGGGAGGCCGTGGGGGATGCTCACAGCCCCACTACAGTGAGAAAGTTTTGTGGGTCTGTTCTCACTACACTCAGGATGGCTCCACATGCGGTATCCCGACTTGCTTCAAAGAGCAGAGAGCTTCAGAAGCCCCTCCAGAGAAGGTTTGCCTGCATCAACTCCCCCATCCATACTGCTCATCCCCTGCTAGGTTTTGCGCAACTGGGAAGGAAAGTTATTAGCTCCCTCCTGGACTCAAAGGGAAGTGTGAGCAAAGTCCATTGTTTGCCCTCAAATCTGCATCCCTGGTGGCTGTTGGTTCACATATTAGCCTACTTCAAAGAGACAGCAACACAGGGCTTAAATTATACAGGATTTCAGAAGAGCTCAGATCCAGGGTTTCTAGCTGAGGATAGACCAACCAGTGAAACTGATAAAGCACTGACAGTTTGAATTGAATAAAGATTTATAGAAGGAAGTCAATATATTGTTGTCATTATTGTTGTTCCTAAAATCCTTTTGTCCTTTTATCCCAACCCTTGCATAAAAACACTCCTGACTACTCTAGCCCACAATGATCCCTCTGTTCTCTAAACTCTTAAAAAAATACGTATGGTATCTGTTGCCAACTAAGCACTTTATTATATACCCACCTGTATTACTGTCTGTATTATATTTTTAATACTGGCTCCCTAAATTGATTTTGAGTGTCTCAAGGGCAGACAAAATGTCTTACACTTACTACCAAGGACCTATCATGGAGATAGTGGGGATGGGAGAATCCAAGAGAACCATTTGGCATAAGCTTCATATTCAAAAACAAGACTCAAATTTAGATTTTTGATGATATCTCCAAATGAGATTATACCTAGACTTTCATAGACATACTGGCAAGAGTTTTAAAAAGAAGCATTCCATCCAACAACTTTAAATTCATCACAGTTTCTATGATCCTTTTTTGGCATTACTTTATTTTTTAATATCCCAGGAGCCTCAGGGAGAGAGAGAGAGAGAGACAGAGAGACAGAGAGATGGCTCAGTTTGCCTCAGATTTTCTGTATTTTCTGGCACCGTATTACAAAGAATATGCTCCGAAAATATTCTCTAATGGTCAACAGACAATCTGTGGCCGGAAAGAGAAAAGTGGCATGGCACTTTCTTATACCACAACCAGAAGTCTGAGACCCAGTGCCACTGAAAAGGACCCTAGGTAGGCTGGCTAGAGTCCCTCTCCAAAGCGATTTTGTCTTCAGGGCCCTCCGTCCTTCCGTCCTTCTGTAGGGAGGAAAATATTATTATCAAAAGAGGGAGGATGCCTTCTTCTTTTTTAATGAGGTACCCTCTAGAAACTTGGAGATAAGGTGGCCTTTCTAAGTTTAAACCAGCAGAATCCGGAGACAATGGCTATGCTTACTTAACCAGCTGTGAGAGACAGTCATACAGGAGACTGTCATGCATGGACATGGGGATCTAAAAATCCCAGAACTCCCAATCAATGTAGTCTCTAGAGGTAATCTCAGGGAAGCAGGACTAGAATGTAATTGTAGTGTTCAAAATATCACATATTCTTAGAAGAAACATAGTGTGAGGCAAGTGTATGAGTAGTAAAGGGAAACACAAATTTGTCATGAGTTCATTGTGTAAGTTCATTTGTAAAGAGACTCCAGGGCAGCTGGTAATCTTCTGGTGACATGTCCAAAACTGCCCTTGGATCTCTTAGGTACCTCTTTCTGCTCCATTCTTGATTTTAGCTGATGTGGTAAGCATTAGTCCTGTTTGCCAAATCTTTCTGGCTCTCTGCCTTCTGGAACTTTATAGAAAGCCATTCCCTCCTTCTTCTTTGCAGCTAGGCATGGTCTTGTAACTTGTGTTTCAGTCAATGAACTGTGAGTGATATAAGAACCGGTGAACAATTCACCACATCTCCATTGTCCTGCCTGGCCTAACACAGACCATAAAGGGCAGAGATGAAGCATTCCTCTTCCTGGGCCCTGAGTGAGAATGGGAGGATTCCTCGCTGACTGGTGGTGACTATTCGCCATGAGGAAAAAAATAAACCTTTATTATTTCAAACCATGGAAATCTTAAGATTACTTTTACTACAGTATAATCTACCCTGTTCTGATTGATACGTGCAGGGAAGAGCTAAAATGGTTAATCTCCTACATCCCCAAACTGAAGTAACTTTGGCAGTTACACTATTACATACCAGGGGATTGTAGAAGCCTCCGAATAAGAAAGGCTCATCTTGTCACAGCATCCACTGGACTCGTTAATTTAAATGTTATTTTTATACTTGAAAGCTCCTAAGAGAGTAAGATCTTAAATGTTCTCACTACAAAAAAAAAAAAAATAGTAATTATGTGACGTGATGGAGGTGTTAACTAATGCTAGGATAGTAATCACTTTGCAATAGAAAAGTGTATCAAATCAACACACCACAAAGTTTAAACTTATACAATGTTATATAACATTGTATATCCCAATAAAGCAGGAAAAAATTAAGCAAGTGTTTAGTGGAAAAAGAAATGAAATGTTATTTTTATGTTAAGATAAACATACACAGACAAGTGCAAAGTCTCATACATTTTTAAGAGAAAATAGAAAATATCAAAGAATTTCGGAAGCATAGGTTTAGGGATGAAACAAGGAAATTAGAGCAGAAAAGGGACCTTTGAGAGGAACTTTGAGAGCATCAGTGAACAGAAGAGGAAACTGAGATGCAGAGAATCTACATGACTCATCCAAAGTCTCCAGCCACTTAACGCAGTCCTGGTAAGCTGATTCCAATTCAATACTCTTTGTCACACCTCGAGTGTGTAAAATAATGATTCTCCTAGTATTCTCAACGACACAGGGAAGAAAGAGATTTTTGTGCAAAAACTAGGCATCTTGTCTTCACTGTTCACTTGCAAGTGATTCCTCAGGTTGGTGGCAATAAGGTGCCCAGAGATAGCAATGGGGGGACCCACTATTAAACTGTCACTTGTTTATAGAGAGATCTAATATTCTGTTTTCCTTTCCCAATTCCTCACTTTACCTAGGTGGACAGATTTTAAAAATAGACAGAGTTGTCTTCCCAAGGTCCAAAATTTTCCAGTTTTTGATCTTTATTTTTTTTTTTTAAGATTGATTGATTGATTTGAGAGAGAGAGAGAGAGAGCATGTGAGGGAGAGGCAGAGGGAGAGGGAAAATCTTAAGCAGACTCACTGCTGAGCACAGAGCCTGACAAGGGGCTTTATCCCAGGACCCTGAGATCATAACCTAAGCAAAACCAAGAGTCAGATGTTGAACCAACTGAGCCACCCAGGCACCCCCACAGCTTTTGGCTTTTGATCTTTATAATCTAATCAATTATCTGCACTTTGAGATCATTAAATATAATGAACTATTTAAAAAATACATATATATATATATATAGGGTATATGTATATACCCCATATTTATTTTTTTAAGATTTTATTTATTTATTGGGGGGGGGGGCGCAGAGACAGGCAGAGGAAGAAGCAGGCTACATGGAGGGAGCCCGACGTGGCACTCGATCCCAGGTCTCCAGGATCACGCCCTGGGCTGAAGGCGGCATTAAACCGCTGAGCCACCTGGGCTGCCTTATACCATTTATATATATATGGTATATATATATATGGTACATGGGTGGCTCAGTCAACTAAGCATCTGCCTTCAGCTCAGGTCATGATCCTAGGGTCCTGGGATCAAGTCCCTCATCAGGCTCCCTGCTCAGTGGAGAGTCTGCTTCTCCCTCTCCCTCTGTCCCTCCACCCTCACTCTCAGTCTTCTGGAGAAATAATACTTAAGATAACTTGGTTTGAAACTCTAGAAGCAATGATATGAGCACTGGGTGTTATACTATATGTTTGTAAATTGAATTTAAATAAAATTTTGAAAAAAAAAGCAATTCTAGAAGCAACCTAATTAACATTCTTTGCATCTATAAAATCAGCTTATAACAATTTCAGTTCAGTAACTCATAAAAGTCAACATTCAAGTTCTACATCTTGTAAGTAGGGCCAATTTCTACTCCAGACATTACTGAACACTGGTACTGTGAGAATGCTCTGAGCCATGTTATAGTCCTATGTCATACAATGTCCCTGAGCATTGACTCAGGTTCTTGCCCACTCCTCTCTTTGTGCACATTACTCACAAAAGAGGAATTTCTTTTGCTTTTGCTCAAAACCCTGTCATTTTTAGAGAATAAAGCTTTAACAAATCAACTTTTATTTCCCTATTGTCCTCTCAGTAAACATTTTTCCCCCTGGGATGCTCTTTACATGAACAGTGTTTCTAAATCAGTGATGACCACCTGAGTCAGATTTTAGTGATTCTATTGCTATAGCAGCTATGGAAGGAAAGTTCACAAGAAATTCTCAAAAGATCCCAAACTGAATGCTCCAGGAACATTCCCATTCTACCTGTCCAAATTTGTCCCCACTGCTCCTTACCAAAATCTTCCCTCTTAGAGTCATCTCTCCAGCAGTATTCCACACTGATTCCATTTTTCAAGCTTTCTCATATTATTTTAACTAATGCACACACCCATGTTTTTTGCAGAAACTCTTCTCTCTGCCCATCTAAATCCTAACAGCCTAACTTTCAAAGCCTAATCCAAGTTAAAACTTCCTGGAGCACTCTCCATATTAAAATCTACTCTCAACAATAATCCAATTCTGTGAATTCTGACAGTAATTTCTATGCTTACCATTAATTCAGATGTTTAGTTTTATTCTGCTTTGCGTCATCATGCAATTGCTTCATTGCACATGTCCTGGTTCTTTGATTTGATCAAAAGCCCATGGAGAGGAGGAATATGTATAAATCAAAGAATGAAATTCATCAGGAAAAGCCTATTTGGCAAATAAAATCTTCATATTTTGTCCAATTCTTAGTTCATTCACTTTCAAAAATATTCCATATTACCTACAATGACCCAAGGAGGTAGACAGAGCTTCACCTCTATCCATCCACCCCAAAAGCCATCCCCAATGGTTTGCCCTTTGGAGTCAGACTAAAATAAAGGCCAAAACTCAGATGATTCAGCAAGCCATTCTACCAAATGGACTATTTCATCAATTAAGTTGAAACATTGGCCAAGGCCAGGTGGCATGAATTTTACAAAGCAGCAGACAGTGGTGATGTGTCATAACCAGAGAAAATCAATGCCCAGCCACTATCAGCTGCAGACTCTGCCCTCATTCCCTACAGGTAAAATCTACTTCCAGAAATAGTAAGCATCACAAAGATGGCCACAGAGCACAGGCATCCTTGACACGTCAGGAGATATTATCTCAAAAAGGCAACATACCTATGTCATATAGGCAAGTTTCTCACTGTAAATAAAAGTAAAGATGAGGCAGCCAGGTGACTCAGTGGTTTAGCGCTGCTTTCAGCCCAGGGCCTGATCCTCGAGACCCGGGATGGAGTCCAGCGTTGGGGTCCCTACATGGGCCCTGCTTCTCCCTCCGCCTGTGTCTCTGCCTCTCTCTCTCTCTCTCTCTCTCTCTCTCTCTGTGTGTGTGTCATTCATAAATAAATAATCTTTTTAAAAAATAAATAAATACATAAATGCATAAATAAAAGTAAAGATGGAAGTAGATTTCTATTACCTTGGCAGATAATATGTAGTTCTATTTATGTTTCAATGTTTTGGCTGTGCGGCAGGTTTAGTAGAGAGTGGAGAATTTTTGGTGTTTTTTTCTGCATTAGTCAATAATAACACTGTAAGATGACAAATCAGTTCACTTTTCCCAGCATCATAGACTGTGTGCATGCACGCACACACACACACACACACACACACACAATCTTCTTTGTACTTTACTTTTTTTGGTTAACGTTATAGTCCACGTGCAGCACAGGTGGTCATCCATACAGAGGAAAAATGCTATTTTAAAAGCTGCTGTCAGTTTGTTCCTTTTGTTCTAGGGCAGCAGTTCTCAACTAGGGGTGACTCTGCCCCCAGGACACATTTGGCAATGTCTGGAGACATTTTGAGTTGTCATGACTGGGGTGGTGATGATACTGGCATGCTGCTAAAATCTTACAATGCACAGGACAATCTCCCACAGAAAGGAATTATTACATTCATAGTGTCAGTAGTGTCAAGTTTGAGAAATGCTGATCTAGAGGTAAAAGCAACATATAATTTTAGGAAGAGAGTGCTTTGGGTTTAAAGGAAATTACTTTAATCGCCTTTGTTTTATGCAAAAGAAAAACTGAAGTCTTATTCTGAAATAGGGAATTTCAGACTAAAGTTGAATGATGGCTTTATGAACAGCATCTCTGTGGAAACCAGTATGTTGCTAACTTCATTTTAAATTCCTTGGCTAGGATGAGAAATGAAGAAGGAGGCAGGAACAAATGTCCCAGATTTCCAGGAAGAACTGATTTGAGAGGACTCCCTTTTAAGATAAAATGACCTTGAGTAATGTCACAATAGGCAAAGGGGTAAGCAGAGTCAGTCAAAAGAATGCTTCCTGTGATGAGCATGATTTGAACCGGTGGTAAGTCTTTCTTTTTCATATTATTGTTCTCTTCTAATACCCCCCAAGCCTTCCGAAGAAGTTTTGTAAAGAACCACTACCTACTACTGTTCATTGTGTTTAGGGAATAAAGATTACCAAGACAAGGATTTCATTAGGGCAAGTAGAGGTAAATGTAAGGAGACAGCCAAGGAAAATGGAAAAATGGTGATATCCACATGTAAGTCATAACCCGCAGGGCCAAAAAGAGAAAGAAGATTGGGTGCACTCACCCAATAGCCTAAGGGAAGTTCTGCAAGGCCATAGGCTAAGTCTATGAGCCTAAGTTGACTGTCAGAGACGTCATGTGTCTCCCAGGAAAGAGTCTGCCCTAATATGCCCCCCTAGCTCGATTACTGGCTAGAAAGTGTGGCCCTGGTGTGAAATGGCAATAGACTGCAGAGTGTACCAGCTGGGGAACCTTGGTCAATTACAGTAACTGGACTCTGTTCGGTATATTCTCACAGTCATCTCACAAATATGACCATCACCAGCTATTGGACTGTGTCTTTTGGACACCAACTTTCAACCCCATCATCTGTTCAAATGCCCTCCTTTTCATCACTTGCATTGATACTTTAATTATTGATCAACAGCTCAGTAGCAAATAGTTTCCACCCAACTGAGAGTTGAAAGAAGAAAAACAAATCCTCTATGATTGCCAGAGTAGTAGGAGAAAACTAGTAGACTTCAGAGTGCCCCAAACCAAGAAACCCTTCACCTATATGATACTTTCACCCGAAACTGACCCTGACTGTGCTGCTCAAAACTCCAGCTCAGTACCTTAGCATGTCACCAACCTCTGTCATGCAATGACTGCCAGCCCCCTTTCCAGACTTGGAACCACTCCATTAGAGACCCATCATTATCCACTATAGAACTTCTAAGAGAAAATTGAGTTGAATAAATTATTAGCAATTTCATAATAAACTTCAAATCATCTTCCATACATTTTCCTCAAACTGCCAGAGTAATTTGTATATTAAACATTTAGATAGTACCATCCTTCTTTGTCAAGACTCCCATCTGAGAGATTGCTAAGCAAAGAGGAGACCATTATATTCCAGGAGAGTGTAAGTTCAGAAAGGCCTCAAGGCAGACCGTAAGCTGGAAGACTTCTCAGAAGTTTGCCAGCTCTGAGATTTTGTGATTTTATGATTTCAGATGAAGAACCAAATAAAATACTGAGAAACTTTCCCCACCACAGAAAAGAAAGTCAGTGGAAAAGCCAGCATTAGAGAATGCCTGGCTTCTTCAGCTAGCTCCTAAAACATGAAATATATTTTTGAACTATAGACAATCATGTTGTCCCTTTATTCAGAACGTCTACTAGAAGAAGTGGACAGGGGATCCCTGGGTGGCGCAGCGGTTTAGCGCCTGCCTTTGGCCCAGGGCACGATCCTGGAAACCCGGGATAGAATCCCACGTCGGGCTCCCGGTGCATGGAGCCTGCTTCTCCCTCTGCCCGTGTCTCTGCCTCTCTCTCTCTCTGTGTGACTATCATAAATGAATAAAAATAAAAATAAATTTAAAAAAAGAAGAAGTGGACAGTAGAAGATAGTATTTGTCTGCATTTGCAAACAATTCCAAAAACAGTATGCAGAAGGACAAGTGAGCTTAAAAGACCATCATGAGATTTTCGGTTTGAGTGCTGGACAGAACTTCAAGCCTGCCTAGCAGTCATGTTTCGAGTAAGTGTGGACCTAAATTCATTTCGTCCTTATATCTTACACAGTATGTTCACACCTACCAGCCCCAAAAGAAGAAATATTGATACAGTGATTTTAGACAAAGTTACAGTCAAGTTGGCCTAAAACACAGAAACGCCCTTTAGTGTGTTCTTCACACAAATCCATATGATTTTTCGTTGCTCTGACATTAAAATTACTGTACATATTGTTTCCATCTTCTGTTTGCCTAGTGCAAGAACACAGAAATGTTATTAACTCATAGAGTGAGCGCCGATGCACATGCGCGCGCGCACACACACACACACACACACACACACTCATGCAAGCACACAAAAAAAGCTCAGCTTGTCAACAGCTTTGGCGGAGTAAAATACAAATGATAATTAGAAACATGTGTCCCCAGCAAAGAGGCACAGAAAGTAAAAGGTCATCTTTTTCCAAATGACCTAATTAGAAAAGCCTGGAGTGCTGGCTACAGTATAATGGTTTTACACAGCTTTTAACTCAGACTTCCTGTTTTAAAACAGTGCAATTTACTGCTCCTGTAGCAAATATGAATTGTCACTTAATGCCAACAGAATTACGCCTCACAACACCACCTGCCTCCAGCAATCTCCTCATTGTTAGACCCATCAGCTGAGGGCTGCTGATTTACCATCCCAGAATGACCATTTAGAACCTAGTGCCAGGATTGCTGCCAAGTTGAGAACAAGGATTTCATGTAGAAGAGAGCCCACGAGGTACTTTACATTAATGCCGATTGAAATATGCATGAATAGAGCAAAGGGAAAACAGTTGTTCGGAATCCGACTATCAGTGAATGCTTCTTAGATTCTTTTTTCCTGGTCCCAGAGCTAAGATTTTGATGCTGAATAATTTTAATTGCCAAGAGACAATAGACACACACTGGCTGAAAATGCCGCGTGGTAGAAACTCACACAGGCACCCAAATAGAATTGTCGTTTTAAATAGATGCCTCTGTAAATTTGTATTTAATCTCTCTCATATTTATTCAATATGTTGTGATGTTTCATTAAGTATTCATTTCGCTTGTCTGTTTCATTGCCTCAGTTCTCCCAACTGCAACACCTACCCAATGCTATGAGGAAGAACGTTTATCCTAGACCCTAAAGAATTTGGGTCTAGGATGCAGTCAGTAACAGCAATGGGTACTCAGCTATGAACTATTTTTCCCAACCTCTCTTAGACCTAACTGTGGTCATATGACTAAATTTAGGCCTGCAGGACACGAATGGAAGGGATGAGTACAACTTCCGAGTCACCTTCGTATAGACTGTTTGCCTTGAATGCTCTCTGTCCCCGTCACTGGCTGTGGAATGGTGATGACTGGAGCCACCCTGGGTGACAGAGCTGCTCAGACAGCCCCGCACTATTCACCCATACACTTCTCCGTGAGAGAAAATCCAACCGCTATCACTCTTAAGACTCTATAGAGCAAGTACACTTTGGGATTTTTTTTCAACTCCTACACATCTTTTTTTTTTTTTTGTAGTTTCAAGTTTTTATTTAAATTCTAGTTACTTAATAAATAGTGTAATATTAGTTTTGGGAGTAGAATTTAGTGATTCATCACTTACATGTAACACCCAGTGCTCATCACAGCAAATGCCCTCCTTAATACCCATCACCCATTTAACTCATCCTCCCAACTACCTCCTCTTCAGCAACCCTCTCTCTTCTTTTTCCTTCTATGTTATCTGCTTCATTTCTTTTTTTTTTTTAAGATTTGTTTATTTTAAGAGAGAGGGGGTGTGATCAGGGGGAGGAGAAAAGGTAAAAGGAGAGGCAGACAAACAGACTCTTCACTGAGCAGGGAGCCCAATTCGGGGCTCGATCCCAGGGCCCTGAGATCATGACCTGAGCTGAAATTAAGAATCAGTCACTCAAATGACTGAGCAACTCAGGTGCTCCCATCTATTTCATTTCTTAAATTCCACATTGCATGAAATCATATTTGTCTTTCTCTGACCAACATATTTTGCTTAGCATAATACATTCTAGCTCCATCCACATTGTTGCAAATGGTAAATTTCATTCTTTTTTTATGCCTGATTAATATTCCATTATATATGTATATATATATATATATATATATATATATATATATCACATCAATTGATGGACATTTGAGCTCTTTCCACAGTTTGGCTATTTTTGATAACACTGCTATAAACATCAGGGTGCACGTAAACCTTCAGATCAGTATTTTTGTATCCTCTGGATAAATACCTAGTAGTGCAATTGCTGGGTCATAGGGTAGGTCTATTTTTAACTTTTTGACTGTTTTTCCAGAGTGGCTTCACCAGTTTGCATTCCCACCAAGAGTCTAAGAAGGTTTCCCTTTCTCCATACCCTCGCCATCTGTCCTTTCTTGTATTGTTGATTTTAGCCATTCTGACCAGTTGGTGTGAGGTGGTATCTCATTGTAGTTTTGATTTGTATTTCCCTGATGATGAGTGATGTTGAATACCTTTTCATGTCTGTTAGTGATCTGTATGTCTTCTTTGGAAATATGTTTATTCATGTCTTCTGACCCTTTTTTAACAGGATTATTTGTTTTTTGGATGTTAAGTTTGATAAGTTCTTTAAACTCTTCTTTTTTTCTTAAAGGTTTTATTTATTTATTCATGAGAGACACACAGAGAGAGAGGCAGAGACATAGGCAGAGGGAGAAGCAGGCTCCATGCAGGGAGTCCGATGCGGGACCCAATCCCAGGACTCCAGGATCACACCCCACCTTTAAGGCTGACGTTAAACCCCTGAGCCACCCAGGCATCCCTGACCTGATAAGTTCTTTTTTTTTTTTCCTGATAAGTTCTTTATGGATTTTGGATACTAGCCTTTTATCAGATATGTAATTTAGAAATATCTTCTCCCATTCCAAAGGTTGCCTTTAGTATTGTGGATTGTTTCCTCCATTGTGCAGAAGCTTTTTATATTGATGAAGCCCCAATAATTTATTTTTCCTTTTGTTTCCCTTGCCTCAGGAGACATGTCTAGCAAGAATTTGCTATGACTGACATCAGGGAGGTTGCTGCCTGTGTTCTCCTCTAGGATTTTGTCTCACATTTAGGTCTTTCAACCATTTTGAATTTATTTTTGTACTTGGTGTAAGAAAGTGGTCCAGTTTCATTCTTCTGAGTGTTGCTGTCAGTTTTCCCAAAACCATTTGTTGAAGAGACTGTTTTCAATTGGATATTCTTTCCTGCTTTGTCAAAGACTAGTTGACCATAGAGTTATGGATCCATTTCTGAGTTTTCTATACTGTTCCATTGATCTATGTGTCCATTAATGTGCCAGCACCATACCGTCTTGATCACTACAGCTTTGTAATCTAACTAGAAGTCTGGTTCTTCGGAGTCTTTTATGGTGCCATACAGATTTTAGGAGAGTTTGTTCTAGCTCTGTGAAAAATGCTGGTGCTATTCTGATAGGTACTGCATTCAATGTGTAGATTGCTTTGGGTAGTAAAGACTTTTTAACAATATTTATTCTGCCAATCCATGAACGTGGAATGTTTTTCCATTTCTTTGTGTCATCTTCAATTTCTTTCATAAGTGTTACCTAGTTTTCAGAGTACAGATCTTTTACCTCTTTGGTTAGGTTTATTACTATGTATCTTATGGGTTTTGGTGCAATTGTAAATGAGATCGATTCCTTAATTTCTTTTTCTGCTGCTTCGTTGTTGGTGTATAGAAATGCAACAAATTTCTATATGTTGATATTGTGTCCTCCAACTTTCCTGGATTCATGTATCAGGTACACTTTGTCACAGCAGATTAGCCTATACCTCAGCTGATAAAACAGATGCATCAAGAAGTTGCACCCTCAAAAAAAAAAAAAAAGAAGTTGCACCCTCTCATTTTTCCTTTGATTTTGTGTGTATCTTAAATTGTTGAATTCATTAGTAAACCAAAGAGAAAGTGATTTTAGGATAATCCTTGCTAATCCTTGAACCTAAACCAGTCTTTAAGATCAAACAGAGTTCATGAGATCTTTTCTGTAAAATAAGAGGATGAGTGTTGTTGGGAGTTTCAAAATCCTATGGTCTAAGGTTCTATACTGCACTATGACTTGAAGTAAATCAAATCTCAATTCATTTTCATACATTATATCAAAAGAGATATACCTAAACATTCTGTTTTTATAATTTCCCTGATAGACTTTTGATACATGCATTTCCTTCATTTAATACTTCCTTTGTAATATTTTAAATTCCTCTCTTTTTACTGGCTCCTCCCCATATCCTTAGTCACATAAAGGTCTATTACAATTTATAAAATCTTTTTATTAGCTTCTTCTGCTCCTCAGATAATTTTATTTTACATATTCCTTTCTCTGTCCAAATTTCTCAAATGTGTGGTCTAAGCATTTGTCTGTCTCTAAGCCCTCATTCTCATTCTCTCTTTAAATCCCTAAGACTTGTGCCTCCCTCCTTCCAATCTACTAAAATTTTAAAATATAACTACTCTATTTTCCCAATTCTTATATTCCTGAACCATTTTATTTATACATGAAACAAACATTTGCTGAGCCTCTCCTGTGTATGGTGAAATAAAGGGATTGGGATACAAAGCAAAGTGCTTGAGGATTTCGTCATTCTGGGCTGTTTTAAAGAATCTCCTAGGATTTGCCTCGATTAGCATGGAAGTGCCATTCTGCTTCTCATACTTCAGCTCTGATTATTCCACAATCTTTCTTGGCTGTTCTCCCTCTTCTAATGGCCCTTAATAGAGGTTTCCTCCCATGCTCAGTAGCAGGTCCTCTGTTGTGTCTCTCTACTCTCTTCCTTTGGAAATACTATCAGTTCTCCAGCTTTCAGTTATCACTTCTTAGGAATGATTCTCATCTGTCTCTAGGCACAAAATTTCACCCAAGTTTCAGTAATAAATTCACAATTATACCTCATTGCCAAACTGCCCTTGAAATCCCAACATGTCCAAAACTAACCTAAATTCAGTTTCCTTACACATACTCCCATCCCCACATTCTATCTAATATATTCCCCTACTGACAAGTACACTAACTTCCTTAGCTTTCCCTCTCTCTTCATAGGTTAGCCACACCTTCCTATACAACAGTAAAAACAGAAGTTTCATTTGAAGTAACTTATTTCCTTGGCTGCTTTAATTTGAGCAACTCACTCATGGTAACCAGAGAGCAAGCATTTGCCCTTTCTCAGAACATGGTTTCTTCTATGCATTGCCAAATAGTTGGGAGAACAAATGAAGGAATGTCAATAAGCAATTACATAATTTACTACCAACATTAGCCTGACAAGAATTAGTGGGAGAGGTAATATGCTCAATCCCCAAAGAGTTCTCAAATATTCAAGCTTCAATGGATATATTTATAAAAGCATTTTATTGCAGAACCAATTAGATGAGTACTCCTTGTTCCTTCCATTTTTGTATTATTATATAATGGGAAACTACATGTTTCCTTTCCTTTCCTTGACTATGGTTGATGTTAAACTTACCTGTCTATTGTCCTCTTACTTTTGGTTCCACTTTATGTGAGAAACCTGTTTTTTCTTGATTATGTGTTATACGTTTGCCTATCTAAAACAAACAAACAAACAAACTATGAGACCTACTTTTGTCTTCTTTTATACCTCATTTCACACACACATACTTCTTGTTTGCTTGATCATTTAGAGTTCTCAGAAGCAAGTGGACATAGAAGGATTCTTAAAGAATGTATATAGAGTGTCCAAGATCATCAAAAGGTCAGGCTTGGAGGCTACTTAGGAGCAATGCCCAAACCAAACTGCAGGACCACCCAGAAAAGCCCCACTTACACAGCCTAGGGCACCCAGGACAGGACACCAGAAATCATTCTACTGCTGCTCTGGAAGGCCAGATGTGTCTTCCACCATCTTCTCCTGAAATGACTTACTCAACATGCCTACTTTTTTCCCCACTGTTCACTTCTAAACTAAAGTCTCCCCAATGGCTGTCTGATTGGAAATACCTCAGTTACGTGAGTACATCATATCTGCAAGGGAAGTTGTGAAAGTGAATTACTGCCCTCAGCTTTAGAGAAGGACTAACAGGATAAGTTACAGGATCAAATTAGAAAAGGTATCCAAGGATTCTGTGGAAATAAATAGTTCTGACACAAGAACACTACATTCACTGGCGTCTCTTCCCAACTTCTCTCTTTGCCAATATTGCTATATTTTACCAAATAACCAGGACTTCTACTATAAGTCATGTGTACCTTTTTTCTCATTCAGTTCCTGGATCCTACTAATCAACAATTATTTTCAAGTCATTCACTGCTTGTCCAGCATACATGTATTGGTGCTAGGGGGATTCAGTATATGTGCTGCCAAAGTGAGCACAATGCTGGGGGATTCAAAAGAAGTAGAGCCATAAATTCAAAAATCTGGAATTATCCTATTGAAAAAGATAAAGTATTATAAATGGCAAAATAAATGAATTGATTTATTATAACAGAATTTTGAGGAGAGATCTATCAGAGTAGATAAAGAAGCCAAGAAAGGAAGATTTTATAGAAGAATTTAGTACTTCAGTGGGCCTTAAGTTTGGACTAAGACCAGGACTGTATATACAAATTCACTGTGTTCTTCCCAGGACTTCACTAAAATAATAGCAATAAAATAGAAAATTATGAACCTATAACAAGTGGTACTTACTCAGGAACAATGATCAAGCCACAGTGAGGGAATGTCCACGAGAGATCCTCCAGTGATGCCCAGGCACTCACCATAGAATCTGGAGAGGATCCATCAGCAGATATCAGGTTTCAGCAAAATTATAGAAGATGTTAAGTGAATAGGGAAATAATAACCAATGTGGACAAAACCACAGATTAGAAAGCTTTCACAAAAGGTTGCAGCTAATAAAGAGGTCAATTAGCCCCCACAAAATCTAGACTCATTTACCATGTAATATAGAAAATACCAGTGACTGGTCTCTACACCATAGGAAAGAGAATGAATGTTTTACCTCTGGAAAAACTGAATAAGCCTGGAGAAAGACCATAACATTCTGATACATAGCACTTCTCTAGTCATAAGCATCAGCTCCCTGAACAATAACTTCAGAATAATCCCTTCAAGTCTATGAGCCACATCCAAAAATACAAATTTGCATTCAATTTTTTTTGGTCTTTCTTTTAATGTAAACAAGATCATCAGATTTGGGGGAAAAATTGTTCAAAGTGTAAGAAAGAAGTAAAAAATCAGCTCAAATATATAACCACAAAGAAAGCAAATACTGAAAATATTTTTAAACCCCTTAATCATTACGTTGTGACTAGAACTAAAAAAAAAAGGTGCTATAAAAAAAAGCGAGAGTCAGAGAACAAGAAATAACACTTGAAAATTAAAAATACTAATGAAATGATGGGTTAAAAGATAAAATATAGGTAGATTGAAATGATAAAGCAAAACATAAAAAAAGATGGAAAATGTGAAACTATGTAAATAAAAGGTTGTGATCTAGGAGGTTTAAGAAATGAAAGAGAACAGAACACATGGAGATAAAGAAATTATCAAAAACAAGTATTAAATTTCCAAAGCTTTTCAGAGGGGTTTCCACCTTCAAATACTCTACTAAAAGAACAGAAATATTAATAAGTAAATGGAAATAGTCATACCAGATATCGTAATAATATTTCAGAACACTATTTAAGAAGAGGAGATTCTCCAAGGTGCCTGGCTGGCTCAGTTGGTTAAGTATCCAACTGGCTCAAGTCATGACCTCACAGTTGTTGTGGGACTGAGGCCCATGTTGGGCTCCATGCTCAGCAAAGTGTCTGCTTAAGATTCTCTCTCTCTCTCTCTCTCTCTCCTTTCCCTTTGTCCCTCCCATAGCTCACAGTCTCTCTCTCTCTCTCTCTCTCTCTCTCAAATAAATATTTTTTTTAAAAAGAGACAATCCTAAAATTTTACTATAAGAAGAAGGGGAGAAAATGGAGCAATGCCTTCAAATTTCTGAGGGAATATAATTTTCCATATTGATTTTTATAGAATTTTGCCAAACTACAAACTACAATTAAATGTCTATGTATAAAGACACTATCAGACATGCAAAAACTCATACAATTTTCCTCTTATGCACTCCTTCTTGGGAAGTTATTTGGGAATGTGCTTCAGCAAGAGGAAGGAGTAAACCAAAATATATAAGCTGATAAAGTAAATCCAAAAAAATCAGTTGATTCAAACCAGGAAGGGATTGAGGGAAGTTCTAAGATTACTGTTTTATTGCAGGTATGGTAATAACTATCCCACATGGCAAAAGAAAAAAAAAGGGGGGGGGGGTCATGAGGACACAAAGAAAAACATTTTATAAACTTGAAAAAAAAAACACCTGATATGATAAAGGGTATGAAAAGTAAGTGAAAAGTTATTAGAAAGAAACCATGACAAGAAAAAAAGGGAAGATTTGAAACTTCAGAAAAAATATTCAGAAAAATAAGAATAGCAATTTTCTTAGATCTAGAGAGAACAACATTCACACAGTCATAATAATGAAAACTGACTTGACCAAAATTCACATTACTGTATAGAGAGTATAGAAAAGGGAAATGAGGAGTGTAAAAGGCCTTTATCTTATGTTCAGGGCCTAGAACAATAGTTTCTAAAATTTTTCATCACAAAATATCAGCATAAAGAGTTAAATGACTTAAAGCGTTAAAGATTCTTTCCTCTGGGATATAGTCTAGGGGTTGACGGAGCAAGAGAGAGTTAAGGCTTTTTTATCAGCCTGTCCGTCCGTGCTATTTGCTTTTACCACGTGTTAAATTTTGTCTTTAAGGGGCACCTGGGTGGCTCAGTGGTTGGGCATCTGCCTTTGGGTCAGGGCGTGATCCCGGGGTCCTGGGATCGAGTCCCACATCGGGCCCCTACAGGGAACCTTCTTCTCTCTCTGCCTGTGTCTCTGCCTCTCTCTGTGTCTCTCATGAATAAATAAAATCTTCAAAAAAACTTTTTTTGTTTTTAAAGTGCTTTTGGTTTTTTGTTTGTTTTGTTTCTTAAGTAGAGAGCTTAAGGCAATGACTAGGATTCAGCAGAACCAAGGCCGAAAGGCACATCAATATCCTCCAGGAGAAGTGAAAAAGCAAAAGTACAGTGTTAATCTCAGGCACCGTGAAACGCCTTGTTGACCAGAACTGAAGGGTCACCCTAGGGTAAAACACATTTTTGAAAGAAAAGGTGAGGCTAGCAGCTTATTGGGAGCTTTCAGAGATACCTGGAGGAAAGCAATGTTTTAGGAAGATCTGACTGGCTGTAGTGTGCAAGATGATGGACAGGCTAGAAAGATTCCACTTCCGGTGCGCCGCCCCCCGCCCCCCCCCCCCCCCCGTCTAATACATCTATTTTCCCCTCATAATCATAAAGCGTAACCATCATGCACACCTCTGACTTGTCAACTGGGGCCATCATAAAATCCAATTAGCATTCAGGGCTTTCCATGATCAACAGCAGTGGTTCTCACTACCAGCTTCTCACTAGTATCATCTAGGAATACTTTAAAAAAAAAAAAAAAATCATTTCTGGGCAACATCTCACACCAGACTTTCTGGGTAATGGTTTTCAAAATAAGGTCCACAGACTAAGGTCCGCACCAATGTCATGGAAACTTGTTAGAAAGTAAATTCCTGGTTCTCACCCTATAACATTGACTCAAGCGGGGCCCTCCAGGTGATTCTGATACTTGCTAACCAAGAACCACTGCTGTATGGTATACTGGTTCTGGGTGAGGCTTTGAAGTCAGGCAACCAATTATATGATGCTGAACAAGAGGCTTAGCCACTCTAAGCCTTGATTTCCTCATGCAAAAAAAAAAAAAAAATGAAGATAGGAATGTCTACCTAACAGGTTTATGGAAATGATTAATTTGAATAATAAATTTAGTGTATAAGAGCACAATAAATTATTTTAAAATATTAGGGTTTAAAGATCTATATACTATGTAAACTATGTACTTTTAGACTACATACTATATGAACTATAAACTATATTCTTTTATATTCTCTATGGTCCAGACAAGCCAATCTACTTACCATTTAATACACCTGTGTCCACATTCTATTAAATGTCAGGAAAGTAGTTTTTCCCTCAAGAAACTTGCATTGTAATGGAGACCCACACATGCTCACACACTAATAAAATTTAATAAATGCTGAAACTCATATTCAAACAAAATGCTAATAGAATAAAAAGAAATTTCAAATTAAGTCTTCCTTAAAATGGCTCAGAGAACAGCTTAAGGGGGAAGGTGGAACTGAAAGGCTGCCAGAGTATCAGCAGCTAGAAAGGGGGAGGAAGAGAATAATGCTAAGAGTCACAAGAACGCGTGGCCAGTTGAACAGAACTCCTTCCAGCACATTTAACATCCTACAATGGCAGATCCCTCCTTCTCTTACTGTTTCCTCCTCCAACTACAGCTTAAAATTTAAGCTACATTTACCCTGATCATGAGCAGCACAGGCAGTCTTCTGTGGACGAACATGGAGCTCATTACATGGAGTGTCAGGGGCATGCGTGGACATGCAGGTGGGCATTTCAGCACGCTGGCCCCACCGCCTTTCTTCTCTTTGTGCCCTCTCCCCTTCTCATCCAGCTCCTTTCTACTTCCCACCATCCTGCCCTCACCCACATCAACTCTAGGCCTCTGAGCTCCAATATTTTCTATACTGAGAATGCTCTTCCCCTTGTGTCTCTCAAAAATCACATTTTATTTTTGGACTAAAATTCAAATGTTATCTTCTTTTTTGCAAGTTTCAGATATTCCCAACCAGAACTAGAGTATTCCTAAGTAATCTCAGAGCATTTCTGTATTTATATCATAGGCCTTAACATGTGCATGGTTTCATACAGCCACCAATACACCTCCTACTATATGTGTGAAACTTTAAAGAGCAGGGATCATATTTTGTTCATCTTCTTATGGTCCTCTACAGTTCTTTATAATAAGTTTTCAGTTCCTGTTAGTTGAATCGAACTGAATTGACTTCTTGCCCAGAAGTCTTCAGTTATACCCTTGTGTCTATGTCATCATGACCAAGATCAGAATCCTGCCATCTTCTGTGGCTATTTAGTGCCCACTCAATTTTATTCCCTACTTGACCCCAACACAAATACACCAATACAGTGACTCAGCACGGGCTGCACCTTAGAATCCCCTAAATAGCTTTTTAAAATTCCATTGCCCAGGTCCCCAAGTCTCTCCACCAAATATTTTGTAAATTGGTCAAGGGTAGGGTTTAGGTCTTTGAATTTTATTTTAATTTTAAAGATTTATTTATTTATTTGAGAGGGAGGAGGGATAGAGGGAGAAGTAGAGAATCCTTAAGCAGATGCCCCTGAGCACAGAGCCCAGTGCAGGGTTCCAGGCAGGGCTCTATCCCAGGACACTGAAAGCATAACCTGAGCCAAAATGAGAGTTGGTCCCTTAACAGACTGAGCCATCCAGGCACCGGTAGGTCTTTGAATTTTAAAGAGCACTCTAGAGTATTGTAATGTGAAACCATAGTTAAGAAATGAGCTAGTGTATTTGCCTCACTTTTTCCTGATAGCAATTCATTGACTTTTATTTTATTTTTTTAATTCATTGACTTTTAGTAATGTTTTCATGTTTTTCTACCTATTTTGGTGACTTTTAAATACCTCTGTGTTTGTACAGGATTCACGTAGTCTCACCTCCTATAGAAACTAGTCTTCTCCCCCACTATCCCTAGCTACTCCAATCTTCTAGTTTCACATTTATTGACTTATTATTTCATAGTTTCAAGATTAGTGCTTGACTTTCTACTACAAATGCCTGCAGGGCAGGAAATCTGACTTAAACTTGTTAAATATGCCACACTTTCAATTATCTCTTTGATTCGATCACATTTTAAGATAAACACTTCATACAAAATAAATAAAACTAATAAAAACTAAATGTATAAATATATTATGATTCTATTTCTGTAACATACTATTAGGAGCCCAAACTCTAGAGTCAAGAGAACCTGGATTTGAATCCTAGCTTCAGCACTGGCTAGCTGTGTCAACTTGGGCAAGTTAACATTTCTGAGTCTCGGTTTTCTGATATGTAAAAAGTTTGTAATACTTCATTAAATTGTTGTGAAGATCAAATGAAATAAGATGCACGGAGAGCTTAGCAAAACATTTGGCACATAGTAAGCAATCAGTTCATAAATATAATTATTATTTGAGTGAAAATCTCATGCCCAACTCCTTTTAAATCAACACTTTCTTGAGAAGCATCTACCTTGTAAGTATTTTCTTCAGAAATAAAGATAAGTGACTCTTTATGCCTTATTGCTATATCTAACTAGATTATTTCCCCATATCAAAGCTTAACTGTGTTATTATTATGTTAGAATGTTCATTACATGAAATGTTCCAAGCAATTTCAATGCTTATGGATATATCATTGCATTATATGCAGTTGCCTACAATTTACAGATTTTAATTTAGTTACCAAATAGTAGGAAATTCTGATTAAGAATTCGCCAGAGGGGAGAAACCAAATTGAAGGGGAGTGAGGTCCGTATCATGGGCCATTTAGCGGAATTAAACCCAGCTTCCATGGTAAGGTACAGAGAATGATTAGAACGCTACATCTCCAGTTACTACAAACATTGAGTCGATTACCAACCAATCTGCATCTCTACATTTTCACTCTCACCACCCATGACTTCAGAACATTTCAATAATGAAACTCTACAGGGAGAAAAACTTTGAGTGTTTTTCCTTCACCTTGTGTAATCTCACTCAGCTATCTCACATAGTAGCATTGCCCCCAAATGACATCGCTGAGAAAGATGGAAAAAAGGGAGGAGGAAGGGAAGGAGTCAGAGAGAGGAGGACACAGGGGGAAAGATCACAGATCACAAAGCATATAACTATAAAAATCAATGGAAATTCATTATAAAAAATGCAGGAGAAAAAATGTTCAAGTTTATTTACTTTGCTCTGAACCATAGTCTTCAAAATGGTTTATTATTTTGCTACTTAGAAAGTGCTAAGAGATTTCTACAACAGAAGCACTTCACTGTTTTATTAGAGATTATTTTAAAATGAGCACTGAGCAATTTATAGAAAAATCCATGTTCTCTTTGGCTCGTGTGATTCAACTCTACCTGTTAAAGGCTCAATAAACTGTTATTGCTTCATATTATTGAATAGTTGCAACTATAAAAACAAAAATATAACAGCTTCACATTCCCACTCATTCTTCACATTTCATCTCCTTCTAGAGGTTTATTCTTTCCTTAACCAATGTCTTTACTTTCACTGTGTACACAAATTCACATTCTTTAAATAGTGTTTTCAGATCAAAGTACAAGTTTTCATCTGAAGTGTTTGTGTTTAGCAATTAAAAAAGAAAAAGGTAGCTTGATGAGTTCAGATTTTTACTGTTCAATTTCACATACTTGGTACAACTGAGGAAACTTCAAATGTAGAAGCTATATAATATGCACGAACTGTATTTTTTTTTCCCTCAGAGCACATACTGAAATCATTGGCTTATTGCCTGAGAATCAATTAACAGAATTTTTTAAAATTTAAGAACCTCATCTTTGAATATAGAAATTGCAAAAATTTTTCTCTTTCAAGTTTTTGGTTTTTGCTTAGCAAATTTAAGTAAAAAACAGAAGTAGTAGCGTCTGTTGTTTCTGCCTAATAATTAGTATAGGCGGCAGGGTTACAGAGGTTAACATGAGGAAATCATTTGTTTCTGCCTACACACAGGAATATGAAAACACTTTTCAATGTAAACATACTTGAGATGCTGAGGTAAATTGTGAAGAGTTAAACTGTGGGTCTTGTGTAAATTCACTTGTCTGACAAACTAGAGCATGTTTCAAAGGTTATCTATGCCTGGAAGCTATACCAGGCAGAGAGACTCTCCCCCATGCCTTCTTTATGCGCATTTGGGACACAGCAGCGATGATAATATGTATTATGAATGAAGTGCAGAAATTAAGAGGAGCAAAAGAAAGAAATGGTCTTTTTTTCCAGTTAACACAAATTGGTTATTGCTTCTTCCTATGAAGGCCAAAATACTTTAACTATTGGGAAGTCAATGAAATAATTTTCCAGTCTTATGAATTGACACAGCAGAATTTATCTTCTTCATTTAAAAACAGATTTTGCAGTCAAAATAATCCCATCAAGCCTTCAGTATTTGGTGGCAGTGTTTGGTAGCAGCGTTTTGATCTTTGAGAAAGAATACACAAATTAGGATTATTTGGGGACACACTCACCACAAAGTGACCAGTTAATTTTTAGAGTCCACATTAGTGCTAGCATAGCAACACCTACTGGTACGTTTATGAAGTAAAATTGAAACCAACATGGCCAGAAATCGGTTCCTCCATCTTAATAAGAAAAGTTACAACCTGTTTTTTTACCTGTGATATTGACGCATAAAAACAACTACTTCCAAACTAAAGAATGGAAAGGAAAGCTATAGTTGTTTAAGAAAAATAACTCTCTATGTTTACAGTGCCACTAAGGTGAATGTTGCACTTCTCTGAGGTTGCCATTCAGCCTGCTTCTAAAAAAATGATGCCATATAGTTCATGTTTGAGGCTGATCTCCCTCCCCCTCTCCCCTGCCCTCTTTCCCTCCCCCTTCTCCTCCTCCTCCTCCTCCTCCTCCATCTCTTTCTTCTTCATACATTCTTTAAAGGCAGTCTACACAGTTACAGGAAGCCATTCAAGAGAGTACTGAATGGATTGAAGTAAGCTAAGAGGCATCATGTTTATTTTTACCACAGATATGAAGTCTAGTCACCAAACAATGAATAATACAGCATGTAATGTCATCGTCTGCCAACTCTACCAACTCCTAAACATCTTAACTTAAAGAGACATTCTGGAACAGTAAGGACCACATAGAGCTGCAGAGAGTATAACAAGCACCAAAAGGAAAATAACCCAGACCACTGCTAATCCCGAGGTTCAGTAGAACTTGACCTCACGATACTTAGAAAAGCCATAGTCTCTGTTAAATCCCTCTGTTCTGTAATAATTTCTTGAAAAAAGAAAAAAAACAGCCCCCAAAAAGTGAACAAGAAGCCACATGCTGCTAGTTAACCAAATTGTAAGCTGGGACACTAATGGGCTGCCCTCTGTTTTCTCAAGAAAGGTAACATAAAGTTTTCGTTCATTGTCAAGTGGTCCACCGAGAGAATTTAGGAGGTAGGCAATATGAACTCTGTACTAATCCATGGAAAGGCCAGGCCTAAGGGGAAACAAAGAAGATCCAACCAAGGCAAGTCTGGTCCATCTCTAAAACCCTGAAATAAAAACCCTTTCCCTCCTCAATGAGGTAGTGACTCTTCCTTACAGTCTTCAAGGATCATATAAATTGAGCATCTGCTACTCCTAGTCTGCAATTCTACATTTCAGTTAAGTTGGACTCCATAACAGTTCTATTTCTTTAGTTACCAGTGTGGATACATTCATAATCTCTACAGCCATTTTTTTAAAAAGATGTTATTTATTTATTTATTCAAGAGGGAGAAAGATAGCTAGAGAGAGCATGAGCAGAGGGGAGAGGGATAAGCAGACTTCTGGCTGAGCAGGGAGCCTTGATCCCAGGACTCTGGAATCATGACCTGAGCCGAAGGCAGACACCTAACTTACTGAGCCACCCAGGTGCCCCACTACAACAAATTTTTAAGTATCCCATTTGGCCTAAAACTCTTGAGATTGATGGCCTTTTAAGGAACATTGGGGAGTTTTGTGCTCCCAAAACACAGATACATGTGGGTTTTGTACAGAGCTGGCATGAGTCTTGACCTTTATCACCTGATGCCTGGCTTCCTAGGGCCACCTCCTAATTGCTCTCATTAATACTAAGCTTAACTCTTTCTGAACATTCCTGCCAGATTTGCTTGTCTAAAATCCTGCTCTCACCAAGTCATGTCCCTTCTCAGAAACCTTAGCTCCTCATCTAGCCCAAGATTCTTCCAACTCCATAGCTTAATGTGTGCTGTTTTCAGCCATGGTTTTTTCACCAGCCCCTTAACACAAACCTTCCTCCCCTATCAAGCCAACCGGCAAGTTACTCCGCTTCTGTCTCTTGTGCACAGGTTCATAAACATTGCCTCCGTGTCCTAAGCAGTGCTGTTTGCCTCCTCCTTGCTCTGTTATTATAGCTTCCTCTCCCTCACCCACCCCCGCATCAGTACTTTTGCCATTTCCTCTGGGTTTCTTCTAGAAACTTCTATATAGACTTCAATAGTTTATTCCAGCCCCACATGGAGAATTCCTGATTTCCTTACTAAGTTTTTACTGTTTGAGATATATACTATCTTGTAATTTAATTTTTCTTCTGTATATGCTCCTTCTTCCTAATGTGGCGATAAACTCCTGTAGGATAGGGATGGAACTTTACACTTTTGTATATATAGCCTCTGTAACTCCAAACACAAATCAAAAGGTGAAAGGGCAAAAGTAAAAAGTTTCAAAATTACTAGAAATACACTCTGAGAATAATATGAAATAACATCTAGAATAAAATAAAAAATAACTCCCATGTTTAAGCACTTTCACATGCATTTGTTCATTGAGTGTAAAATATTAGTATCTCAAAATAGAGCCAAGAAATTCAGGGAACTCTCATAGTTTCCACAGAAGAAAATGGAAAGCTGGTGGAATCAGAATGTGGGGTACCTATAATATCTTTTCAATGACTCAGTAACCTTTACTTATTTAAGGAGGATCCATCTCATGAAATATTGCCATGGTATATTTTCTATAACTTGGAGTCGTATCACTGTACTTTTCTTTCATTTTTTTATTATGGCAAAATAGATATATAATCACTGCTACACAGAGTGGCTACTTCGTAATTCAGACCTCTCTAGTTTTTCCTCCCTGAATATCCCTTTTTTTTGCTTTATAAAAGTTATATCTTTGGACTTTTGTACTTACCTACTAGGAACATATCTTGGGAAAAAAACTGGGGAATTCTTTTAAAAACTGCTGTAGAGGTTCGTGAGATCATAAATGTAAAAATATGCTCTGAAACATAAGTCACTCTACAAGTTCCATCTACTTTTATTATTGCTACAGTTATTATGGAATATTCTTAAAAAGTAAATTTTTCTCATAATAAAATGCATTTGGCATCTCAGCAATCAAACCGTCTTCTACTAAACCCTCTTTTAAAGTATATTGAAGGTCCTACACATTCCAGTGGTCTGTTTTTCCCACCGTAATATCTCAAATTATTGTTTAGGGAAGTCAAATGTTATGATCAATGGTTTGTGATGAAGTTGCTTTTGGATGTTCTTTCACTGCAGTATTTCTTTCCAGTCATCCGTTTTGAGCTAGCATCATTCAAGGTTCTCTAAGGGTAAAAGATAATAAGTAATCTTCAGAGCCCCAGAGATCAGCAGGCAAACCGTCCTCCCCACAAACGTTATTAAGTTAGGGGACTTCTAAGAGGAAACTGAAAGCAGGAATGGGCGGTGGAGAAGAGGGGAAAACGTGGCATTCGTACCATGTCATTTCCATATAAACTACTACGTGAACCAAAGTAACATGCCTAAAAGCTAAACAAAGTCAGTACAAACTCTGTTCAAATCACTGGCATTGAGGAAGATAAATAAGCTACTATTGATCTGTATCCTCTTTGCTCTTTAGATCTCACTAGACATGACACGATGGTATTTCCCTCTGGGACCCAGTGTCTTGATCTGAAAACATAACCAGTCATTTCTCAGCGAGGGGGAGAGAGTAGTTTTGTTAACATCTGTTTTCTAGGCTTCTTTATTTTTAAGTTCTTGTTGAAACCTCCTTGATCTGCCTACCAGGGAATTGGAGCACATACCATGTGCCTGCTGCCTAAATCTCTCTTCTCTTTATTTGTTCTACAGAATATTGATTTAGATTTTGGCCTATTCGCATCACTTTAAACTTTTAAACACTGGCTCTTATAGCTAGAGGAAACACTTTGCTGATGCTAAAATGATCACCCAAGAGAACTTATTGGGGAAATACATAGACCAAAATTAGCCCTTGGCTCTGAATGTACAGCTCCCATTGAAACCAGTGGAAGCTGAACTCCGAGGATTTGAAGACACATTTTCCTTTACATTGAATATAAAGGCTTTTTGAAAGGGTTGGGCTTATTTGAGTTCCTGTTAAAGAAGCTGAATTAGCTCTTTGTCATATTATAAAAAGAGAGGCAGCATTGCTTCTCCAATTTGTCTTCTAAGGGTTCTTTTGATATCCAACAAAATTGCAAAGACACCCTTTTTTGTTTCTCTACACTGATTGTTTAATATTACAAAGGACCAGGCATTACACCAAGCACTTTGAGTCTTCTGTAGTTCCCACGACATTTTACTATAACATTCTCTAGTCCTTTACAACCAAAGTAGCAATAAAAACAGAGTAATGTGTAGAATCAAGATAGGAAAAGGAAGAAAAGATGGTAGAAAATCAGCAGTGTGATACTTTAATAATAGAAAAAAATTAAGTTTTGACTTTACCAACTGACCACATACATCCTTCTCATTCTTCAGAAAGCTCTTTCATCATGTTGTGGATAGTGGTGTTGAGACAGAGCAGTTTTCCAAATGCCTAGCTGTGTAGCCAATCTTACTGCTAATAAGTGTGAATTAACAGGCACAGACTGATTCTAAGAGTCTGTGGCTCTATACATTCTGAAAGATGCAAGTAGTGTGGCTATGCTGACCACAGGAAGCCTCCGCACCAGTGCTAATCCTCCCACAGCAAGTCTCAGCAACGAAGCACTTCTCCAGGATTCATCCAGGTGCCCATATAGCACAATCAGGTTGCTAATTTATTCAAAGGAGTGATGCCCTCTTCCCATCTGATCATGAACATAAAATGCATGTCATATACTTCGAGGTAAGCAAGGGCCACAGCTTTGCCTCACTCAGTTTTGCATCTCCCATCCCTAACGTAATTCCTACACAGAACCAATTAACTAAGGTCTCTCAAATTCAAATGATGAATGAGAGATGCCAGATGATATGAGCAACCTTATGGGTTCATAAAAAGAAATTTTTTTGAACGACCTTCAGATAATTTAATCCATTTCTCTGCTTATAAAGTAGGACTACACTTAGACCATAGGCTCATTCTAAGTGATAGAGCAATTTCAGGAGCACTGAAGTGGAAGCCTGACCTACCCTAAGAGGGTGATAGAGGGTTTCCTGGAAGCCTTGAGTCCCGAAAATAATAAGAGGGTGTGTATACATATTCCAAGCAAAGACAACATGCAAGCCAGAGGCAGGAGCAGGAACAATGGCACAGAGATATGAATCTATGTAACAAATATGAGTCAGGCTGTGGAGAGCTGGGCAGAGACCAGACTATCAGGAACCCTGGCTGACAAGTTAAGGGACTTCAAATTTTCCCGTCGGCCATGAGCAATCACTGAAACACTATTTAGGCTAGATATGACAGGGCCAAAGGTATTTCAGATATAACACTTTGGATGGCTGTGGGAAGAAAGAGTTAAGGAGAACAAACCTGCAAGTATGTAAGTAAATGTTGGAGATGTCACAGTAATTCAGGTGAGAGAAAATGAAGGCAAAAACAAGGGAAGTGTGAGAAAGCGAAGACAACAGGCCTTGGTGACTAATTATCTGGGAAAGAGAGGGAATTGGCATGATGAAGACAGCAAGAAGTTGAAAGACTAATGAGTCAAAGGTTTATGACTTGGGTGACTGACTGACTACCTGGTTAGTGTCCCTACCGAATGAAAGGGAAAATATGAAAAACAAAAACAAACAAACAGATTTTGTGAGAAGCAACATGAGTAAAATGAGGAGAGTTGTCATGTCAAGCAAACAAGAGAACAAAGCACTTTTTAAAAAAAGAGAATATAACAGGTAATGGGTATATTTAGCAAGAAGTCATCATGGATTGCAATCACACAACCAACTTGATCTTGTCTCTAGTCCCCTTAAGTTTATTCAGCGAACATAGCAATTCTTCCCCTCTGGAAAAAAATTCAGAAGTCCTCTCACTTTTCTGCTTATTTTCAGGTAACAGAAACTGTAACAATCACTTTAAGTCACAAGCACATTTTTAAGTTTATTTAGAAATAATTATACATTCACAGGAATTTGCAGAGAGGCCCCAAGTACCCTTCACCTACATCTCCCCAATGATTAGTTACATTTTAGATATCTATAGTGTGCTATGGAAGTCAGGAAATTGACATTTGTACAATGTGTGTGGTGTAGTTCCACATCATTTTATCCATGTGTAGATTTGTGTAATCACCCCTGCAGTCACAATATCAAACTATTTTATCATCACGAAGATCCCTAACTGCCTCTTAAATGTCACTCCTATACCCTTCGGCCACCACCCCAAACACCTGGCAACCACTGATCTGCTTTCTACCTCCATAATTTTGTAAATTCAAGAATTATGTTTAATGTAACCTTTTGAGATTGGCTTTTTTTCACTCAGCATAACGTCCTTGAGATCCACTAACAAGTTGTGTGTATCAATGTTTTATTTATTCCTTTTTATTTCTGAGCAGTATTCCGTAGTATGGATGTGCCAGTTCATTTAATCACTCACCAATTGAGAGCCATTTTGGTTGTTTCCAGTTTTTGACTATAACAGATAAGGGTGCTATGAATGGTCATGTGCAGGTTTTTGTGTGGATGTTGAGTGTTCATTTCTCTGGGATTGCTGGATTGTATAGTAAATCCATGTCTATTTTTTCAAGAAACTGTCAAACTGTTTTAGAATGGTTTCACCATTTTACAATCCCAACAGGAATGTATGAGAGATCCAGTTTCTCTTCATCATAGACAGCTTTTTATGTTCTCATTATGTTCTCTTTTTACTGGGCTAATAAGTGATGGTGATATCTCATCATGGTTTTAATTTATAGTTCTCTAATGTCTGGTTATGTTCAATACTTTTTCACATACTTATTTTTAATCCATTTATCACTTCAATGAAATGTCTCTTCATTCTTTTATCTATTTTCTGGTTGAACTGTTTTGGGGTTTGTTTGGTGGGGATTTTTGTTGTTGTTGTTGTTTGGGTTTTTTTGGGGTTTTTTTTTTGGTTTTTGGTGGTTTTTTTCACTATTCAGATTTGAAAGTTCTTTACATATTTCAGATATGAATGTCAGACATGTTTTGCAAACATTTTCCTCTTAACAGAGACGTTCACAGAACAAAAGTTTTAAAATTTGATGAAGTCCAATTTATTATGCTTTTCTTTTATGGATAGTACTAGTAGTGTGATACCTAGGAACTCTTAACTAAGCCCTAGGTCTTGAAATTCATCTTCTATTTTATCATCTAAAAGTATTATAGTTTTTATGTTCATTTAATTCTATGATCCATTTTGACTTAATTTTTGTACAAGTAAGGTTTAGGTCACGGTTCATATTTTTACCTATGGATAGCCAATTGGTCTATGGATAGCATCATTTGTTGAAAAGACTATCCTCCCTCCATTAAGTATCTTTTGCACCTTTGTCAAAGATCACTTAGCCTTAGAATTTTTGTGGAGCTATTTTGTAACTTTCTATTCTGTTGTATTGGTCCAGAAGCTTATCCCTCCACCTATAGCATATAGTCTTGAATATTATAGCTATATATTAATTTTTGACATTGGGTAAAATAATTCCTCCCACTTTATTCTTTTTCAAAACTGTTTTACCTATAATATACCTTTGCTTTTTCATATAAATTTTAGAAATAAGTAGAAAAGTGGTCTTAAAATTTTCTGCTACACTGGTCCTTTGATGAGAAAGAGCAAGAATTTGTTATGTGTATGTTTTTGCTTTGTTTTTGTTTCTACACCCATTGGTCTGGATTACTGATTTCTATAGTCTTCAGTCTGAAGACTATTAGCAAAAAGAAAATCCAGGAAACTCCCCGTGCTGTCCCTCGGGTCCCAAGTTCCCTAGCTAGTCTGTCTTCTCTCCAATGTTCACAGTCTATGTCTGTTTTATACATAATGTCCAGGGATTTTAGCTCTACTTAATGAGAGGAATATGGAAAAGAACATTTAATACATACCTTTGGAAAAGTAAGTCCTTCCAATCATAAACACTTTCTGTCTCAATTAAATTACTTAATTTTTCATTTTCCCAGTTAAGACCTCTACTTAAGGAAAGGAAGAGTGGTTGACTTCTTTTTTTTTTCTTTCCATCCTTCCTTACCTCCCTCCCTACTTTCTTTGCCTTTGCTTGTCTACCTTCCTTTCCTTCCCCATCTTGGAATTTCTATACTGCCACCAACTTGGTAACCACAGCTTCTAGCCCCTCTGTGGTTGAAGGATTTAAAAGAAAGAACGGTAAAAAGGCATCATACTCTTTAGAACAGATAACTATTTCAAGTTGACTCTTTTTCTTATGGATACTTTCACAGCTTCTCAAGAATCTCTCCACCCAAGTCCCTCTGAATGCCAGTCCCTTGTCATAGGAAGTACCTCCTTTTTTGGCCAGGTGCTACTGATCACACTGCAACTGCAGATTCCAGGTAGTACTCTCCATTGCCACTTGCTTCCATGGCTCCCCTTAGGCAAGATTTCTATTTAAAAGTTTCCAACCACCACCACAAAAAAAAAGTCCCCAGAAAACATTTCTACTGAGAGTTCCACATCTATTTCTTAAAATCTAAGTTCTTTTGGCTATGATGGATGGAAGAGAAGTGCTGTGTCAAGATCCCTAGACATGGCATCTATGTAGCTGGCAAAGGCTTTTAATTTTTTTCCCAAATGGAAGTAAGGCTAGTCTACTGTGTCCCTTTAATTAGGAAACACTTGGGGGATCCCTGGGTGGCTCAGCGGTTTAGCACCTGCCTTTGGCCCAGGGCGTGATCCAGGAGTCCCAGGATCAAGTCCCGCATCGGGCTCCCGGCATGGAGTCTGATTCCCCTCTGTGTCACTGCCTCTCTCTCTCTCTATGTCTATCATAAATAAATAAATCTTAAAAAAAAATTAGGAAACACTTATAAAGCACTTTCCCCACCCTTCCTGGCAGGGTTTAGGAGAAAAAGAGAGAAGGAATCACACCTCAGCCTTTTCCAAAGAAATGCCATTTACTTGGGTGCCCAGGGTGGCTCAGTCAGTTAAGCATCTCTTCAGCTCAGGTCATGATCTCAGGATCCTAGAATCAAGCCTCACATCAGTCTCTCTGCTCAGTGGGGAGCCTGCTCCTCCCTCTCTCTCTACCTGTCACTCTGCCTATTTGTGCTCTCTGTCAAATAAATAAATAAAATCTTAAAAAAAAAAAAAACCCATTCACCAAATCATCTTGAATTTTTAGCCCTCCACCTTTTTAAATGTTCAAAATAAACAAAAGGCTCATGAATCCTAAACCAGTTCTCTATCACTCCCATTGAAAATATGCATAATCATGTGATACCTCTCCCTGGCTTATGATATTATCATACCTGGTATGTGAGTCAACCTTCCCATTTAACATCTTGTTGCACAGTTACAATAAGGGCAAATTCAGTAGGCATTTCATAAATATTTGTTGAATGAATGTGATATTATTGCATTTATTTACCACTTCCCTCAATTGATTAAAACAAAATGATGAGCTCCTAGAAAGAAACTGAATTTCTTCTCAATCTTAACTAAGATATCTATACATAAACTACACGTAGTAGGCACTCAAATTGTAAATTGCTGAATTAGTTACACAGAAATACTACTGTTTAACCAAAGGTCAAGTAGCATATAATGAATTAGATGGCATGCAGTAATCATGTGTTATTGAATTTGGTGATGATTTACTTATTATCTGCAATGGGTTTCTGAAAAATATTTCTCTTTCCATTAAGGATTTCATTTTCAGCATTTGCTTGTCAGTTAAATCCTCACATCACTAATGTAACTTCTCATCACAGGCAGAATTGAATATTCATGCCTAGCTCAAATCACTGTTACTCTGGCCTGTTGCTTTTTTTTTCCCCCCAGATAGTTAACCCATCATTTGTATGGAAAATTTATTACAGTTTTCCATTTATAGACTCTCTTTCATTCTGTTCTGTTATATAAACTGTAAATTTGCTAAGAAATTGTATTGGATTGTTATGGAGGGTGGGGGATCATAAAAAATAGACACACAAGTAATAATCTTATATTTGTTCCACCTATTGAGACATTTACTATTCTTCTTACTTTTGCTGAATATTCCTACATGTAACGGAATTCTTCTACCACGAAGTGTTCTTCTAAAGTTTTATTTTCATAATAATGAAGAAGCTTATTAAAGATCAAGGCAAATTAACCAGTGTAAGTACTTTCTATGCATATGGACAGGATGAACTGCTATGATGTCATATCACAGAAAAAGTGTACTGTTCTTTCTACCTGATAAATAGACTTGCAATTTAATTTTTTATTAGATTATTTGGTAATAGACCAATAAATGTACTCTAGCATCTTTTGTAGATGTAATGAATTCTTTGTAATAAGAGATTTCATGACAGCCATTAATAAACTTCACTAAGAGTAAAGAGAGATGGCTGAGGTTGGTTTGAGAATTATTGGATCTGCAGATTAGTGAAATGAATGAGTCAAGTTCTACTGTATCAAAAATATTATCCATAATAATTTGTATGCTAAACAGTGTATAGTGATTCTGGCCAGCAGTACAAGAAGCCACCATTAATTCATACTGATAACCCAGGGCTGGCATGTTCCTTTACTAGACAACTTATGAAAACAAGTCCAAATTATTGTTGATGTTTAATATTAATTAGGCTCTCTCTTGCCCTGTGGCTTTCCCAAATAACTCTCTGATAGTAAGTCAACCATTAAATGGCTGAAACAATATGTGTGCCATCAAGAGAGTAATGCAAAAGGAGAATTGGATTAACGGAATCTCATAAACAGCATATTCCACAGAAATATGCTTACTTTCTAGGAGCTTACATTCTGAAACCTGACATTCATCATTGATATGATACACATTTTAGCATAGACACTCCCTAAATGAATATTAGTTGTATATTAACAATGTAACCCCCTTGTAATGCTCTCATAGAAAGCCAGAACTGTATAATTCATTATCAAAAGAATATCTTATTATTAACTAAGCAATAACAAGCATAAAATCCCTAAGTATATTCAGGCTTCAGTTATCTACTATATCCACAAAGCATCCGTTCTAGATGTTTCCACATTATATTCAGCTCATTCCAGCCACACTCTTTCATAAAGAGGTACAATCACCTTGCATCCTCTCTGCTTTCTTATATCCTCAGAATCTCTTCCCTCTCTTCTTCATGACAGTTCTTATAGTTCCTTAAAATCCATTTGCTTCTCACCAACAACCCTCCTACCCCTCAGCGTACCCTCATATCTCCTATTCAACTTTGGACTAGTTGCCAATGTTTTATTCAGTTTAAGAAAGTTTTGTTTATCTGTTTGTTCTTTAGGATTAGGTGTTTTTGTTTTCTTTTCCTTTGAAGGAGATGAAGGAAGCTTCCTTCTTTCAATGACTATGACTTAGAATCAAGCAACCACAAGATAATCAGAATTTTTAAATGCCAAGGGTTATCTAATCTCAGAATATACAAGTCCTCTGAGTTATTATGCAAAAAGTCTTTGTCTCTTCTTTTCCCTTGTGGTACATTTACAAAAGGCCTCTCACTGTTACCTTAGCTCAGTTAGAACCTGGCCTGCCTTAGAAGGCAGATGGCTATGTTCATGGAACCAGTATGGTGGTAGTGAGGGGGAGCAGAGGTTGGTGGCAGGGAAAATAAACTCTATCCTGCCATAATACAGATTAAGAAAAATGTTGTCCTTGACCTTAAAAAAAATGTATTTGTTAAGGTTGATTCACCAAAAATGAGATAAACCAACAAATAGAATCGTAGAATCTTACGGTTATAAGGGGCTTGAGAGACCATCTTGTCTATGCTTGACCATCTAAAAATACCCTTCAACTGTCTTTCAGACAAGAAAATTAATTCCTTGGGTGAAGGTCAATAATTTGAGTGAATGATCATCATTAAAGGATTGTATTTTCCATGCACACAATCAGGCAAGGTGTTGTATGAAGAGTTGAAATAGCACGGCTCTGGGACCTAGAATATTACCAAAAAGTTAATAAAGTAGGTAGCAAAGAGCAAGGGGCTAAATAACATGCTTGGACCTGGTCAAGGTTAAAAGCAGAAATTACCATCCATGGAAAAATGACTAAATGTAAACTCCAAATTACGTTGACAAACCAAAGCAGTCTCTGGAAATTTAACAATCTTAGCTGTAAAGTGATGGGTTAACAATCTACACTTTCAGGGGGGAAAAAAATGTAAGAGGCCAAAATAACAGTGATTTGAGCTAGGCATGAATATTCAATTTTGCCTATGATGAGAAGTTACATTAATGATGTGAGGATTTAACTGACAAGTAAATGCTGAAAATGAAATCCTTAATGGAAAGAGAAATATTTTTCAGAAACCCATTGCAGATAATAAGTAAATTATTACCAACTTCAATAAAATATGATGATGAACACGTAAACCTTTAATGTCTAACATTAGGCATTACTGAACAATAGAGGTTTCAGAAAGATGAGCACCTTTTCATGTTGCTCCTTTTATTTTTAAAGTATCCACCTCTCCTTGAGATTTCTTTTAGCTACTAATAAAAGAAAAGCTGTTAGAGGGTTTTAAAGGTATTCTTTACTTCTTAAAGAATAAGGGAAATTGGAAGGTTCCCTTTTTTCTTACTAATAAATGCGATTTTTAAGAGAAGTAGGTGATTATGTTTTCTTGGACATGTCAATAAACACATATTTATAATTTGTAGGTTAAATTTTTACCAATAGACTTCCACTAAATTAGGTTTAAAACAGAATTTATTTTATCATATTTTAAATCTAAAGTGTCAGTGTTCTCCAGTCAGTGTTACTTTGTTATTCTCAGGGGCAAAGAAGAAAAACCAACCTTTCAGGAGGTTCTTGTTAACAGTGTTACTTCACAGAGCAAAATGTATTCAGAATTCACAGTGGCTTGGCCCTTCTGGAGGAAATCCCCAAGCAGAGGACAATTTGTCAGTCAACTAACTGTGCAAGTTTGAACAGACACTGATTCCTTTCTCATTCCTGCTTTACTATCTCAGCCTCTTACTGGATTAGAAAATCATCAGGATGAAACCCACCAGGATGAAAATCAAAGACCCGTTCTGAAGGAGACTAGAAAAGGAAATCTGTAACTGCAGTAAGGTGCTAATTTCCAGTATCTACAGTGACTGAACTAGAAAGAAAGAAAATAAGTCGGCCCAAGGTGGTGGGTCCTTAGTTGGGAACCCTAAGAGTCAGAATTCCCAAGAGCTTTTTGGCTACAACAGCCTTCGAAGTTCTGCAGATGTCCAATCAGAATGGACTAATCTCTCCTCCACAAAGTGATCTGAGGTAAGGGTTACCTCAGTAGAAGCCAGGGTAATTTACCACTGAATGCTTAGAAGTATCCTCCTGATGCTTTCTGCTGGGAATAATAATTAGGGGAAGAGGGGAACAAAATTATTTGGAAAATAATTTCTTATCTTCTCTTGATCCCAGATTGAATTAACACGATTCTAATAGTGTTAAGATGGGAATGACCTCCAAAAATAAATTGTTTCCATACTGAACATGATCTTACTTAGCATAATACTGGTTCTGAGTAGTCCTGAGTTAAAGAACTCTATACATTCTCAATGAGTACTTTTCATTGTATACAAGTATTCCTCTGGACTTGTATACAAGTATTTCCAGTTGGGAAATACTGCCCTGAGCAGTAAAAAATTAAATGAATCTTCCTTTAAGCAATATTAGCCCTGGTATTTGCCCACTAGATTTCTGTCTGCTTAGATCCTTTAACTTTCTAGTATACCTTAATGATTCAAGTTGAATTTAAAAAGAAAAAGTAGCCCTTCTATCAAAAGTCAACTAGGATAGCTGAATGAAATTATAAAGAGGCTTAGTAGTCTGTTTTTTAAAAACATGAAACCTGAACTGAAATGACAAATGGCTAATGAAAAGGGTAATGTGGCCAAATCACACAGGACATAAGACCAGGACTAGCATATGCCCCAGCCTATAACCCATTTTATTAATTCAGCACAGTGGCCCAAACCACAGACCTACTTTTTCTTTCCATGATTGTCCAAGACTACACTACCTCTAATTCAGCCACTCGACTATTCAGCACTCTCAGAACTCCTGATTTCTCAGTCTATTCCCTCTTCCTTTTCCTATCTCTCTTTCTTGATTAGATGCCCTGGTTGTGAATTGTTTCCCCCCTTCATGTTTCAGCTACTATGACCACTACCCTACTCTTGGATACAAATCTTATCCCTGATTTCCAGATCCACGTACTACCCTGGATCCATCAGTTCCCTGGATCTGTCTGAAGGAATCATACAAAACCCAGATCTTCAAACTACTAATCCACACATCATTCTTTTTTTTTTTTTTTTTAAGATTTTATTAATTCATTTGACAGAGAGAAGGCACAAGTAGGGGGAGCTGCAGGCAGAGGGAGAGTGAGAAGCAGGCTCCCTGCTCAGAAGGGAGCCCAATGTGGGTCTCAATCCCAGGACCCTGGGATTATAACCTGAGCTGAAAGCAGTCATTTAACCAACTGAGCCACCCAGGTGCCCCACACACATCATTCCTCATGTTAGATTCACACTCTCTATCTCTCCAGTAAATGCTCTCATTTATCTTATTCAAAAGGGTAGTCAAGATGGCAGGTTTTCAGTTGGAGCAAGGGAAGAGGGAAGTATGCAAACAGTTTAACATAGCAAAAAATATTATTTCCCTATATTTGATCTTTGAACTAACCAAATACAGTATTAAGCTTTTATTTTAGTTTTTAATTGAAAACTGTATATTTAGCAACCGATTTATCACAACTTGAATTTATACTGGCCAGGATGATCACATAGAGTTATCCAGCATAAGCAATAAAATTTCTTGTGTAATGGAAATCTGAGTTTTCCAGATAGGCATTCTATGAGAGGAAAGAGACTTTTCCTTTTCCCTCACAGTGCCAAGGTCTGTGAATTAAATTGAGAAAAGACAGAGTAAGAAGAGAAAAAAGAGTTTATTTACATGTATAATGAGCATACACATAGGTGAATTCAGTGATGAGTAATTCAAAGGAGTGGTTAAAATTGGGGGTTTCTATACCATCTTAACAAAGGGCAAAAAATTATGGAGAAATGACAAGACAAAGAAAAAGGATTTGGGCTTCTAGGGATGGTACATTGCGGGAAGGTAAACACGTGAGAGGAAACTAATGGAAGGTAAGAGTTATGTGAGTAAGGTTTGTTTATAAGGACTCATCTCAGTGCTAACTTTCTGCCTCTTATGATAAGAGTTGTTCTCCTTCTGGTACAAGATGGAGGAGGGAAGCCTATCTTCAGAAAGGGAAATGCATGCCCTGCTTTTAGATAGAAAGAGGAAGGAGAGAGGGTTCCTCCTGCATTGGCTGTTTCTTAATTGTCTTCAGCTCAAAATAATTCTTATGCCAAAGTGGCAAATTTCGAGGTGGCATATTCTGATTACCTTCAGCATAAAATGGAATGGAAAGAAAAGCTATATGCATTTGGAACTGTAAGGATAAAACACAACCAGGCTTCAACCTAGAAAAAATTATTTTAAAGTGATGGCTTTTTATTTCACTTTGTGTGAACTGATACTTGATTCATATCCTATGAACCATATTTGATTCTACAGAAAATAGGAAGACTTGAAACTATAAATCAAGAGATTAAAAATATGAATAATCCCTAAATTCTCTATCTGTATAGCATATCTAGACAACTTATCATATTTATCTTCCTCACTAGGGAGTTACACAAATTTATATATGACTGTTTGGGACCTGAAAACTTCAAGTAAAAATCTTTATGCTCTGTAAGTAAGTGCCCCATTGCTGGCAAGATGGTCTTCTCATTTATTATAGCTGCTAATACACCTGAAAAATGGATAAGCAGCTTTTTCCTAATTATGAAAAGTAAGAATCCCTAAGGCAAGAATGAAAAAAAGGATGTTTCTCAGAGCAAGTATTAGAGGAGAACTTATCTAATTTTTCACTTAATACCAGTAGAAGGCCAGGACTCTGCTTATTCTGGTGATGAGTATAAGGAAAAAATGAGGAGCAACAAAACTCAAGGATAACCTTACAGAATTCCAGACCAACTATAACAGCCTCCAGCCTTCCCTCCTCCCCTCCACTCTTCTCCTCTTTCTCTCTCTCTCTCTCTTCCTTTCCCAATCCTTGTAATCAGTCTTTAGTCTTTTATTTTCCTTACCCAGAGAACTAAGATTTGGGGTAACATGAATATTTTTTAATTTTAGTCTCACGAGTTTTTATGTATATGATGCTTCCTGCCAAATAGCTGAGCCATTAGAATTATAGATCTAGCCTGAAACATTGTGTGTTGTCCTTTAGTTGACCGTCTGTGCCAATGAAAGGCACTGTTGTCAAGGCATGCCCCTTTGCCCTTGTGGTTACCATTTTACTCCAAAGGATTTCCAAGGGTGAGCTATTATATTGCTTCAGCTACTGTATTCACCCTACTGAGTCACATTTTGGCCAAAAGCCTAATAGAAGGCAGAGTCAATACTGAATTCAGATGAATTTATTCTTCAATATTTTTTAAAAGACACTTTTATAACAAGGCCCTACTGGCAATTAACAGCAATATAATTGACAGTTATAAAATCAAAATAACATAGACACATGTGTCACTTAATTTAAGTAACACTTTAAAAGAAAAAAAAAACATTCTTATGTAAAATGAATTCCTTTTAACCTGTCATTGATTTTAATCTAAATTCAGATACACATTCTGCTGGCAAAAATTTGCCCTCTGTATGTGGTAGTAGTTATAACTAAGAATATGGTTACTTACACAAAACCAAATATTTAAAAGTAATATTGTTCTGATAAAACATTAACCAAACCTTCAAAATTATGATACAACAAACAAAAATAAATAAAGACTCTACTATAATACCCTGAGAAACCCTGAAAGTACATCTCATTATGCCTCATTTGATACTGCTTCCCTCGAGAAAGCAAATGCTAAATCTAAAATATCCCACTTTCCCCAGGCCTCAAAATACTCCCATGCTTTAGACAATCATCTTAATTTTTATTTGTACTTTAAACACAATTTGAAGAAATTGATCTCTAAGCACTTAGGTTTAATAATCCTGAGTCATTCAGCTGATAACTTGTTGTGTTACCCTGAACAGTTTACTTTAAATCTCTGGATTTCAGTTCCATTTACAGAATTAGGAGTAATAGGAAGTACATACTTCACTGGTTTTTCACTTTAAGGTTCCTTAGAGATGCTTGAGAGACAGCAAGAGAAAAGCTCAATTTTGTCTCTATCATGTACTCAGGTCCCACCATGAAAAATGGATTGTTGGATATTTAACTGACTCCAAAGGAGCTATCAAATAAACATACGACCTAAGTAAAAATAGCATCCTAGCTATGTAAACATAGCTTCAAGACGAGACCTCAGCCATAACATACCTACAAACAAATTATTGCCCTCAAATCCTTCCATATAAAAATTCTTAAGCCACCACTGGACCCACTTACTATTTCATTTTAAAAGGTTTTTGGGAGAACTTTTGCTATTTTTTTTTATTTTTTATTTTTTTGAAAATGACTGGAGTAATCAAATAATAATGGGTTTTATAGTTAGTCCAGTTAGGACTCATATTCCCATTCTACTTTCTGTGAAACCTTGGGCAGATTCTTTAATATCTTAGAGCTTCAGTTTCCTCATTTTGAAACCAAGAATAATAATATCCAACTCACAAAGTTGCTGGAGCGATTAATAAAATACTGCATATAATGGATGTTAAAAGTTGGGTGGCTCTCACTGGTCTGTGAGAACTTCCCAGTTCTTCAAGCTTGCACCTTCAAGATTTCTGATAATCCCCGAGGCAATTATACACATTGTGTCCTTTGCTTCTGAGACTTTGGCTTCCTTAAATTTTACCTCTGCCTCATTACACAGGAAAATCTGTCTCCTCATTTCAGTTTTCACTAGTGTTCATCAGTAAAAGCATGATCACATAAGGTGGTTCAAATATTTCTCCCTCTTCTTGGCTTTCTCTCCCACATCTATCTACCTTCCCATGCCTCCCTCCAGGAGTGGCCTGTAAGCTTTAATTTTTTATCTCTCTATTATGAAAAAAACTTCTCTTACTATAAAACTTTGGCAATAGTTATTATTCATATCCTGATTCCAGTCCACACATTGTACAAGCATTATTTTCAACTGTTACCAGAAATATACTTGTAAACAACTTTAGGCATTGTGATTATCTCCCCAACACTTATTCTATCAATCTCTCATTATTTAATAGTTATGGTGGTTAGATTTAGATAAATCTTGCTACTCAAAGTGTGGTCCATGGACCAGAAACTGGCAACATCACCTGGGAGCTCATTCAATATGCAAAATCTCAAGACCCACTCCAGACTAATGAGCTGGACCCATAGATAACCCCATCTCTCTTGCCACACAATCCTGAGAATTCAAGCAACTCATGTCTAAGCCCATAAGTGTCATAAATTCCTGGTTTCAAGAATCAGTCTAGAATGTAGATAAGCTAACATTGTCCTATCGGAGTGATGCTCTGGATTTCTGCTTTGTGTTTATCAGCAGAGCCTTTATCTACCCTACCATATTATCCCTTACACATGAAGAAGCATGGAAACCAAACTGTTCTGTGCCACCACCTTGTAATGATGAAGGAAGAAGTAGGAGGACTAATCCAATGCAAAGACAGTCTCAGTAAGTCTGAATGGAGTGGAACCAGAGGTCTGATGAACTGTCCTCCAAATCTCACCCTACCTTTCAACACACAATCAAGCAAATTCATTTTCATTTCTAAAGCTAGGTGGGAAATCATGACCTAGAGCCAAATCTGGTTGGTACTTCTTCAAACTCAGAATTATTTTTGCATTTTAAAAAAGTATAAGAAGGAACTCTGAAACTAATAGTACACTATGTGTTAATTAATTGAATTTAAATAAAATAAATTTTTTAAAAAGAAGCGAATTATAAATACCAAATAAATGCGGAGAAAAAAATTTAAAAATAAATAAAAAATAAAAAGGTATAGGAAAGAAGGAGGAGGAAGAGGAGGAAGAGGGAGAAGGAGGAGGAAGAAGAAGAGGAGGAAAAGGAAGAGAAAGAAACAGAAATATATGGCCCACAAAACCTAAAATATTTACTATCTGGCCCTATATACTAAAAGTGTCCTGACCCCTAAGCCAATTGAAGCATCCAAACAGATGCTGTCTCTACCTCTTCATGCATACAAATGACCTGCACTTTGCAAACAATATTAGTTCTCACCTAACTAACTCACTATTAGAGAACTATTAGTTCTCACCTAACTGTCTCAACTAACAATATTAGTTCTCATTAGTTCTCAAAAATCTCTAAGATTTTATGATATAACACATAAAACTAGCAAGTGAAATACACAATACTATGTTATATAAAATCATATTTCCTTACATCTATAATGCTGTATATCCATCAGGAGATTGTTGTACTCTACAGTAGTTAAGGGGACTAGTTCTAGAACTAGAATGCCTGAGACCTAATCCTAATCATTCACTAGCTGTGAGATTGTGGGCAAGTTATTTAGCCTTTTTATGTCTCATTTTCCTTATCTAAGTTGGAAATAATATTAATAGCACCTACCTCATTAGGTTGACATGATGATTAAATGAGTTGTTATATATAAAGGACTCCAGATTGTGCCTAACACATGGCAAAACAAATCAACAAAGGTTATCTTTATCACATCTCTGCTTTATAATTTTCTAAAATGTTAAAATACCAATCAAGATTCATCCTAATGTTAGTAGAGAGATGTAATTGTTCAACAGATGCTCCACAACTGTGGGGAATAAAGAGCAGATTGCTCCAACCCTACAAACTTTCTCTAGCTGATCACCGATATCCTCACCCATACTTTTAGCACATTGTTCTTGGGTAATGATGGTTTGAGGGTGGTAAAAGCATACTTTGTTGCCTATTGGTTCTCAAATTATGGGCATTGGGAAATGAAGAAAGAAGACTAAAAAGATACCTGGAGAAATTGCTATTCTGCTTTCTCCTTTATTGGTTTAAATGCTAATCTGCCATTTCTAAAAACAAGAAATTTCCCCTAGAGCATTCCTTTTGACCTTTCTTAACTTCCTCTCCTTTCTTTCCCTCTGATTTTATTTTTAGATGGATATCAAACAGGAAATTCCAGTCCACTAGGAAATGGTGAATTTTCTAGCTAAAGAGCAGAGGGTGGAGCCCATTGGGAAATCAGTAATGGAGAACAGACCAGAGGTTTGGGCAGAGGAAGAATGGATAGATACTGGTAAACCAAGAGGCAATCTCTTTCTTTTTTCTCCTATTAGTGATGAAACCAGTAGCTTCCATCTATGCCTAAAGAACAAGTTAAAAAAAAAAAATAGACCAGTTGATTTAAAGCAAAATTCAAAAATCGAAAGACTGGCAAGACCTACAGAGCAGATGTAGCCACAGGACTGTTCTAATGCCCCAATACCGGATGGATGAGGGTGTGTAGGGTACCAAGAGACATAACGATGATTTGCCACTTACTGCTAAGTGTTGCCAAATGTGCTTTAAGTACCTTATGTACTGGAAATACACTGCAAATTACTTTCTTTATGTTGTGAATAGGAAAAGGAGCTTTTTCTTTCTTTCCTGTTTATATTATCGATCACTGCATATTCAAATCCACTTCTTCTGCCTTTTAAGAAATTGATGTCTAGGGTGTACTTAATAATACTTTGTACTTTCAGGGTTTGAAACTGTAAGATGTCACACAGTATGACCTTTCTGAATGAGTCTATTAGCCTGAATGTAGTTTCAACTTCTTAAGCCAGTAGATACAAAATCTTAAACAACTACTAAATTTTTCACAAATTATTTGGGATTCTCAAAGGTAGCACTATAGAGTTAGTTGATTCTGGATTAAAGAATCCACTGGAAACTTAAATCCACAGATTGATATTACTAAAAGCCTCTAGCAATGGTTCCTGTAGTGTAAGAGATCTGGAAGAAGACTTCCCGGCTGGAAGAACAGCATCTTTGCTTAATGCTTGCACATAACAAGGAAAAGACTGTTATACACTTACATTACGAAACTGGTTAAGTTCACATAACAAATGGAGATCATAAAATTCCTTCTTATAAAAATAAGGATTCAGAAATGATTTAACACTATGAAAGCTTTCATAAAGTTTTAACCTATTAAAACTCATTAAAACTTAAGTGCATTTTTAGTTGGCCCTCTATTTTTTTAGTCAAGTAATACTTGCTTATAGTAAAAAATGGAAACAGTACAAAAAGGTAAATATACCCAAATATTTGACTCCCTTGTACCATAGTCACCATCACAGAGGAAACTATTACTAATAGTTCATTGCATCCTTCTCAAAATTTCAGTACAACATAGTAAGAGGTATCCTTCTTTAAACCCAAAGGAGAACATCTTCTGCACTTTGCTTTTTTTCTTTTTAACTTAACATTTTTGGATAAACTCTCATCCTACAATCTTTCAATCTAGTACTCAAATCCTAAAATCTGCATACCATAACACAAGCACCAACTGTCATTTATGTTTCTCAGTGCACCTTCTACCTATCCAATATATGCTAAGTGAAAGAATGATCAGACATATATGAGAAACACTTGAAAAGGTAACACTTTAAAAAAAGTAAACAGCCTTCTTTCTTGCTGAGCTTTCCAGATTCCTGAATGCACTAGTTTTCATAGTGGCTCAAAAAGTTTAGGGCAACCCAGGTGGCTCAGTGGTTTAGCACTGCCTTCAGCTCAGGGCCTGATCCTGGAGACCTGGGATCGAGTCCCACGTTGGGCTCCCTGCGTGGAGCCTGCTTCTCCCTCTGCCTCTCTCTCTCTCTCTCTCTCTGTGTGTGTGTGTGTGTGTGTGTGTCTTTCATGAATAAATAAATAAAATCTTAAAAAAAAAGTTTATGCAGTACACTACATTTCACAAATTAATTTAAGCAAAGAGTTTCCTCCCAGAGAAGTACCTTTTGCAATTGGTATTCCAAAGAACACACTTTGGGAATGGCTTAACTACAATACCTAGTTTAATCATCCTAAAAATCCTGGCAGATGGGTTCTATTATGCCCGTTTTATAAAATAATGAAGCTGAGACACAGGAAGTTTAGGTGACTTTCCTATGGTCACCAGCTGTTAAGTGACAGAATTGGCGTCAATCCACCAACTCTAGAGTTTCCTTCCCATACCACCCAGAGCTCATCATCCTTTTAACATCACTAGGCACTAGTAATATTCAGGAAATACACCTTGTCTTTTTTAATCTACCTGAAGAGGCTGAGCTTAAACATATTTTGACAGTGTAGGTCTGGATACCGGAAGGGCCAAAATCACACTATATATATAATGTGCAACAGGATTTTAGAGAAGAAATGACTGTGGACAGAGGAGTCCAGGAGAGGCTGGTCTGTCTGACCTAGAACACATTAGTCACACCCCTCCACAGCCAGTTTCATCAGCTACAAATCTAACATAGTGCCTTTCTGGTAGCATTTCAAATCAGATAAATGAAAGCTTTCACACAAAGCCTGACTTCTTAGTCAATGTTGGTTCTTATTGCCATCTTCAAAATTTGTCTCCAATTTCCTTCCACCCCTAAACTTTATATTATTTGGAGAATCAATCATATTGTAGAAAATCGCATATTCTTACTGCACGATTCACATCAATTTCTAGCTTCCTGGAATTCAAAAATGCTAACTCTTTAAAAAATATATTTTTCTGAAATAAAAGTTCAAAAATGTTTGAAGATTTCCAAATCAAAAAGTATAGATATTTGCAAAATAAGTATCAAGCTCTGTAATTTTTGCTCACAGATTAGAAAATGGAAATGGAAAGCTGAAACCAGTCAGAAACAAATATTATGGCCTCAGATAATGAAGATGGGAGAAAGTTCTTGCCTGAGGTCAGCAAGTGGCGTGGAGGAAGAGCAAGGAAGACACAGACTTCTCCCATTTCCCACTGAATCAAAATGGAAAGTGGATGGGAGGAGTTTAGGAGATGTCTATTGGACAACTGGGCAGCAGAATAGAGGGTATCACTATTCCTCCATAAGGTATCAGAATTCTCTTGGCATCATAGTTTTCTCTCTCTCATCACATCCACAGCCCCAGGAATAACAAAATCCTGAGACATTTGGTTTCCAACCTTCGTTTTCAGTTGCTTCTTTAACCATTACCAAGCTGACCTATCTCTTGCTATTTCCTGAATTTCTGACAATGTCTCCTCTTCCTTGCCATAGTTATCTATGACCTCTTACTTTTGGCAGAGAAAAATGTCATTTCTTGGACTAGTTGGCCTTTTGTTCCAGTAAGATGCAATGTCTCCTAGTAAATTTCTATAGTAATATAATTTCTAGTAGATTTCTATAGTGATATAATTTAACATCAACTACATACTGCTTATTGCCTTGCTCAATGCTTATTTTATACAGGACTGATCTCCCACGCACTCTCACCCTTACGGGATCTAGATACCTTTAAGGAAGGAACCGAGTTGCAGCTCATACATTCTTCAACTATTGATTTAATTTTCTCACCCTGAGATTTTAGCAAAGTTTTTATAAGACATTTGAGAAAATATTTTTAAATATTCATTATTTATTTTGGTAATTATACCTAACACCCCTATATACTAGTTTACACATTCTGTTGGCTTTAACTAGTTCCAATCACTGCTGCGGCAACCAGTTCTATGCAGGCTTCAACCACTTTCAAGCTAATGCAATCTGGCAGGACTTCACTCTGAACAATGGGCATGGAAGCCAAAAAATAAAAAACTTTCTCCACTCGTTCCACCATTAGTTCTGAGATATATTTACATGGTTTCTCAGAAAGTGCCATGGGATTGAAAAACCAGTTGCCCATCAGCATGACCAACTTGATAACACATTGTTGTATTGTCTCTTCCTTCTTCCCACTTCAGTCCCCTGTCCTTAATCTCCAGCACTCTAAGAGTACATTCTCACATAGGCCTCTGTCTCAAGCTCCGCTTTTGAAGGCAAGTTGGTGTATTGATCAGAGTCCAGCAGGGAAACAGAAACCACCCCAGAAATTTGAACAGAGAAAATGTAATATAAAAAATTATTGGCTTATACCAGAGGATTAACTACAAAGGGATAAGAGAATAGTAAAGAACATGATAAGAGCAGATAAAGGAAGCAGTCACTACTTCTAGGGCTAAGCAAGAGAATAAATCTGGAAGAGGGCTCTCCCCAAAGCTAAGAGTTGAACTCATTAGGGAGGTATGGCTGTGGCCCTTGAGTAGCTGATTAGTTAGCTTGACCACCACTCGTCAGGGCTGGCCAGCAGCAGACTGCCTGGTGGAGCACCAGAGACAAAGAAAGCCATCCCCTGGAATGTCAGGAAGGCTCTCTGGGAAGCTGCCCCCCAAGGCTAGGTGAGATCCTTTAGGAAGCCACTACTGCTGTTGGTGAACTAGCCAGAAAGCCACCCTCTGGAGTATTGGTGAAACTCGCTGAGAAATGACCCCTGGGCATCAGTAAAACTAACAGGAGGAGAGTGATCACTACTGGGAGCAAGAACAAACAAATACACTGAAAGGATGAAGAGAAACCCCTTTCTCCTGCAGTGACCTTCCAGTTCTTTCTACCAACAAAGCTAACATTATGCCAGCTAGCTAAGGAAAAATGTTTACAAGTTCTAGCTCCGGTAGCACAAAGCAAGGACAAAAAAGAGTGGATTGAGAACAGACAGGCAATAAGTAATAACTACCACACAAGGCAAAGACAGCTTTCTACCAATGGGCAAAACATGTTTTTTTCTCCCTGGCCATTTACCAAAGTAGTTGGGACAAGAGAGCTCAGCCACGAGCAGCAGTTTCAGGCCAGGTCCTACCCAAACCACATCCTACTCACTACTGTTCTTTCCCCTTTGATCCTTTCCCTGTTTCCCAGTTCACAACTGCACCTGAGCCTTCCTTCTTTCATGACTTATACCTTCCACTCAATCAGCTCCTCATACCCGTGATTGCGTGTGAGAAGTGTTCTTACAGCTCAGTTTTGACCACAAGATCCGACACAGGCCATGCCAGCTAATGAGCATCTCTGCCACCAGGGAGAGACAGTCAGCACCTACCTTTCTCTCACACTTCCATTCAGATATAGTTCTTACATGTAAGGTGCTAACCAAATCCCAGAAGTCCAAAGTGTGTAGGTGATCTCATCCCGTCAACTTCTTTTGTACTCAATAAAGCCATCATAATCACTGTTAACCTTTGGACTGGTAACCTCTATTAATCAAAATATCACCAAGGTCTTGTTACTAAGAACATTCATTTGGGAGTCAGACAAATCTGTGTTCAAATTCTGACTCTGGCTCTACCATTTATTATCATGTGCTCTTAGTCAAATTTTTAGTTTTAACCTCATTCTCTTCTGTAACATAGAGATAAGGTTTGCTTTATAAGGTTATGTCAAAAAAATTTTTTAAAAAGGAACAAAAGACATTCACTCACCTAACAAATACTTGTTGGACATCTACTATGTGCCAGGAATTTTGCTAACCACGAAGAGAAAACAACGTATGTAAATATCTGGCTCTTAGTAGAAACTTAATACAAAAGAATTTCTTTTCCTTTCCCTTCCCTTTATGCCTGAGAACATCATCCACAGTAAGTAAGCAACACAATTTAGTTATCATTATTCCTCTTGTGTTTCTTTGTTTTATAGGAAGCACAATAGAAAATTCTTTAGAGATTACATTCGTATACTAACATTACTAGGGCTAGTGCCTGTAAGGATACTCAGGTGACTGCTATGCATAATTAAGATCATTGTTAGTGATCATATATGCTCTTTATTGCACTCATTATAAGTAATAGTACATATGTCAAATACCTTTGACAATCTTATTATTTCAAAGACTTTTGTAAGTGTGAAACAGTTACATTTTATGTATGGGGATGGAGAGGTTAAATCATTTGCCCAAGGTCACTCAGTACATCAGTGACATAATTACTAGCTAAACCCCAGGCTTCTGGTGTCCTGGTCCTCCTTCCTCTCCCTCTCCTTGAGAAAACATTCGCCTACAGGGACGCCTACTTGCCTTTTACTCTTCTCTTAAGAAAGTACACTGAAAAAAAAAGTACTTGCATTTTTCCCCCAAATCAAATTAATCAGAAAATGAAATTAAAGTACATTTATTTAGCAGAAAGCTACTCTTTCCATTAATGAGAATTTTATTAAATATAATAAAATATTTCAGGCAATTCCTTTCTTTCTGGTGTTTTTTTCCCACTTCCTTTCTCAGATTTATTGAAAAGCATTTTTATTAGTGCAATAATAGGCTCCAGGACATGCAATTATATTGAGATGCTGACACTTTCCTGTTAGTTGCAGCCTTTGGCCTGAGGCCAAACACTGAACCCAAGCACATGAGTTTCTATGCGAGCAGTCCTGGCATGTCATTCGTGTGCATTTGTCCTTACAGCAACCTCCAATTTTCATCCACTATAGAGAGAATTAACTAATTTTTCCCTCCCATTACAATTAATCCAAAGAGATACTCCCATCTCTCTTTTAGGGGAGACCAAAAATTCCTTATGAAATTGTTGGAAGATGCATTTAAGGACAGACCTGATTAAAAGCTTTTGACTTCAGTTTCATGTGGGGAAATACTATAAAAGGTTTCATTACTTTATGAGTCATTTACAAACACGAAATGCAAATGCTTGTGCCTTTGTCATGAGTATTCTTTATAGCCTTCACTTCTGTATGTTTTTTATTACAAATCCTCTTCCTTCCAAGCTCTAAACCAGAGTATCTCAGAGTAAAAGTGTAGATATTAACTATAAATAAAATACAGACCCCTACCTCTAAACTTTCTTTAATTGCTTAGGCAAGAATAAACTATCCTTTAAAAAGAATAAAGAAACGACCAGAGGATGCTTCTGAATTCACTCCCACTTTTTGTTTAAAAACATTAGTTCTAATCTTTTTTTTTAAATTTTTATTTATTTATGATAGTCACAGAGAGAGAGAGAGAGAGAGGCAGAGACACAGGCAGAGGGAGAAGCAGGCTCCATGCACCGGGAGCCCGATGTGGGATTCGATCCCGGGTCTCCAGGATCGCGCCCTGGGCCAAAGACAAGCGCCAAACCGCTGCGCCACCCAGGGATCCCAGTTCTAATCTTAAAGGAGTGAAATCTCTTATTCTTGCTAGATTCTGTGCCATAGACCTTTCCCACATATCCCAACCGCCTTCTTGGAAATACTGTATGTGTTGCTAGAAAATCCACATGTGTTGTTAGAAAATCCACATCTGTTGTTAGAAAATCCACCTTAAAAACTTAGCTTTTCAATTAGATATAAAAAATGAGAACACACACACGTGCACACACAATTAGACTCCGCCTTCTAAAGATGTCTCTGGTCAAAATGAGAACAAAAACAAAGAGCTAAGTTGGTTCCTGTTTTCCTGAGCTTTGCCCAGAGATGCCCTGATGACCTTCAACCCCTATAGGTCATATGACTGTTCTAATAAAGCTTGGGAGTGTTTTGGGTGTGACTTCCTCAGCTGGGAGAGATGGAAAACACTTGTTTTTCAGACCTAATTTGGTGTGGGGGCTCCTGAGAGAAGTCCCAAACACCTGTGATGCCCATGAACCACAGTCCCCTAGAAAGTGACCATATTTCCCTCTTTTTCTAATGACTGTGCTTAGTTTCCTGGGGTCATTTCAGTCCTGTTGGATTAGGACCCTGACTCAGTGCAGCTCTCATCTGTCTCTCTTCCTGAGCACTGTCCAGACTCCTACTTGAATCTAGCCAGACCTCCTTCAAAGCAGAATGTCCCAACCTGCTGATAGAAATCATTGTGAGCACTTTACACATTGTTGTTGCCAACCCAGATCAGGCCCTGCAGGCAAAATCCCTTGGACACTGGATGAACTCTGCAAACTTTCCCTTAAGTTAGCCCTACAGCCCAGTACCAGGCAGATGAAACCCTAGTCCTACCCAACTGCCACCCCAGCCACTGCCCTCCAGAGATCCCACAAAACTCTAAGTAAGTTTCATTGATAAAAGTGATGCAAAAGTCAGAAATGACCATTTTCCATTATTAGGGAGTTATAAAGGAGCAAAAAAAGAGATTTCTAGAGAGAAATCTCAGATTCAGAATGATGTGAAGTTGGGAGCAGTGGGGTGGAGGGGAGGAGAACTGAATTTGTAACCAGAATAGCCTTTTCGTAACAGGTGGGAAGTTATGATGAGGTGATGCTTTGCTAACCACCAAATCACCTCCATTGCAGCATCCCAGAGAGCTAGGATGGAGGAAGGAAAACTGCTTGGCAGATAGGAATAGGTAAGGGCCTAGTTTACAGGTAACAGATGAGGCTCCAAGTCACCTCTCCCTTACATACAGAGCATAAGACAAGGAGCCACATTCTCACACTGATAAAGCAAGATAATACAATCTACACACTAAAACATTTAGTTACTCCATTCTTTTAATGTAATCATAATATGATTAAGCATATAAAACATAGGAACATTCACATATATATGCACATATGTGATGTGATCATACCTATAGATAATGGTGATTCATTAGATTAATCACAGACTGGTACCTCTCTTATCAGTGAAGACATTCTCACCTCTTAACCACAGGTATACCCTTCTATATATTCCCTCACAGCGCTCATAGTTTACCTGAGTTCTATTCCCTTCCCACCTGCCCCCACACCCAGATTACAGGTATTGATTGTTTTATATGTTCTATCTCCTACCCTTTTCTTTCTATCATCAGCCAGTGAATCACTGATTCACCTTTCTCCTTCTTAAACCAGCTTCCTTGTCTCTTTACATACCCAATATTTTACCGCTTTCTTTAAATAGTCTACTCAAGGATAAGAAATAATACCCATATAATTTTGCCCTTATAAATATCATTCAAGTACATCAAATTTTCTTTGAAATTTGAAATTACTTCTCTGTTTTTATTCAGAGCCCTAAAATGACTTGACAAAGACTAAATGTAAGCAGGTATAACTAATAAATTTTCTTCTAAATTAATATCTGAGTAACTGTGTGGATAATAATTGCCACTCATACCAGTAACAGTTTAATTTTGAAGCTGGACCCAGAGAATCCTTAAGATCATACATATTGGGAATTACTCTGTTTGAAATGCTTATTTCATTGGAATCTGGTTCTATAAAATATTGCAGGGAACCTGTTTCTAAAACAACATTGTAACACTGTATCCTAACTTTTATGTTTCAAAACCATACATGGGTCACATTTTATGTATAAAATAAACAAAACTTTGCCCGATTCAATAGTCACATAATTTACATGTTACAAAGGATGAGCATATTACTGCTTACAGCTTAAGTGTCAACTCCAGGCAGAAACAAAGAAAATACAGTTTCAATATTTGGTCTACTTGACCCACCTGGTTTGAATGGTGGAATTATTAGAATTTTTTTTACTTAAGAGGAGTTGCTTCAAATTTTGAACATGAAGTGAGACTTCATTTTCTCAATCCCAAAATGAGCAAACAGTGCTCAAAGTTAAAAACAAAAATAAAAAATAAAAAATAATTTTAATACCTGCAAGTTTTAAAGAGATTTACCAATGATTTCAGAGAGAGACCTTCCCCAAGGCTTACTAAAAGTCAGCTGAGAGGACTGTACCACTTAACCATTGCCATCCTACCACTGCCTCCACCATAAATATTAGCCATAGCCAGGAAAAAGGAGGAAGAAAGAGTCATTAGGATCATCAGCCTTATGAGAAATTCAGAATTCATGGTGAGAAAAGGTTCTCTTGCCTCCCCATGGGGAAAAGGAAAAGGGTGCCTTCTCCCAACCAGACAAATGAAGAGGGATCCAAGAGAATCACTTGTGAAGTTCAGAGGAAGCTACATGGAGAAGGAGCTCTCAATATGATAGTTTTTGAGGTAGCAGACTTGCTCATCTGTCTCTGTACCTGTTTCAAGAGAGAAAAAATGAGAATCGGGGATGTGGATAGTAGGGTGGGAACAGCTGGCAAGTTCACACCAGTTTTCCATGATTCACATGAACAGTGAAGACAGCAGTTGGCCTGAGCCAACCTGAATTCTAACCTGAATTCCACCCAGACAGGAGACCACCATTCAAACCTAAACCCACACAGCAAGGAAATCAGAGTGAGGTAGCTCCCCTAACCCCCAGAGGTCTTTGAAGAACTTGCACACATGCCCTCAAAGGAGCCAACCTGCAGATACCCACCATGCTGGCGTCCCTATATGTGAGCCAGGCAAGCAATGATAACTAAGTGAATACTGGTTAAGGGACACATCCCCTTTCCCCTCATCCCATCTCCTCCTACAATGCCAAAGGAGCTAGACCCAGCATAGGGAAGAAGACAAGACATTCAAAACACACAATGTGAGACCCTCCCTTCCAACATGCTAGAGTGAGAACAGTAAGAGCAGGCCTCATTCCCTTCCTCACTTCTGGCCAGCTCTGCTCCTGAAGTAGGGATGGTGATCCAATTAAAATCATTCAGTAAACTGAAGATTTTAACTGAACTAAACTGATTCAGCCCAGGAAGTTACGCCATTTGCCTAGAATGTGTCTATGGGCTCCACAACCCAGACAGATTCTTAACAGTACACTTAAAAGTAGATATTAAAAGGTTAATAATCCACTTGCTTAAAACTCTTCCATAAAGCAGATACATTTTTATAAACCCTAAACATGAATTTACCTAACTTGGATTTGTATTAAATTACTACTGTGTACTCTACTTTTGAAAAGTATGATGTTCTGGAATTTGAAAGGGTAGGTGTAACAGTGGTTTCCAATATGTCATGAGAAGGAATATTAATGAATTTAGCCTATATGAGTAAGAGAGGAATTTGTAGCTATGCCAGATGATAACCTAGGGTCAGCCCATACCCAGCTAAGTCTAGCTGTACTGGTCTCAGTCACAGCAAGTACAAATTCTCCATGTTCTTAACTAGTAAAATGAATGATTTATTTAATATTCTTGCTATAGTGCACTTACCAAAAGTCCAAAACTAATAAAATCTGCCTTTGCTACAAGCAGGAGGCACCAGTCCAAAATTTTCCATTTGTAAATTACAGGCCAATGCCCCATTCATAATTCAGCCATGAGTCAGTTTTAAAATGAACAGAGCTACAAATACAACCACTGCCTGCACAAACACAATTGCTTTGGTTGTATAAACCTAAGTACTTAAATTTATACCCATTTTGCTCAGCTTTGGAAAGCACAGAAATCCAAGCTTAATACTGATGGTAACAAGTATGATATTTTGATTGGGTTTTCTGTGCTTGTGAATATCAAGGAGCCCATATCATTTAAAAGTAGAGTCCTTCATTTTCTCTCATGTTAATAGCAGATGGTCATAGCACAAACACAGTTCATCAAAGCTTTCTGTTGAGAGGAGCCATGTTAAAGCAATAGTGGGTCAAGCAGCAAACAGAACCAAATTACACAAGGTGTTTTTTGATCATGGCTTCTTTCTTGAACAAAGAACGGCAACACATACGCAGGATATCAGAGGTTGGAACAACCCTCCATCCCAAAATGAAAACTGAAATTCTGATCTGTTTAAGGTATCTTTTTTAATAATTATGATAGTTCGGGATCCCTGGGTGGCGCAGCGGTTTGGCGCCTGCCTTTGGCCCAGGGCACGATCCTGGAGACCCGGGATCGAATCCCATGTCGGGCTCCCGGTGCATGGAGCCTGCTTCTCCCTCTGCCTTTATCTCTGCCTTGTCTCTGCCTCTCTCTCTCTGTATGACTATCATAAATAAATAATTTAAAAAAATAAAAATAAATAAAAATAATTATGATAGTTCAAAAAATAATAATAATAATTATGATAGTTCACAAAATCAAAATCCAAACACCCAAATTTATGTCTGTATCTATGATATTTGGGAGCATATTTAGTATACCAGTGATAATTAATAAAAACCAAGAACTCATAAATATGATTGTATTTAATAAAAATTTAAGCTATCGGGGTGTCTGGGTGGCACAGTCAGTTAAGCATCCAACTCTTGCTTTTCGGCTCAGGTCATGATCCTAGGGTCATGAGATCGAGCCCCGTGTTAGGAGCCACACTCAGCACAAGGTCTGCATGTGATTCTCTCTCTCTCCATCTCCCTCTGTCCCTCTCACTTGTGCACGCACACACTCTCTCTCTTTCCTCCCTTCTCAAAATAAGTTTTAAAAAAAGCCTTAAAAATTAAAAAACTAAAAATAAGAGCTATAAATCAATATCAGTTATGCTAGAATACAGGTTTTATGAAAAACTATGATTATATCTCTTTTTTTCTTACTTCATTCAAATAATTTAAGCTTTTACTATATAAATTTATAATTTAGCTTCATAAAAGCAACAAATTAATTTCTTTTGTTTGGACTTCTGAAGTCTCTGTTTAAAGAGAAAACAAGTTGGTGCAATCAATTTAACTCCATTTTTTCTCAAAATAGTAAAACCATTTTTCACCTACAGAATTTCAAGAGGATTCTCCTTATAGAGTTAACTCATCCTATGCAACTGCTCCCATCGACTTTGTAGCCAGTGACAATGTGACTATCTAAGTATTCTAATGATTCCTGAAGGGAACCAAATTTAGCCGTTCAGCTTTTCACTATTCTGACACTTTATTTTGAATCAAAAATAAAAGTACAATCTGTTTTTCTGACCTGAGCAGACACAAATAATTTATAAGTTCAAAAAGCTAATTTTAATATTAAATATAAATATATACACATACATATATTTAGTTTTTGTGTATATTCAGGTTGTCCTAAAAATAAGATGGAAAACAATCTGCAAGAATTGTTTCTTCTATCTGTTTTGATAAGGCTTGTAAATAACACTATACTCATGAGAAATTTCAATCGCATAAGGTTTCTAGTTTGACATTTAGGCAAGATAAAGGCTCCACATTATTTACTAAGTAGCTGAAAATTCCTTTCCACTTCTCAAAAGGATGGAAGGAAAGAAGGAAGCAAAAATGAATCTTATTACAAAAGCTAGCACAAATCAGTAAACTATTTAGGTAGTGTAATACTTCTGAGAGTAAACAGATATTGTAGAAAAAGAGGAGAGGCTATTGTTCAAAAATTAAGAGTCATAAGGAAGTTTACTTTCTTTGTCAGTAAGTATCTACAAAGTGGCTTCAATGTGCCAGACACTATCCTAGAAGCTGGTGAAACAGCAATGAACCACATATATAAAATTTCTCTCATAATAGAGCTTGTATCCTACTGGGAAAGGCAGATAATTAACTATTTAAACCAATATAAAATGCAATGGTAGGGAGTAATAAAAGCTAGGAGAAAAAATAAGCAAGGCATGGGATAGTGAGATGTGGGCAAGGAGATTTTGGTGAGTAGGTTGGTCAAGGATGGCTTCCAGCAGAAGTGACCTGTCTCCAAAGACCTGGAAGATGGGGAGAGTGCCAGAGGAGCATCTAGCAGATCATTCCAGGAAGGGGAAAGAAGAAAACCAAGGTAGTGATTTTCTCTTGATCACTCACGTATGATTCACATGCCAGCCTTCTCCAGCTCTTACTGACCCACTCAATTTTTATCAGCTTTTTAATAATAATTTATTACTGAAGAATGACTATGTTTTCAGTGCATTAAAATGTACATCATATAAATGTGCCCTCTTTTTAATAATGTTTATTTAAGGGAAAGGATCTTGGAGACAAAGCAGTTCATACTCTCATATTACAATGTGGAAACTAAGTTCCAGAAAGGCTCTATGGTCTGCCTACTGTCACATAACTAGTGGATAGCAGAACCAGAAGTAAGTGTAAATCTTAGCCTGACACATCACAATCTCTCTTGCCTTATAGTTATTTGCATCCATCTCATTTCCTCAAATTGATTCTGAGTTTCCTAGGAATAAAGAAAAAGAACATGTGTGTATATGTAAAAGTATGCCTATATACATATATATGTATGTGGATATGGTCTAGAAGGATGCCTTTCATACAACTGGTTGGCAATTAATACCTCATAAACAAATATTCTTCTAAGTAAGCCATTTTTCAAAATCCCCTCAGATTTCTTTAAATCTTACACTATCTCTTTGGTAAATTTATTTTGTCTCTCCTACTGGAATTCTTCAAGAAACTGATAAGGATCTATTTTGCTTACTATTCTGTAAGTGCCGATAGGATTAAGCATGGTCCTTGCCAAATGGTTCATGATCTAAATTAGAAATAAAGATAGAATATAAACACAGAGGAATCCAGTAACATGTTCATTTCATGCCTGGATAGTCCTGCTGAATAATATGTAATTTTGACAGTAAACCCTTAAGGAAGAAACTATATTTACTGTAGAGACCTGAACACATCTTTGACATGAAATAATCAATACTGCTAACTGCCTAAATTTAGGTAATATGCTCTCAATAAAACACACTGATCTTTGTTGATTGCTATATATGCTTTTAATACACATTTTCTTACAAACAATATTAGGCTTCCTATAGTTATACTTACAACACATATAAATCCAAATTGGGGCTACAAAGGCTATTATCACTTGATCCCTATAATTTGTCAATAATAACAAAATACACTGTTATATGGCATGGGAATATATCACTGGGATAGTTGACAGTTGTTAAAGAAAGTTCTTCCTAAAGTTGTTCTTCCTTTATACAAACAATATAAAAAATAATTAAATCCTTGCAGAAAGACAGCAATAAAAAAAAATGACCTGGTTTCTGTGCCCAAGTTCCCAGTGCTCTGCAGAGCATAAGTTAAAAGTCTCAGCTTTTCCACCGTGCAATTCAGAGAATGTGGTGGGAACAGAATTCGAAGGCAACTCAGCTGGAAAATATCTTAGATGAAATATTTTTATCGAGCACTTTTCTCATGTGAATTTGCTTCTAGTTTGGTGTATACCAGTCACCAGAACATGGCATTCATTTTACCTCATGTCTTGATGATTTTTTTTATTAATCAACAAACCACCGTATATGCCAGCAGCACAAAAGCAAAAAACAAAGCAACCATGTTTAACAGGAGCTATATTTGTTATAAGGTCAGTAGACAAGAGTCATATTTTAATATTCTCAAAGGTCGTGTCCTACGATAAAATAACAATGAGGAAAACTGCTTAAGGCTCTCTGCCCAGTTGGCTTTCTTCTCAAAATCAGATTCATTATTACCCCTAAGGATTCATTTCTATTTTTTAAAGATACATGTCAAGTTTGATAGCTTTTTATTCAAAGTGAATAATAACAACCTAAATATTAAAGGCATGTTTTCCCCCAGATGTGCTGATGTCTCAATAGGTTTGTTTTAATATCAAGGAAAACAAAGCACACAAACTGCTTATCAAATTAACAGCCTGTAGAACTGACGTCCTGGACAAAACAGCAGCCTATCTAGTAGGTGTCATCTGATCAAAAATATTTCATATATACAAAAAAAGAAAGTTAAGAGAACCGTATGAAAATGTGACAGCCAGAAAAGCAACCAATCTAGAAATTAACTCCTTAAATGATAAAACAAAATTAAATTAGTTATCTTGAACCCATTAAAAGTCTACATTCCAGAGCAGTGATTCTGAATTGCTCTCAAATTTCATTGTTCTGGGATAGGGGCCAGGTATCAAGATTTTTTTTTTTTAATTCCATAGGTGACTCTAATGTGCAGAGATGGGAATCAGTATACTATATTAACAAGAAAAACTAAAATAGAAAATAGGATCTAATTCCAAATAATTTCTCAGAATACAACCATAAAGCAAAACGGAAAATAAAAAAGAGCCTTCGAAATCTAATCCTGTTCGTCCAAATCATCATTTAACTTTGCTTAACACTGATCACCAACTAATCAGATCCAGTAGAGGTGAATCTTCCAAAGTGCAGCCAATACTATACCCTCCAGGCCCATCACAATCCCATAAACTCCCTCCCACAGAGTACTAAGGAATGTTTTTCTCTCATTTGTTGTTGTTCTATCTGGACTGTATCTGGCTTCAAAATTGCCAGAGATCACACAAGACACAAAAGAGATGGTCGTTCTACACTTATTTATGATGATGATGCTGGTACAGTCTTAGAAGTCCTTCCTAGAAGATTAGCCTACAAAGAGGAGGCCGTCTCTGATGAAAATTTGTCACATTTTTTCAAAATTACTTGAGGTAAAGGACTCCTTTGTTTTTCCAAAAACCCAGAATTTCTCATTATTTTAACAGTCACCAAGATTCAAAGATAGGCAGGGAAGAATGAATTAATCAAGATGTAGACTTTCACTTCTTTTTTTTCCATAGCTTTATTGAGGTATAATTAATGTGAAAACTACATATTTGATGTATACAATTTGATGAGTTTGGACAAGTGTATATACCTATGATGCCATAATCAACGTAAAAAACCCATCCATCAGGATGCCTGGGTGGCTCAGTGGTTAAGTGTCTGCCTTCAGCTCAGGGTGTGATCCCAGGGTCTGGGATCAAGTCCTACATCAGGCTTCTTGTGGAGAGCCTACTTCTCCCTCTGCCTATGTCTCTGCCTCTCTCTCTCTGTCATAAATAAACCTTTAAAACAAAACAAAAACAACCATCGGTAGCTTCCAAAAGTTTCCTTTGTCCCTTTGTTGTTGTTGTTGTTTGGGGGGTGCTTGTTTTATAGTGAGTACACTTAACATGAGCTTTATTCTCTTTATGAATTTTAAGTGCATTTTTAAATACCGTATGTTTGGGGATCCCTGGGTGGCTCAGCGGTTTGGCGCCTGCCTTTGGCCCGGGGTGTGATCCTGGAGTCCAGGGATCTAGTCCCCTGTCGGGCTCCCTGCATGGTGCCCACTTCTCTCTTTGCCTCTCTCTCTCTCTCTCTCTCTCTCTCTCTCTCTTTCTCTCTCTCTCTGCCTATCATGAATAAATAAAAAAAAATCTTTTAAACAAAATAAATAAATAAATAAATAAATAAATAAATAAATACCATATGTTTAACCATAGGCAATATGTTGAAGAACAGATCTCTAGAACTCATTCATCTTCTATAACTTTAATACCCCTTGAACAAGAATCCTCCATTTCCATTCCCTTGGAAATCACCATTCTACTCTCTGCTTCTATGAGTTTGACTATTTTTTTTTTTTTTGAGTTTGACTATTTTATATTCCTTCTCTAAGTGGAATCATGCAGTATTCGTCCTTTGACTGACTTATTTCACTTAGCATAATGTCTCCCAGATTTATCCATGTTGTCACAAATGATAGAATTCTTCTTTTTTAAGGCTGAATATTATTCCATTGTATATTTTCCACATTTTCTTTACTCATTAATTCTTTAATGGATATTTGGATTATTTCCTTATTTACGCTATTGTGAATAATGGTACAATGAGCTTTGAAGTGCAGAAATCTCTTTGAGATTTCAATTATCTTGAATATATATATCCATAAGGAATTCCTAAATCACATGGTAGTTCTGTTTTTAATTTGGGGGACTACATCAAACTAAAAAGCTTCTGCAGAGTAAAAGAAACAATCAACTGAGGAAAAAGGCATCTACAAAATGGAAGAAAACATTTGCAGACTATATATCTGGTAAAGGATAAAAATCCGAAATAATAGCAAAAAAGTTAACTCAATCGCAAAAAAATACGTAAACAAATTAAAAAATAACCTGATAAAAAATGGGCAAAAGACTCAAATAGACATTTTTAAAAGAGGACATACAAAAGGCCAACAGTGTATGAAAAGGTGCTCAACATCAGTAATCATTAGGGAAATGCAAATCAAAATCACAATAAAATAACATTACATCTGTAGGATGACTATTATCGCACGCACACACAGACATACACAAAAGGTAGCAAGTAAACAAATGTAGATGAGGTTGTAGAGAAATTGGAGTCCTTGTATAATGTTAGTGGGTCTATAAGATGGTGTAGCCACTATGAAAACAGATCTACACCTGATACCAATTAGCCTATAATTTCTCTATGTAGTCACAAAAAGAAAAGAAAAAGAGAAATAGACTGGGTCAGAACTTCATCCTTTAAACCTCATTTTAGAATTAGTAAATAATTCCCCTTCAATTTAGTCAGAAAACACATCGTCTGCTGTTATCCCTTTTCTACAAAGAAATAGGAATATTGTATTTTCATGATGGGGTCTATGTGGCTCATAAAGATATGTGCGTCAAAAACAGTCTTCAGAGAAAGATAACTGAACAGAAGGACACAAGAGGTGGGGGTGGGAATGAGAAGAAACCTTGATTTATAGTTTTTGTCCATTTCCACATTTTAAAAACTTCCATCATAGCAGAGCTCAAGCTTCCCAATATGATGTCAACCAATTAACATAATTCTGAAAATGCAATAATTGGTTCTGGTGAGCCAATACATGGGGATTTCAGCACATTGCTGTGTATTAGTTTCCAGTTTGTTTTACCTAATTCTCCCTTGTATACATCCTAAAAGCTTGATCCTATTGAAGTAATCTTTCTCCACTCACAAATGCTATGGGAAGACATGACTTGAAGGAGAAACTCTCCAGTCAAAATTCATACCCTTTATTTTATGCTACTTGCCCCATTTCTAGTCCCTCAGAGGAATCACATTTGGAATCTCATTCTTAAGATAAATTTGAACTTGGTCATTTTAATTTGGACATAGTATCGTGGTATTATATTGTGCAAAATGTTGTCAGATTTCTAATCCTAGCTTTGCAGGTCCAGGAATCTTGTAGCCCTGAAGGAAAAAATCGCAATGCCCATGCAATCTTCAGTAGATTGCTATTAATGAAGGAGGTACTCTCCATCAAGCACAGAATCTCTCATTAGGAATTAGAAAGGGCAGAAGGATATTTTGTAACATAAATTACAATACAGATCAATTATATGACCCTATGAAATTTAGCAATCAATAACCAAAAGTTTGTTTATATAAATTACATAAATAAATATAAATTAAAAATCATATTTTAAAAAGATTTGTTTATTTGAGAGACAGAGTGTGAGTGCATGTGTGAGCAGGGGGAGGGGCAGAGGAAGAGGGAGAGAGAGAATCTTAAGTAAGCTCCATGCCCAGCACAGACCCCACAATGGGCTTGGTCTCACAACCCTGAGGTCATGACCTGAGCTGAAATCAAGAGTTGGAGGCTTAACTGACTGAGCCATCCAAGTGCACTAAAATAAATCATATTTTTAACAAATTATTTTTGAAGTCAGGGAAGAACTTCCATTTCCTTGGATGTTATATAAGTTAGCCCATTCTCAGTAGGTACTGGAGGAAAACTAAGAGAAAAAGGAGATCAAGAAAGTATATTTAACATTTGTTAGTTTATGAGATCTGGTTGTGACTTGTCACTTTAGTTATCTTTTAATATATTCTTTGAGTCTCCTCAGGAGGGACATGAGAACTTAGGAGAGGTATTTTCCCCAAATTTTTAGATAATCTCTTGTCATTTGTCCCCTCCCAAACACATCTAGTCATAGATACTAGGAGAGCGTCACTCACCTAGTAAAAGAGGGAAAAAATACTGAGGGAGGAGAACCATTCTACTATACCTGGAACAGAGATGTATTTGTTGCAGGCTAAGATAGGGCAAAATACAGTCTATCAGATAAAGCAAAAACCTGATCTTATATTGGGTTTGGAGGAAGCACAGAGTCCAGAGATTGGCCAAGTTTTAAAAATGTGAGTATATAGGTACTGGCTAACTTTCAGTGTGTTTAGTTATTGGCTGGCTTTCAGAAACATAGATACAAGCGCAAGGCTGCTGATTGTTTAGGAAGGGTGTGCAACCAGTTTTGTGGTTCCTTGCTGACAAGTTGGTACTAGAACAAAACAATTGCTTCTTGTACTTCCTTTCATGAACTTGAAGAACAGGAACACCTCAGTCTCAATCAGAACAGTGACTGTTTCAATCTATTATAGAATTTCTGACAAGTAATACTTTCCTATTACATTTTATAAGAAAATATGTTGTCTTAAGAAATTAATTTTTACCTCATTAATAAACACTAATTAGTGTTTACTAATAGGATAATCCATTGTATTTTTGCAATTAATCATCAAATCTCTCATGTCTCAAATATGTGATTAAATTTAGCTTTAAACCTAAGAGAATAAGCCTGATCTGAATAACCAAAGTTAAAAATGTTAAAACATGGACTATTGCATTATTGCATGTGATAGCTTGAGGACTTTTTGTCCGGTATTTATCTACACCAAAAATTGGAAATTTGGGAATCAGCCGGATCTGTTCAAAATCTGTCATTTACTAGATGTGTAGCTACAGAAAAATTAGTCACATTTTCTTCACTAAAAATAAAGATAGTAATAACTTTCAGTGTTGTGAGAAGTATATATAGAAGAGATGTCTGCATTCACATACAATATATTGTTGAAATTATAACCAGAAGTGGAATGTGAGAAAAGTAAATGATAATGTTCCATGTCACTGCATCTATAAGAGTTGTTGCTAAATAATGATGAGGATGTTAATAATAAAATTATGTAAATCCCAAATTATGTTTGGCAGTATATTTCTATCATTTTTATATATGATTTTATCTTTATTTTTTTCCCCAGGTTAGGTTGAGACAGAAGTTTTGCCACTTTCAGGAGGAAATAATAATTTCCTCCCATGTCTTAATTGTACTTAATTGATGAGACACAAATTTATTAAGACTAGTGATAGCATTTTCATTTTTCTATTTCCATAAGGCAGTTAGAGAAAAATATAATAAAATATTCAACTCATTGCACTAATTGCCAAAGACAGCAAGAGTACCAAACTCAAATCACTGGCTAAGAGACAACACTGCCAATGCAATACTCAAAATATCCTTTTATCCACTCAGGTGTGGATGCTGCTGCAATTTGTTATGGAAGAGATACTGCACTTATATAGTAACCATTAGCTACATGGGGCTGTTTAAATTTAAAATAATTAACATCAAAACTTCAAATTCAATTTCTCACTAGCCATATTTCAAGTGATCAATAGTGACATGTGGCTAATGGCTGCCATATTGCACAGTGTGGAGAAAATTTCAAAAATCAGAAAGTGCAGTTGGATAGAGCTGACCTAGAGACTTTTCCTTGTGTAATGTTTGAAAATGTAAATATTTTCTGAAGCCTGTCAATTCTTCCCTCATTATTTTTCATCCCTTTCTATTCGCACAGCTATGACTTTCTGAGTTCAGGATCCTCACAATTAGCTATTGCAATAATCTGTTAAATGGTCTCACTGTTTTTAGTCTCTTCCCTAGCTAATACATCTTATAAACTAAAGCTGATTAATTTTTCCCAAACAATGTATTTTTCCCCATCCCAAACTTTCAGAGTCTTCACCTTAATCATGATATACGTGCTAAGTAAAAGTGTTCAGTTCGTAAGAATCTTCTATCAACTGGTTTATTTCCTTCTCCTATAAAGGGATTCCCAAACCTATGCAAGTCCTCAGTTTCATCACAATTATCAGTTCATTGTCCCCTAACTATCTTTTGCCCATTTCCACTTTTGCACAAGCTATATTTTTCTATCTGGAAATACTTATAGTTTCTATCCCACGTGCTTGAATGTTATGCCATCATCCTATCAAATCCAGTTTGTCTGATTATATCCATACTGCTGAACTTGACCACCTCATACTATCTCTATTAACCCATGTTGGTGATCTCTCCACTCTGTCTTTATTGACTATCATATTTTTCGATGTTCATCATAGCTGCTGTCCCTCATATTCAAGGAATTTACAATCTGTTTTCTAGAGAGAATTATATATCTATAAATGTAAACAAGACCTTTTGTTGTTGTTGTTGTTGTTTTTTGCCCCTAATCCTTCTGTGACTTCTGACCTCAGTAGCATGCCCCTTAGTCTCTTACCCTGGGATCCTCTCATCCTGACTCACTGTCTTCTTTTGCAGAGTCCTGTCTCCCCACCATCTGCCACAAGTTTCATGAAATATATATATATATATTATAAATAATATATATTATTTGATATATTATAATATATAATATTATAATTATAATATAATATATAATATATAATATATATAATATATATTAAAGATTTTATTTATTTATTATATATTAATTAATATATATAATAAATATTTATAAATATTTATAAATATATATAAATATATAATATATATAAATAAATAAATATAACAAATAAAAATAATATAATTAATATTAATATATATTATATATTAAATAAATATATAAATATTTATTTATTTATAATTATAATATAATAATATAATATATATTAATATTAATATTATAATACTATTATAATATTATATTAATATTATATTAATATTTATATAAATAATATATATATAATATATATATTAAAGATTTTATTTATTTATTCCTGAGAGATACAGAGAGAGAGGCAGAGACACAGGCAGAGGGAGAAGCAGGCTCCGGGCAGAGAGCATGATGTGGGACTTGATCCTGGGACCCCAGGATCACACCCTGAGCCGAAAGCAGATGCTCAACTGGTGAGCCACTCAGGCATCCCATGAAGTATATTTTTAAAGAGATTGAGATTTTATCTAGAAAAGGTAGAGAAAAGTGGTATTTCTTGAACATTAACACTGTCTCTTCACAAATGATTATTAGTTACTTTTTATAAAGGTGGTTCAGAGAAGTTATGTAAATTTTTCTAGGTTCCAGCTAAGAAACGGTAGATCAGAAATTTTAAAAACTTTTAAAATCTTTTAACTCAAAGGCACATCTCCTTCCAGAAAGTGCCTATGCTTTTTCCTCCAGAGCCAATACTTTGAAAAGTGCTCAAGGCATATAATCAAAAGTTATCTCTGCGATTTCTATCTTCCTCTGAACTTTTAAACATGATCACGACAGGAAATCCATCCCTGTCATTGGATTAAAAGTCAAGCAGTCCCCATGATTTTCTAGTCTCTTCTTGGTAACAGAAATTCCTATGGTCACTTTAATCCTTCACTAAGACATCACAATATTTAATCCAACAAATGAATGAACCCTTCAAACTTCATTCACAACTAAGACTCTTACACTGCTCTCCATCCAGCAGATGTGCCACCTGCCTTCAGGAATGAAATGTGGTTCATTTCTTCTCTCTTTCCCTCACTCGTCTTATCTTTATCCCTTAATCAATAAGGCTGTTTCTTGACCTTCCAGGTTCAAATACCCAGTGGTAGGTAGGAGAGGTAAAAGACATAGAAAAGTTCTCAATGACTTTGCTGTCATGGAAAGGCACCATGCTCTTCAGACCTTGCAGGATCATTCTCTCATGGGTGCTTTTGCAGATTCTTAGGAGACTTTCAGGCCAGACACCTACAAAAGTGATTCCCTTGACCAAGGCAGTGTCTCACCCACGACTGGCTGCCCCTAATCCTTCTGTGACTTCTGACCTAAGTGGCCTACCCCTTAGCCTCTTACTCTGAGATTCTCTCACCCTGATAAATCATCTTCTTTTGCAGAGTCCCATGTTTAAATGACTTCAGGCTTGTGTTTTTACTGAATTTTCCCCATGGCTACAATTCATGAACCTTTGCCCCCTTAACAGAGGCATATACAGAAACTTTCCAGACCTGTTCCTTTTTCCTTAAAGGCTGCTTTAGGTTACTCAAGCATGAATCAGATATCAAACTTCTTAACTGTAAAAAACACAGAAACTGAACTTCTCTCAAAAGACTCCACTCACTCCTATATAGAGGAGAGGTGACACCATAGCACTTAGAGTTCTCTCCCAAACTCCCCTCACAAAATCTTAATCTCTCCCTTCTTTCTTGGTCCTCAACATAAGTTTCAGAGCAATCTCACTGATTCTCAGGCAAGGGGTCACTCTCATAATTCATTCTCAGATGTAGCCTCCAGTGTAGTGTCTTCATGCCTCAGCCAAAGCTAAAAGAAGAATCTCATTTTAACATACTGTTACACATGTTAATGTGCAATTACCTCAGCCAGAACACAATCTCTGTTGTGGGTTATACACTGTATTGATCACAAAGTGGCAACTTATTTCTCTAAAATACCCATTTTGTATGTATCAACTCACTCTGCACCCATTCAGTCCCCAACTTTTTTTTTCATGGCAACCTAATTTTTCTTTTTACTTTTTCATCACTCTCTATATATTATATCTTCTAAGTACTTAATTAAATTTTGTTTTAATTTTCATCTCTAGCATTATTCATGGCTTTCTTACTGTTTTCATGTTTCACTTTTTACCTGGATAATATTGTTCAATAATATTCCTCATCTCCACACATTTTGAGTCAGAAAAAAGGAAAAGTAGATATTGTCCTCTGCCTCTGATTTCAGATAAATTGCTAGTCTTATTGCAAGTAGTAATCTTCACTCATCCAGTTGTCTTTCACAAATAGAGCAAAGCAGAATCTGCTTCTAAGTTAAACAAAAAGCAGAAATCAGAATGTCAAATTATAATTGGCATATCCCAGACATAATCAATATTGCCTTTTGCAAGTTCCTCCCACAGTAAAAGCAAACCCTGGTTAGCGCTGGCCAAATCTTGACTAATTTGGCTTCAAGTTATTACCATACTTAATATCTCTGAATCAACAGTGATGACTAAGATAAAGTGAACTACAAGAAATGATCAGTCTTCAATGCAAAAACTTTTTCACTTTGTGCCAACTATTGCTGGTGCACCTGTTTTATGTTCAGAGTGGGAAGAAAATCAAAAAGACATGGCCAATTTTGAAAGAAACACAATGTTTTCAATGTCTCAAAATAGCTCAAATACATAGCATTGCTTCTACTACTTATTCAGGCTACAAGGCTGATTAAGCATATGTGTAAGGCAGCATACAAATAAAAAGATTACCTACTCACATCACACCTTACTCTCCAAGGTCCCAGTTTCTTATCTAAGCATTGATACTGCACCAAGTAGAGGCAGAGAGAAACCAGTAATCCAAGGAGTTTTCAATGAAGTATACACAAGGAAGCAATATGAGAGGAATTCCAGCTTTCTGATACTGCATTTATTAGGGACTCTAGAAATAATCTAAACCTATACCTGCTTTTTAGGGGCAGAACTTAAATTTTAGTTAAAGTAGATTGCATTGGTTAAGCTAACATAATAGTTCAATAAAGCCTCTGTGATCTAAACCCTAGAAAATTAAGGAGTGGATTTTATACTAACTAGAGTCAGATTTTTCCCAAAATTGTCATCCTAGAACCATGACAGGACTCAGAGATTGGTGATAAAAAATGTATTTTTTTAAAGATTTTATTTATTTATTCATAGAGATGGAGAGAGAGAGGCAGAGACACAGGCAGAGGGAGAAGCAGGCATCATACAGAGAGCCCGATGTGGGACTCGATCCAGGGTCTCCAGGATCACGCCCCGGGCTGCAGGCAGCGCTAAACCGCTGCGCCACCAGGGCTGCCCTAAAAATGTATCTTAAAGGATACTAAGTGAATAAGCCAATATCATTTGCCTAGAGAGCTCACAGAAGAAAAGTGGAAATGTGAAGAATCAGGTTCTAGATTCATTTCTCAGTTTTGTGGGTGCCGCGGGTCCTCTCAGGGTTCAGGACAAAACGTGGGATTAGATACGTAGGGAAAGTCTGAGACTTACATTTGTGCAGATCAGATATAGGCTGTGAGTGACAACATGAGAGTATGCACAATCACCAAGCATACCGGATGAGCACACTGTAATGAGACTAAATATGACTCAAAACTGTGGGTAAATCCCTAGGAAGAAAAGATATCTACAGCTTTCATACAAATAACGAAAAATTCAAACCAAGTCAAAATTCAGAAGTGTATGCCCAAGAAATATGGAATAGGAAGGGGTTAGAAGTCCAGATGGGTAAGGATCTACATCCACAGAAGATTTTAAGCACCCAGTAGCAGAATAGTGGAGAACATAACGATGCAATGCCTCCTTGCTGGGTGAATGCACATTATTTATATGGATTTTTCTCTATTGATCAAAAACGTCATTCCCCTTCATCTCCAAGGGGAAATTTTTAAATGAAATTGATATACTGACATTTTAAATAATCCACCAACATTTCCTAAAACTCTTAGGTCACTTTTTTGGGCAACTGATTCATAAACTAAATTTCAGATCAACTTCGTATACAATGGAATGCAAAAATACATTTCGTTTAAATATTGGGACAAGGTAACCAGGATACAACGATGAACAAACCATAGGATTTGCCTTACTAGAATTCATAGTGTGACAGTGAAAATACCCAAGCAATTAAAAATGTGATGAATGTTAGGAAATGAAAGCTATGGGAGTACCACGTGGAGAACTCAACCTAATATACGGAATCAGAAAACATCTCCTAGACACACTGATATCGAACTGAGATTTGGAGACTAAGTCTACATTTACCAGGTGAAAATTTAAAAATATATGGGGGTATTTTGGACTGTCACCATGACTGAAGAGACATGACTCAACTGACATTCATAGGAATTAACTGCCCAACAACCAACTAACTCATGAGAAATAACATATCATTGTTTCCTTCAGCCATTCAGTCTTGGGATAATCTGTTCTTCTGCCTTCACATGGCCTAGGCAAGGGGCTGATAAAGTAACAATGGTCTTCTGATCGTCCTAAGAAACTACTGATGGCAGAGTCTGATTTCTTATGCTTATACAGACTAAAAACTGTGAGTGCTCAAGAATGGATCAGGCATTTAAGTATTTTGTTGCCACAGTGATGGAGGGTGCTATTAACATTTTGTGGATGGAGCCCAAAAATGCTGGACACCTTGCACCATAAGAAATTATTCAGCATCTCTTTTGACTTGAGAATATCATGCCAAATATTCAATTAGGTGAAAAATTTGAGCTTACAACTTAAGTTTCTTTTACATATAAACACAGTGTATGCTTGACACAGTTTTTAGATCCACAACACTGGAGGAATGTAACTACTATGGAAAGTGAAAGAAGATTGCATTTTATTTTGTTTGAAAGCATACTTATAGTTGTTCATCATTCTGGAAAAATCACATCAGTGCACACCACTCATGGCGTCTGGGCTGCCAGTATAACACAACTGTGTCAGTTTGCATTAATATCATTAAATCCACAGCAATTCTTCAAATGGGAGTATACATCTGATTACTTCATTATGTCTTTTAGGATCACTTTGCCAGAACATTTACATATGGAAATACATACTATTTTAATATTAATCTTTTCATTTATTTCTCCTCTATGTATAAATGGTCATATTATTGACTATTCGTGGATCTTGTTTCAGAAAAGTATAGATAACATTACCAAACAAATATTGTGAAAAAGAGAACTTTGTAAAAAGAGGACTATGCTCTGGGTCACTTGGATAGCTCAGTTACTTGAGCATCAGACTCTTGATTTTGGCTCAGGTGATGATCTCAGGATTGAGAGACCAAGTCCATGTTGGGCTCTAGGCTCTGTGAAGAGTCTGCTTCAGAGTCTTTCTCTCTCCCTCTGCCCTTCCCACTGCTCTCTCTCTCCCAAGTAAATAAATAAATCTTTAAAAATAAATAAATAAACAAACGAGGACTAAGCTCTGAAGGAAAAATGTATCCACCATAGTCCATAAAATTCCTGTAAACATTTTTAAATGTTGGCATTTTAAAACAAGATGTTATCTTTGCATCAAGCTGATAGTTGCCCTATTCTTAGACAACTCCTTTAGAATGAGATATGAGTTAAATGTGCAATGTTTACAGCCAGTCATAATGCATACAGCTATTGACTGCCATCCATGTGTCTCACAGCTTGAATGAATTTCTTAAGTTTGTCCCTATTTTCCCCCGAACCCAAAGACAGGCTTTCTTTGGTCATTATTGCAGCCCAATCTATTTTAGTCAGGGTTTCAACCAATTCTTCTATTGAATATCAAAATTGCCTTCTTTGAACAATTCAAACATGAATCAGCATCAGGACTGTACTCCATCCACACAAGTTCCCTGAATTAACCTTTCTCACTTTCCTCAAGTTATTTCATTTTCCATCTTTACTCACTGCTTTATCTATATATAGATTATTCCCATAAAATTCCAAAGGATATATTTCTTGTATGTTGAATTTTCCAGCACTCTTACAGTTTCTATACTACCATCTACAGTGCCATCTGAATCTTCAAATCTCTCCTGGTCACTAAATCTTAACTCAATGAATCCCTAAATCAGGTACCCATCTCCTGATTTTTGCCTTTTCCTACACAAACACTTGTAACCATCAGTCCACAATGAGTTCTATAAAATATTTTTGTCATTCAAGAATAAACGTGGGATATTTTCCATAGCCTTAAGTTTTTGTGTAATTTAGGCAAATCACTTAACCTCTTTTGGCCTTAATATCCTGATATGTAAACTGAGGTTAATAAAAGGAAATTAATCTAGCAGAGTTATGAGAATTAAATGAATTAATACAGGTTCAGCAATTAAAACCGTGTTTACACATAGTAAGCACTATATAATATATTGTTATTATTACATGCAATTTTGCAAGCTATATTTTACAGTCTAGTTTGGTGTTTAAAGGCAATAATTTTAACTATACTTAGTAAAACACACTAATTCCCACTTAATTAGAAAATGTGCTGATTACACAAATATAAACATGCACTATAAAATTCTAGAGTCCCCCAGGAGACAGAGAAAAATCTGGCCCATTTCCAAACAATTTGCTTCAATACCAGCAGCATGGGTGAGGCAGTCAGCAACAGTCACTAAGTAAGCCCTTGGCTGGGCCTTGGCATTCACTGGGGTTTTGATCCAACTAAGGCAGGGTAAGCCCTCCAATTTGGCAGCATCACATGTTTGCTCCAGGTTATAGGATGTGAAAAGTCATCCACTGGGCTTTCTAGAAGCTTTGGTCTCTTGGGGAAGATGGCCCACCATTTAAGCAGGTGTTCTGTGCATGCCAAATTACTATGAACTTTAAAGCCCAGAGAAGGTAAGAAATCAGCTTAAGGTCTTACCAGTATGAAAATTAATCAGGATAATGTTCAATTCTTCCCCTTAGCCTTCAAATCTGTGCTTTAATTAGACTGGTGAGGGGGAACAAGACAATAAGCTGAAACCAGTCATGAACCCCATTTCATTAAGCCCCTAGGAAACTTCCTTATTAATTGCCTACCCAACATGCCTTTCTTAACTGATAAGTTCATCCAGTTGTACAATAGTCCAAATTAGAATTCTAATTGTATGGTTGAGGTCCTGACATCATGTGTAACATTTCACTCCAAGATTCTCAGGAAAGAGCCAGCTGTGTCCCAAGCAGTTAGTTTCAGAAGTTAAGATTGGGTGTGAGAAGGAAATATGAACACTGCAAAAGAACAGGACTTAAATCACCAGAAGAGTGATGGTGTAAAGAGGCGCTGGTTCCCATGTTCCCACCAGGGACACTAAGAGGATCTCGGCCTTCAGATAAAGGTGGGCTGTAGGGAGAGACAGAGGCATGGGTCACAAGAGCAGAGTAGCCAAGAGATAGTGGGTAACAGGCAACAGTCATGGATTTTTATAGCCATTGGGCAGGAGAAAGATGCTTTTCTAAGCCTTTGGAAAGAAAAGTCAGGGCTTAGGCAGTAGAAGAAAGAAATATAAGAATTCAAAATACAATGAATGAGAGATTCTGTCTTCATACTCTTCCCTTTCTCTTTCCCTCAGTGTCTCTCATTCCTTAACTGGCCATGATATAAAACTGTATTTTTATATGACTTGTGAAATGTATATTTATGCATTTCAATAGGAAATAGATTAAACTGCTTGAGCTTGGAGGTTTGGGGCTTTTCTTTCCTTTTTTGGGTAATGATCACTTGCCCTCCAGGAAAAAAAAAAAAAAGTAGCTACTTTGAGTAGCTACTTTGCTAAAGCAGTAAATTGTATAGCATAGTTACCAATTTTTTTAAAGGACATGCAATTTATCTGAAGAATTTAGTTGATTGAAGATGTGAATTAGCATACAGAAAACTCATCACTTGGATGGTTCACTCAATCATAGAGAGTTACAAAGTTACAGAAGCAAAATAATGATTTCATTGACAAGTCAAAAATATTATCTCTATTTCTTTCAATTGCTTATTTTCTTAACAAAGAGATTTCAAAACCATCCTTAGTGTGTTTTTATTACCCTTTATGCCTCACGCCATTTCTTAAAAGGATATTTATTAAACATTTCAAATGATATCACTTCCTATTTGTATGGGGTATTTGTTTTATAAGATGTTTTCATGGCATTTGACAATCACCACAATTCTATAAAGGAGATAGAAAAGTCGTTTTTTACTTGAATTCTATAGATAAGGAAATTCAGACTCCGAATATGTGACATTCCAAGCATTCATATTGTTATGATTGGTGGAGCTAATATTCAAGGAAGGATCTTCCAACTCTAAGTGTAGTTAGTGTATTTCCCCTATGCCACAGGACTTCTTTAGTTAGAACGACCAACCAAGGGAGATCACAGTTTGAGCAAACGATTTACAACTATGCAAGAGATGAAGCCACGAGTAAAGAGAAAGTACAATACTTAGATCTTATCTTTAAATAATATGTTTTCATGTTATTTAAATATATGCAAGTCTAAATAGGAGAGACAACCAACCACTTTTCAAGGGTTATATTGACAGAATATAAGCAGTGCTTCTACTCAGAGAATACAGAAAATATTAACAGCAAAGTGGGGTCAGATAATCCCACCAGTTCACACCCCAACATAACCAGACATATCCAGACTAGCCCACTGCAACCATGAAATCTCAAATTTCTTAAGTGAGACCTTATGTTAATACCCTGAGTGTCCTCAACTCTTCCAACTGTATACAATCTCCCCTACATTTAATATTTTTTTAAGAAATTAAACTTATCTCACAATATGATGAATAAATAAATCCAGTCTCAAACCTACCTTCTCCCCCAAACATCCTCAATGTTCCCTGCTACATTATTATTTCCCTGCTCAACCAACGGTGAAATATGGTCCACTTTTCCATCAATTCTCCCTCGCCTCAAGGACCAATAATAAAAGGCAATAGTGAATAAAAGGCATTGTGCAAAGTATAGATTTTTAACTATAGATTAAGTGGAATGTGTCTGAAGATGGAAGGCAATATATGGAAGCATCATGCAAACCAAAAAATTAAAAATGTATTTCAGACATCCCTACTTCCTAAGTGCTTGTGCCAATCCATCAGAACAATTTCTTTTCCACAGGCAATATCTTCTCTTCAGGCCCTGGCCTCTGGTCATCTCATGGCACTCTCTCCCCTCTTGCTTTATAGCTACTGGTTTCCCCCCATCACTCACCCATTACCCTCTCCCTCTTTGGAAGCCCTCTTTTTAAGCAGAGCCAGAGCCAGTGAGCCTTCCCTAGCAGACCACAACCTGAGACCTATCTTTTCATACTCAAATGGGCCAATTACTTGCTTTACTAAGAGTAAATAAATAAGTAAACATTAAAAATCTCCCCCAAAGTAAAAGCGTGATTAAAACTTTTGGAATACTTAATTTTTCTCTCATCAGGAAAATCTTGATTTTTATCTTAGAAACTCCAGAATTTCTAGTAGAAATATTCTAGTCTACTCTATAAAATAACCATTTTTAATATAAAATATTATATTAGGGGACTTTTCATCAAGTAAAATCAATACTCGGAATACATTCACAAAGAACAATTAAGACAAATAGATGGGAAGTTACAGGAAAATAGGGTTTTGCTAAAAAAAAAAACTAAAAAACTCCCTAGAGTTATTTGAAGTTTCACAAGTGAAAGCCATGCTTTCACAAACTGGAAAATGTTAGAGACACTAGATAAAGACTTATGAGATGGGGCGTGGAGAGAAACATCCATTATGTAGAAAGTTGGACTCCACAGTCTCTAAAGTCCCTCCTAATCCTTGGAGTCTAGAGGCCTAATTTCAGTGCCAATCAGGGCAGGAGTCTCTGTACACTTGCAGCCCTGCCTGTGGTTTGTAGTGTATCTCTGTTGCTTGGTTCAAATTCTTTACTATGTCCTAATATTTGTACTTAATAGTCAAACAATAATAACAAAGCACATTACAAATTTCATAAAGAAAACATTTAGAAAGTTGTTTACACAACTAATCTGATTCATTGGTACATATAACCAAGACTTAGTTACATTGGTTATTATGAATAATACTTGGAGATAAAAAAATTTGTTCTAAATATAATCTTATCTAATTAAATATGTTAAGGATCACTAATTACATATATAGAGTTAAGGAAAAAAAGAAGGACAGTCTTCAAACATCTACATATCAGCTGACTCACACAGGAGAATAAATAACAAGCTCTGTATAGAATTTAGGAATTCAGGGTATGGAATCTATAATCTAATGGAAATATCCTTATGCCATGTGCCTCGTAAAATGCTTCCCAGAAGTCTTTTTTATATCATTCCTAATTATATGGTGTATATTAGAATTATGCTAGGTAATACCAACAATTTTAATTAAGTGAACACTTACAGTTTTTGTTTCCTAACCCTGCAAATCAAGTAGCAATTATGAAATCTAGAGTATTCTGTATTCATATCCTTGACAATACAATGTAAAAATGGTCAGGTATCCAAACTGCTTTGAACTTCAGATAGTTTTCCCATAAGAAATTCAGGTTAAAAAAAAAAAAAAAAAGAAATTCAAATTATCCCCAAGCTTCAATTTTCTTTGGTATAGACCTATTTATTCAACCAACCAAAATTTACTGAGTATCTATTAAGTGATATATACCAAGTTAGAAACTGAGGATAAAAGACACTATTCCTAATAATACCATCAATAGCAACAGATGATATTTGTTACACACACACGCAGTATGCACCAGGCAGAACTATGCATTTAACTTGCATTATCTTTTTTAATCAATAACCCATCATAACAGATTTAGAAACCAAAGTTTTCCTGGTCACACTTTTGATTAGGAGGTCTGCATAACTCCAATGGCCATATTTCTAGCTACTATTCTATATCCCGAGATACACAAAAAGATGAACCAACAGAGATAATACAATAAAATCATACAGTAGAGTCAAGCACACAATGTAAGAAAAATCTCCTAATTCAACCCAGGAAGGGGGTGCCTGAGTCAGACACAGGGGCCATACAAGTGCTTATCAGAGACAATTTTTGAGCTGAGTCTAAAGGAATGATTTGGAGATAGCCAGAAGATTGAGGATGAAGGGGAGAGGCAGGAAGAAGGAAGGGAATTTGAAAAGTCACAGAATTATGAAAGATCAGGTGTATATGTTAGAATTCACATTTCAGTGTAACTTAAGTAGAAATGGCACGAGATGAAAAGAGACAAACAGGTAGCTAGGAGGCATCAGTCATTTATTAAAGACTTTGTCTGACTAGCCAATAGATTTTAATTGTATTTGAAGACAATAAAAAAGTCAGCGAAGAATCTTAAGCAAACGAAAGAAGTGATCAAATAACGCATTTAAGAAAAATCATTCTAACCGCTTTTTCTTTTTCTTTCCTTTTTTTTTAAAGTAGCCTCCATACCCAGCATGAAGCCCAACACAGGGCTTGAACTCACAATCCTAAGATCAAGACCTGAGCTAATATCAAGAGTTGGACACTTAACCAACTGAGCCATTCACGTGCCCCCATTCTAACTGCTTTAATTAGTCAATGGACACGGAGGAAAGCAGATGGATTCAAGAAATCAGTTTAGGGACCAGATGAGGGTGAGAAGAGAAAGAACAGAGGAGAACATTATAGATACTCAGTAAATTTTGGTTGATTGAATAAATAAATCTATACCAAGGAAATTGGCTTATAAAGCTTGGGGATAATTTTAATTTCTTATGGGAAAACTATCTGAAGTTCAAAGCAGTTTGGATACCTGACCATTTTCACATTGTATTGTCAATGTGAAAGGAGAACATTATAAAAATGTCCAGGTTCTGACTTAGTTAAATGGGTTAATGGAGGTACATTTGCTGCAATAATGAAGAAAGCAATAGACAACTATAGGGTAAAAGAGATGTTCTGTTCTGCTTTAGATTGTTGAGACCTGATGTTGAAGATTTCAATTATTTTAAATTTAAATAAAGATTGAATCAAAATTCCTCAGCTTTTCACTCAGTGGCCTCTCAAATTCAGAAATCAAAAGAGTAGAAACAGTGGCCTTTGGATGTCTAAACTTGAACCTCCTTTACACTTGGAGAACATAGAAAGGTGGAAGGAGAGGGACAAATATTGAGTTTCTCTCTATTGGCTTATATCCTATCAGCAAAGGAGAGAATCTGTTGTAAGTGGTACCAATGATCTCTGGTTGTGAACATGTGAATGAACACTAGAAACACTGGACCTAGGATTCCAAGGTGAAAGCAAACAGTGATGATATAGGGGTGGCTTGCTTAAAGATCTTACCTACTCAAGTAAATGTAACTGGGATATGAAAATTGAGCCAGAAGCTTTGGATTCTAAATCTCCTACCTTGATGGACAGATCCTTCTTATTACTATAGATAATTTTCCTCTGAGGTCTATTTCATCTCCAGTTTATAAACATTTTTGCTAATATCCTGTCTACCATCATCTTGCATGCTTCCAAGAGGTGGATTTGTGGTATACATGTACTTGACTAATAGAAACAGGGCTACAACTAGTACTTAATTAGAAGAAGATCATTCTTTAGGATACACAAATTATACAAGAGCAACACTTTGGACAGTGAATTATTAAATGTTCCCTAGCTGGGATAGACCAACTAGCAAATGGTACCCCCTCCCCCCCGTCCTAGAGACAGACACAATCTCCTAATAGGGTGTAGTTTCCAGTCCTCAGCCAGCCCTTCAGGAGAACATAACCAGACATGGAGGCCCTCAATCCAACTAACATCCCATGTTATAATCTTTACAGGCAACAAAACACAATCGATATTTCACAGCCCCAGGGCCATTGCATTGCACAACACCAGGGGATACCAAGCACACGGAAAAGTTGTGAGGGTCCCCCTGAAGTTGTGCCACATGGCTGCGTTGCATTATATTTCTCATACAGTCATGTGGGTGGTTGGTGGGCTAGGGAATCTTTGACAAATGACACTTTTCTTGCAAACTCTTCCCTAATACACATCGTTTACCAGATATCTGATTTATCAATTCTACCTCTCGATTCAATATGTATTCAGTATTCATAATCTAATAAGCAATTCAAAGTACATCTTGAATCCATGTCCTTCTCTCCATCTCCACCTTCTCATCAAGGCCCCATTCTCTCTCAGCTTTACCGCTGTTCTCATGTTTCTACTATTTTCCCTCCTCTGGTACATTTTCCACAAATAACCATAGTGATTTTCTTTCAATAAAATTCTAGTCATGTCAACCCTTCTTAAAATTTTTTGATGGTTCTCTGTTTCTCTTAAAATAATATCCTCAATCCCATGTCAGCAAAGTCTCTGCATGATCTCCTCATGCTCATGCTGTTAGCTTTCCCTGGAGTTCTCTTCTTTCCAACTTCCAACTGGCCACTCCTGCTAACTCTACAGGTGTCAACAGAAATGCCACTTCCTTAGAGAAGCTTCCTAACCTAAATCAAGTTCCATCATGAGGCAGTAATCTCTCATCTTCTCTTGTGCAATTTATGATTAAGTATGTATTTGTATCCTGGATTGAATGCAACTCCCCAGGGCGTAAATGTTTACGGAGGGGGTAAGTGCTGCCAGGGGAAGAGCAGTGTCTGCTCTGCTAAACACTGGATCTACTCACTGTACTAGCCCACCCAGTGCCTGCTATTTTTGATGGATGACAGAGTGGATAATGGGCTCATTAGCCATTAACCCATCAGCCCATTGTTCCAAAACATTCACAGTAAGGATATATGGCCAACGCCAGGAGTCTAGGGATCTCAAATATCCCTATGTATGGCCAGGCCTTATGCCCAACCAAGTCAATTCCCAGCTACCCAGATGAAAAAAGAAAAGTCCATGTGAAGATGAGGGTAGTATTTGTAGCAGTGGTATTGAAGGTAGCAGTGATGTTGACAATGGTGATAAAGAGAAATCCTTTTTTTCCTACTCACCGTTTCCTGAACAATTTTAGTAACCTATTTTGATGTCAAACTTTATCACAGCCGAGTTCTAACTTCTAAGCATATAAACTACAGAACATAAAAATCCTCCTCTTTGAGAACCATAGGCAGTTTTGACAATATATTTGAATTCATTAACCTCTTAACTCTGGTACAAGTCCATATTCACAAGTATGACAATGATTAAGTTAATGAGTTAATCATTCCCTTCTAGTTACAGTCTTTCTTAATTAGTTGATTTAAATTGGGGAGTGGGAGGAGGAAGGGAAAGAATCTTCTGTGGAGTCTATTTTCATAGTGCCAGATAAAATTTCTGAAGGCTTTTTTTTGAAAGATTTAGAAATGTAGACATCTTTTCCATACCGTTTATGATTTTTTTAAGCTACCAAGTCCTACTAAGCCGATTATCATATTTTAGCAAAATAAATCACTTGGCAAGCACTTCTTACTTGCCTGCCCTGCAGAGACCATACCCTTAAATCGGGCCCTCCAGGAAACACCAAGAGGCCAATGGGTGTGACTTGGACTTTGCAAGCTTGCAAATTTCAAATTTATTAGTCATCTAACCAAAAATTAAGGGCCATGGATCCGATTTTCAGGATCAGCTGCATCCCCTTATAGGGCCTTAGTTCACATGCACTAATCTGTTATGAGGTTTTTTAAAAAAAAAAAAAGAGTAAAAAAAATTTCCCCGTATGTCCCCACATAAATTGAAGCAAACCCCACAAATGCCCTATCATTATAATATGCAGACATTGTTCAAAAAATATTATCGGTATTTTAATTCCCCTTTCTCATTTATGATTTTAAGAGCTCTCTCAAGCAACCTTAAATAAATGCTAGATGACAGTCTCAAATTTCCTCACTTCAATAATTGTTCTCTTATTGGTGCACTTGTGAGTTTTTAAATATCTTTGCCCTTCCCCCTACATGGTGTACATAACTGGGATAATGCATGCTTATCCTGAACCTTGGGAGTTCAGGAGTCCTTATAAAATTTTATATCCCAGTGTCTATAGCAGAAAGAAGCAGAAAAGATGAGTTATTTAGTAAAAGAAAACCTAGCTAAAGAAGTTGGATGATGATACCAGAGATTCACTTGAGTGAAGTGATTTACACACACCTTCTCTTTCTACTTCTGCTCTCCTCCAGTCCCTAAGACATTTCTCACTTTTTGCATCTATGAGTCTATTTTACGTACCTCACGTAAGTGGAAGTATGCAGTAGTTGTCTTTCTGCAATGGGCTTATTTCACCTAGCAGAATGTCCTCCAGTTTCACCCATGTCACATGAGCAGGATTTCCTTCTTCATTAAAACTGTATAATAAGGGATCCCTGGGTGGCGCAGCGGTTAGGTGCCTGCCTTTGGCCCAGGGCGCGATCCTGGAGACCCGGGATTGAATCCCACATCGGGCTCCTAGTGCATGGAGCCTGCTTCTCCCTCTGCCTGTGTCTGCCTCTCTCTCTCTCTCTCTCTCTCTCTCTCTCTCTGTGACTATCATAAATAAATAATAATAAAAAAAAATTTTAAAACTGAATAATAAAAGCAGAGAGTGGAATGGTGATTATCAGGGACTTGAGGGACGGGGAAATGGAGAGTTGTTCAACTGGTATGTAGTTTCACTTAGGCAAGATGAATGAGCTCTAGAGATCTGCTATACAACACGTGCCGGTGGTTAATAATACTGTATTACTGTACAATTAAAAATTTGTTAAGTGGGCAGAGCTCATGTTAACTGTTTTTACCACAAAAATAATAATTATTTAAATTTCTCACTTTCTCTCCCTCTCTTCCCCTTCATATATATTTTTCTTCTTACTAATATGTTCAATTCTTTTTTTTAAAATATGTTCAATTCTTAAGATAAAAATCTTACCAGGATGAATTGATTTTTTTTTCTTTCTGATACTTTTTAATCAAACTCAAAACATGCTTTGATTTAAATATTTTTAGGGTTTTTTGTTTGGTTGTTTTTGTTTTTTTTACTATGCATTAGTCTCCAGGATCCAAAGAAATAAAAATGGGAACTCCATGACGCTATCACCTAGAAACATTGGAAAGAGAATTTTTTCTTTAGAAAGTTTTTGAGAGATCATCTAATTGCTTATATATTTTTACAAATTTATCTTACTTTACAAATGAGAGTATTAAGGCCTCCCTGGGAGTGAACTGCTGTAATTCTCTTTAGTAAATTTAAGGATTATAAAAAAGAAAGAAAGCTTTGTGAGGGCAGGAATTTATTGAAAACTGAATCCTTTTTCCAAAAGGCCTACGTGGGTCTACAGAGAGGTTTCAACCTTTGTTTTATTTCTACTTGGCTTACACATTGCTCCCCCCTCCCCATGCAGGGGGAATAGGGTCTCAGTGTAGCTCTGAGGTCCTTAATAGGACCAAGGAGAAGAAAAAGGGGATATGTGGGAAAGAAAAGCAAGCCAAGTACTGACTTTGCATTGACTTTGCACTGACTTTCCTGTCATTTGGTTACTGATTTGCATTTTTTCACATATTCTGAAAAGCAAAGAATATAACAATTATATGTAAGAAATCAAGAACACTGTTCTGAAAAGTATTAACCTAACATTTTCCACTTTAATACAAAAGAACAATTTTATATTGCTTATATCTTTTACATTTATTCATATTATATTGATTCTAATCTTATTTTCACACTAGATTAGAAGCATCTCGAAGGCAAGCAACTTGACACAGGGCTTGTAGATACTGCTTGGGCAAATTATAAGGCACCAAATACACACGTGCATGAATGCTGAAATGAACGTTAGTTCATAAGCAGTTCATAAGAAGGAAATGTTTTCTATTGATGTTACCTGTATTCCAGTAATTAATTCAAAAATGCATTTACGAAATATTTTTGATAACTATACAAGTGTTTCTTGTTTATCTGTAATTTTCAAAGACTAAAAATTGCGGAGTATGATGATCCCAGTCTAACCTTGTGTGTGCCTACCTATGAGGTTATGTGTACATTTATTCATGCGTGTATGTGGGAGGAAATGTGTGTGTGTGTAATATGTGTACAAATACATGAGAGAATGGAAGGAAAGAAGCATCTCTGAGCACCTGAGCAGCCACTTGGCTGAAGAGGACTACAGCCAGCATGGCTTCTTGCCCTTGAGATTAAACACTTAATCAGTGCCTGTCTTAACACTTGCAAATCAAAAAGCTATTGATTTGCAGCTTCCCTGCTTCAGAATGTGCTACTGGTCCAGAGAGTATCTGGCAAGTGGGAGAATCAGAGTGCAAGGCACTGGGGGAGAGGGTTGCTCTGCTCAAAAACAGGGCACAGGGCTTCCGTCTTCACGATGCATGCAAAGGAAAAGGAACAGCAGCAGGACAGAGAGTAGTATAATGCATCCAATGTGATCAGACAAAGAAAAATAAGTCCCCAACAAATAACAATGTGTAACTATGAACTTGACTTGATGCAGCACGGGATAAAGAAATCATTTAACCATTATAAGTCCAACAGATCAATATTAAGCAGTCAATGTTTAGACTAAAGTGGGCATTTTTCAGACTGGTTTATGCAATTTGACAATTTCGCTTTCTAAATCAATTGGTTTAAGCAGATTGATCTATGTCACCACCCAAGTTCTTTCCACATGGATATAGTCTAAGAATGTTACAAGAATCTAAGAAAGCACATATGCAGAGTCATTTCATAGATGACTGACCAAAACTGAAATTTCCAACACTAGATAAAACAATTACGGGATCCCTGGGTGGCGCAGCGGTTTAGCGCCTGCCTTTGGCCCAGGGCGCGATCCTGGAGACCCGGGATCGAATCCCACGTCGGGCTCCGGGTGCATGGAGCCTGCTTCTCCCTCTGCCTGTGTCTCTGCCTCTCTCTCTGTGTGTGTGACTATCATAAATAAATAAAAATTAAAAAAAAAAAACAATTACAATTATGTGGATGGTGGTGGACTGCCTGTGTCTCTGCCTCTCTCTCTCTGTGTGTGACTATCATAAATAAATAAAAATTAAAAAAAAATTACAATTATGTGGATGGTGGTGGAAATTGTGTATGTAGTTTAAGGCTCTAAAACATAGGATACCTTCGATGTGTATCTATCCAGTTTTGTTTTATTTTTAAAGATTTTATTTATTTATTCATGATAGACACAGAGAGAGGCAGAGACATAGGCAGAGGGAGAAGCAGGCTCCCTGTGGGGAGCCTGATGCAGGACCTGATTCCAGGACCCTGGGGTCAGGACTTGAGCCGAAGGTAGACACTCAACCCCTGAGCCACCCAGGCAACCCTGAATCTAGGTTTATAAAGCTGCCCCCAGGCAGCCTTGCCCTAGAAGGTTCAGGGACAAGGTAGCAGAGACTCACTGAAGCATCTCCGGGCTATGAAAGGGGCTTTCAGGCCACAGCACTGTCGCGAGTTCTGAGAAGTCATTCCCAGGGAGAGGGACCACATTCGAAGAGGATTGACAGTTTAGAGTGAAAACAGCTTTCAAAGAGACTAATCTTATAAAGTCTTGCAAATGAATAAGGGCAACAGGAGTAGGTGTTCACCTGCCAGTCTCCGCCGTGCAAGATGAGAGCCTGTCTGCACTCACACATGTGCTGACTTAAAAAAAAAAAAAAATCACATAAAAAACAACATCTTTGCTTCGGAGACGTTTTTAACAAGTATTACAGAAAGAGCACCAGCTACCAAAAAGAGTTGCCAAGGCCAGAAGGAGCCATCAATCGAAACAGTTTACATTTCAAAGTTTTTCCAAGAAGAGTGAAAAACGTCTCCCTGCCTTGATGGAAAACAGAGGCGCTGTAGTAGTCTCTGCGCTGCCTTCCTGGGCAGGCTTGCCTTCCCTAGAGAGGCCTTTTAACCTCAGCTTGGTACCTGGAGGTAGAGAGAAATAGAGGTGTCTGCCTCTCCTGGAGCTTATGCTCTGAACAGTTTACCAGCCAGTGGAATCAGGATGAAAATCTTCTTCCTTTCATGAGTTTGATAAGAAAAAAGCCTAATTGCTCTTGGGCACTATTTGAGATAGTAGGTCACTTTTTCTTTTATACTCTACCTCCTGACATCACTTAACAAACAATTATACATATCTGCTTTGGAATGCTCCCCCCCACCCATCCCTGGAGATAATTCAGGAATTGACTCTTAACTTATCTCATTCTCTTTTACAACGGAGGAAATGAATGCTAACAATGCTACATTTTAACCAGGGTGTACATTTTTTTGTTTGTCCCTTTAAAAAAAAAATTTTTTTTTTTCAATTTGAAAGAAAAAGTATGCATGCTTTTCTGTGGCCCTGGGAAGAAAAAAGAACATTTCTTAAATTTAGTAATAATATTCAAAAGGTACATAATCTAATGGATACTTTTGTTTTTAGATTTTAATTTTCTGCTTAATTTTTCCATGACATTACCAAACACCAAATCTAATTTCCTGAATCTATTAGAATAAATTCTGCGTACTTTCATTTTTCATTCTAGAAGCAGGTCAAATGGAAACACTAGTCTAAGAAAAAAATTTTAATTTCATAATTAAGACTTGGCGAAAGAAGATAACAGTGAGAACCTTTTGTCATTGATTTGTGTCCCATGAAAATGGCTGTTTGTGCATCTCCCTCCCACACACAATATGCCAAAAATCCCTCCACTAGATCCAAATGTGTCACCACATTTCTTTGACCGGTAAGCAATTTGTACAACCATAAGGAGGACTCAAATGCCCTGATTGCCCAGAAGTATTGCCATGACTATTTTCTTAGATTGCAATAGAGGAGATTGAAAATGACCACATGACCATAGTCTCTTTTTGCACACACAATACATATGACGTTCATTATGATTAGAAAGGTCACAGTCACTTTCTTAGATTGACCTATTGATATAAATTACACAATATCACTGAAAAATATTACGAATTTCCATACCAACGTCCTTTGTAAATACCACTGGTTCTCAATGAACTCCTTCTGACCTCCTGGTCTGAGGCTGTCACCATATGATGTACATAATTCTCTCAACACTGATCCATTACTTCTGCTCAGTGTTGGGGGTCAGGCCAATGGTGTAAAGTCAAAGATAATTAGCAGCCCTATCAATAACCAGCTACAGAATTGCCGCCTAAGTGACAGGCCAGAAAAGCCAAGAAAAGAGGTAGCAATATAAAGTAGAAGAAAAGTGCCGGTACATTCTGTGGTTCGAGCAGCTGCTATGGACTATCAGCATCACCAGGAGACCTCATTGCATTAGCATAAATTCAAATGACAAATGCACAGTGCTATTCAGAGACTCATTAATTTGCAATGGGTGCAGTGCTCATGACATATTAGTGCAAAATTCAAATGTCTTTGTAGCGATGTGAATTTAGTTGTGAGACCAAAGTCGCTAAAATGAAAATGTGTGGCTTTTTTAGCAGTTTATTAAATTATGAACTGTGATGACTATATCCGTGCATCTTTTTAAGCAGATGAGGTCCAGCGTGCTCCAGCGGCAAATCGCATGGTTTGTGTTGATATTTTCCTGTCAGACAATTTCCAAGCAGCAGATAAGATCCTAGACTGTCTGCTTTGCTCTGCGGCGTGCGGACTGAGAGCTCCCCCTTCTGGACAAATGTCATGGCCACTCTAAAAGAATACACGACCATTTATTGTCTTCTTTTTAGATCTTTTAACAACAGGTTTTGGATGCAAAGAATTTCAGTGACCGCCTAAAGCCAAAAGAAAATAAGTTGGTATCGTTTGTTGTAAAGGAAAGTAGGTGATAGCTTTCTACAAAAATGAGAACGAGTCACCCTCAATTGAAGTTGGTCTTACATAATTTTATATGAAGCTACTCCAAGACCTCTCATTTACAGGCATCTTTTAAAAAATAATTGCCTGATTTATGTATATGAAGAATATAAGCAAAAATATTAAAAATTGTCGTATTCATATCGCTTCCATGATACCATAAACAGCTTACAATTACTAAGCAATTGAAATTGCAATTGTAGAAAGAAAAAAGCATGCATATACATAGACAGAGCCTGTTAAACAAAGCTACCAAGTGTATATTGTACTCAGCTCTATTGAATGAGATTATGAACAGACACAGACAAGGAAAGCCAGATCATACCTGTGCCACTTGTGTCTGGTGGACTAATTTCTCTTTTTAACATAACAAATCTCCTATCCAATTATTTCAAGCCAGTCAAAGCAAATGTATCACTGTTATGCCTTTTAAAAATTGGCATCCAATATATACATAAAAAATGACTCAGAATAGTACGATAATGGGACGAAGGAGGTTAACTTTGTCTACAGCATTGACATAACTCAATTATATGAAATGTCAACACCTGCACTTCTCAATATCCAGAACTCATAATTTCTTAGAGCAGCCCTGAATCTTCATTTATATTATACAGATACTCACGTTCATAGCTAATACTTATAAAGACATACATTTGGCATTTTTCAGTAGAAGCTATAACTTTCCAAATGATGTGTCATACCTCTGCATAAATTAAAAAGCAGGTTACCGTTTGAAAACTGCTTTGAGGAGAAGTAAAAGATTTGCCCTTTGGCCATTTGAACTAACTAATCTCCACTAGGCTATCAAAAGTGTGCTTTAGCAGATCCTTAAGAAAAAATATGTTTATCACTTTCTAAACTTTGAATACATTATACCACGTAAAAAGGAGACTATGTCATCCTATTATTGCCTCTAGACTTAAGTACGTACTCTCAGCACTCGATTTATGGTGAATTTGGGGAAAGCCATTCCACTAAAAGCTGTATACTTTTAAATTACGTTTTATAATATCATTGATGCTTTGTGTCATCTTCAACAATTAAAAGTAAGATCATTGTAATCTATTCTACTTATTTGAAATTGAATTGGTCTTGAGTTATTTAGCAGGCTCATTTTATTTTACAGTAACTGCTACATGAAAGATACAGAGCTAATGAGGATTGAGAAGGATCGCTGTACATTAAACATGTGGAGAGAGCATGTAACTCAGCAATATCAAATTTGTCACTGTAGCTGGATGTCTAGGCACTGTTTTTCCCTTTTACGTTCCCTTTCACCGAGTAATTAGAATACTAGACTCACAGAATGTTAGAGCTAGAAGGGCCATTGTTGATCATCTCTCATTTTGCAGACACAAGAAGCCGACTGAGAAAAGTTCAGCAAATTTACCAAGATCTAACAGCTAGAAAGTGATAGAATGGTGAAAAGAACTCTGGTCTCTAGGCATTCCTTCTTAAACTTTAGCACACAAAAGAATCACCTAGAGGGACTGTTAAAAGAGATTGCTGGGGCCCCTCCCAGAGTTTCTGATTCAGTACTGGGGGAAGGGGGGTTCTCATTTCTAGCAAGTACCAGGTAATACTGCTGTTCTTCCTGGTCCAGTCATCACATCTTGAGATCTTAAGTACTACTGCTCTCTAAACCAGTTTTTTGTAAACTGCTGTTATCTTATTTCTAATAACTTCTCTAATCATGATAAGCAAAAGCACACTCAAGAATACCTCATTACTTTTCTGTCATCTCTCTAGTAGAGGGCAGGGGTCATACCTACAGTGTAAAAAGTCTGGAAGGGCACAGGAAGAAAGAAAGAAAGAAAGAAAGAAAGAAAGAAAGAAAGAAAGAAAGAAAGAAAGAAAGAAAGAAAAAAGAGATACCCAGAGCCAGAATAAAGCATTCAGGGACACTAAACACTGAAAAGATTATGCGGCCACTGAGATGAATTGTTATCCTTATCCAACCCATCTAAATCTCAAGGCAGAAAGCAGTATTAAACCACACTCAGTGTAAAAGAAGACAATCAAAGCCTTAAAGCATTAATATTCTCTCCCTCCCCCTTCCTCCCTCTCTCTCCTTCGCTCCCTCCCACCACTACCCCCAGCCTCAAAGGCCTCTGTCACTTATACCCTAGCATCTCCTAGTGTATCTCTTAAGCTATTCTAAAGGCAGCTCCTTGTCTACATTTCTAAACTACCCTTTTTCATTATCTTACCATGATCACTTGTATATTTTGTGAGTGTAAAATGATGTTTGAGCTGCAGTTTTCTTAAATTATGACAGAGTCTACTTAGAAGCCAAATGGAGGCAAGATGGCCTTATCTCCATTGCCTTCCCCGATGAGCTATCAATATTTATGCAAACACAGAAGTTTGCATTGTTTTCAGACTCTAAAATAAAATAGCATTTACAAACCTCACAAAATCAAAGTGCAACTCATCATTACCTATATAATATTGTTAAATTTAGGTCACAAGAACCAGAAAGAAAGAGTTCCTGGATAAAGTAGACTTGAAATTGCCTGTGTCTGAAGAACCAGCTCAGAAGAACAGAAATATATTCAAGAGAAATTTCGCCCGGCATTTGCTAGTTCCTTAGCCTACTGCACAGAATTCAACAAACCTGCTCAGCACTCTGGTCTCACAGTTGTAATATCATTGCCTTTTTTCCTAGTTTGGAAGATGACTATGATGAAGTTAATCATCAACAACATGAACAACAAATATATATATATATATATATATGTTTTTAAAATAGTGTCAGTTTGGAAAATGAAAGTGACCGATGATAGGAAAATATTTTAATTATACATATAGCCTTTCTGTTCTCTCTGCCTTTTTTAATTACGGTATATAATTACCTTTTTTTTCATAAGATTTTAAGACTTACCTTTTATCAGTTCTAGAAACTTTTGAATTCATGGAATAGATCTTATCTCAATTCATACTATAAATACTGCATTTTTCTAAACATAAAGAGTCCTCCCCCCAAAAATAACATCCCTATTTCTAGAGTTCTTTAGTAAGTTATGACATTAAAAATCTGCTTTAAAATATTAAACTTCTACAGAAAATAAACTTGTCATTTCAAAATAATTTTCAAATATAGTTCCCAAGCAAATTTACTATGCTTTTGCCTTATATTTTCTACCATCGTCCCCATTTTTTAGATAAGCCAACTAATCACAGAAAAATTAACATAAAGTTTCTCATGATTACGGGTGCACCCATGGTGTTGCTGGACTTACTATATGCCTAGAGCAACATTTTATGTTCACCATCATTTCACCAGACCTTCTAGTAATACACTCCTAATCTCAAATTCTTCCCCACTCAAGGTACTTCCTTTTGCATTTCTTCTTCAGGTGTAGATAAAATAGACCTCCTGTTTACCACAATCCTTGAATGCTATGACATTTCTGAATTGTAACAAAACTTTTAATTTCCTCTGTCTAAATTAAGCTGAATTATTTAGTGTTTCAATCATCACTGTAAAAAAATCATGAGTGACAAAATGGAATTTGTTTATTTAGGACAAAAGACTATGAGAATATGATTCTTCTTTACAAGACAGTGAAATACTTATTCATTTAAAAAAAACTCTGTCCTTTCAAAAAAATTTAAGTGAGATCAAGTATTGTAACTCAGAGGTTTTCTGGCAAAAACTTTATTAATGTAAATGGCTAAAATCTAGCCTCATGTGAATACTAAAGCAGATAAAATAGCAGTCTATTAATTCAGGTTATCTGCTCTACAACTGCATTTTTATTTATACCCTTTCATTTCAAAATATATGCGCATATACTATTTTTATCCCTCAGTAAAAATAAAGCCAGATATTTTCTGGTATATTAAGCAAGTCTTTTTACCTGTTTCTAAAATCTTCTCTCTGATATTTTTAAGACAGTTATCTTACACAGACTCTAGAAATGCAAAGGCAATAAAAATGAATCATTTTGTCTCAAGCAGGAATCTTTATTAATGATTATGTGAACATTCTCTGTACAATTTAATATGCTATACCCACCCATAAAATTCTACAAAGAAGTATATTTTTGTGCATAAGCTGATTGGTAAATTTGATTTTAATAAGAAATCAGTAAAATATGCATATTACAAATGAAGAGAGTACAGGTTCCTATCTGCCATTTATAGTAAGATCTTATATTTCAGAGCTTAATAATGAACCTCCCTGGGGAAGATTTAATAAAGCAGGTGCTCTGGTATTGCAAGCACTTTTGCTTTTCTGTCTCCCTTTTTTTTTCCTACCTCCATGGGGGGAAAAAAATCTCAATAAATTCATGACCCTGTTTATCAAGGGTAAATCTAGTATAGTCTGGACTATATACCACCCAAGCTGACCCAGATCTCCAACCCAACCCACTGCTTGTCACTGCGTTTATAAAGCACAACGTGCCCTGTGAAATTATATGTTTAAGCATTCTCTCTCCATCCTTACCACAAGAAGTATAAAACCAGTTTAGGGTAACTGTCAATAGTACAGTGTTTCAAATTTTTAAAAAATACAAGTTTTGGGGGGGAGGGGGAAGTAGATCTTAACTGTTCTTTTCTCCTACAGAACACTGAATGTCTAAAACATGTTCAATCCTGTTAATGCTTGTCAAATATTTCACAGTTCAGCTTTGTTCAGATTTCTTACTGACTATGAAAAATCAATTTGGTGGGATTCAGATTCTAGAGCTGGAAAAGACCTTAAATGACCTTGTTCTACCAAATCTATGGGTGAAAAACTGAGTCCCAAGAAAATTAGGTGATTTGCCCAAGGTTTTGCAAAGAATCCAGTTTAAAACTCATGTCTACAAGATACCTAGTTCAGCATCCTTCTCATTGCTCATTTCATCTGATTTTTTTCTTTAATAATTAAACAATTTCAAAAGGATATATAGTGTGATTTCACAATTAAGATAAACTAGTCACATTATATCCAGGATAGTGTAGAATTTTACTTGTGCAGAATTTCATTTGGTATTTAGTCATTATAGTCAAATAGTATCATTATCTTTCAATTACAGAGATCAATTCTATTCATTAGCAAAATAAAACGCTTGCGGAAGGTCCACACGAATTCCTCAAAGCTGCAATCTTTCTAATGTCAAAAGTGAAATACATTTCATAAAAAAAAAAATTTAACAAAAGTATTTGAGGTTAAATCAAACTGTGCAATCCTCACTGACCTGAGTTATCACAGATCTACTTTAGAAAGTGTATTTCAAAGTTCTGAAAAGGAGAATACATGCCATGACCAACTAATAATAGCCATTTCCCCTTATTTCATGGTTTTAGCAGTTTTTCCAAGAAAGATTAGGGTCACAGCATATTATAACATGACTAAAGCATTATAAGTATAGATTCAAGCTAAAATGACCTAGAGGCTACATAAAAGGAAGACTAGATTAATGTTTAAGCCTTACAAGAGGATTCTATCTACAGGTAAAAACAATGGCCCAAACAATATAGCTATTAAAGGTAGTGGCAATCCTATCAGGCTTTCTGAACTGACAGGCTTAATTGCTATGCAAGAAAACCCAGCCAGCTAAGCAGAGCGAACAGCAAAAGAGATAACAATATTATCAATCTAAACTGATGCTAATATCCTCTCAATAAAACTATATTGGTGTATCTTGGAAGAAATCATTTACAAAAAAATATATTTTGTTCAATTATTATACAGTTGTCATATTAGAGTTTCTAAGATGATATGAACATTTCAGTGTTAAATTGTTAGAATATGTGAACCAAAATTATAGGCTTTGGCTTCCCAACATATTTTTTATTGTAGTTTTTTCTAAAGTAGTAATTGGTGATCTGCTCAGACTATAAAGTGACCGACCATACTAATATCACAACTAGTTATGATCATGGTGTAAAATAGGCTTGCAATAAATGGGATTTTCCCCCCACAAATAGGGACAAAAATTTAAAACCAAAAAAGTTGAAGGTGGCTACATTATGCTTTTATACATAAACCCTTTTCAATATAAGTCAACCCTTCATAAGTTTGGTTATGCAACATAAATATTACATTATCTCATTCTTCTTAGTAATTATTTGTTTCATGGGACACAATCCCTGGAATTCTAAATTAGTAGAAACTCAAGATGTTTATCTTGTTAAATAGTTTGCTAATATAGTAGAAAGACTTTTTTGTGTCACACTGGACAAAGTGCAGTAGTAGTCAGGAAGCCTGCACAGTGTGCAAAGCAGGCAATTAGGTAAAACAGGCAATCATGGGTGCAATGAGTTGTCAATAAACAAGAGGAAGAACCATGTAAGAAATTAAGAGAACAGAAACAGATATAGCCTAATAAGTGAAAGGACCCTAAAAAGGATTAAAGAAAAGCCTGGCCTAGATACTAAACTTCTGAGGAAAAAGATAATACTGTTTTCTAATGGGAGGGAAGGGTGGTCAAGTGACTGTGGGATTCTCAATGGGCAGACACTGAAGCAACTCTGTGCCCAGCTATGGGGACTCAGAAGGGAAGAGCTGTGTATGTGATTAAAAAGAGGGGCACTGAGGATCCACTAAGGAACACTCAGAGTCCTCTTCCTTTGAAAGACCACATGGGTGAGCCCCAGCCATGTTTGCTGCAGCATGGACTAGCAGATGGAGAAAGTCTGAGGCTCAGCAGCAGCAGAACTCAGTGAAAAGCAAACTGATAGCAGTCAGGGACACAAAGCTGATGCAGGGAGCATCTGTATGCCTGAGTGCTATTGGGGAGGGGCTTCCTTTTTGTCTTCATAACCCCTAAAATTCTTAGATAAACATGTAAACTGGTTGGCCCCAATGCATGCCATTTTGTATTTCTAACCAATCTGACACATGGAGGCTTGAGCCAGTCCTAACTGAACCTAGCAAAGAAAAAGCTATGCATCAAGAGCCTGGAGGTTGGTTTACCCAAATTCTGTAAGTACCATAGTGTGCTGCTGTCTCTTCTACTTTAAAAATACCACAACTGATGGTAACTGCTACATATTCAGATGAAACTGAAAACTCCAGTCAATGACTTGATGGGTTCTGCATTTTTCACCCGAAAACTTAATGTTTTGGATTATGATATTTACAAGTAAAGACTTTATCACCACAGAATGTGGTGATGTTCCTACTCTTGCTCTCACACTTTGCTCTAGAAATAATTCCATGTTATTAGGGATGCTGATAGTCAAACTGTCCTGAATGCTACCATTACTTGGAAATTTCCAGCAATGCCCTGTTGTTTCATGAAATGTTGCTCAGCATTTTTCACTTATATTCACTTTTTAAGAAGAAAATAGAATCAAAAGAAATGTTTAGAGATATTTATGTCTACTTAATTTGACTTAGAGATCAAGGAAAATATTTTAACCATGGAGTCTAAAAAATACTAGGATGTCTAGCAATGCAGCTTTCCATAGATAACTTTTAAGTAGAAAAATAACAGGCTATCTTGAACAGCTTAGATGTCTGTTTAAGGGCAAGCACCTAGAAAAGATAACTCTGTAAATTATTTTAATCTTCAGTGTCTCAAGTGACACATTTATGCATGTGCACTAAACCACAAATGTTACAAAGCACTCTAAAGTCCCACTCAATCATCACCCCAATCCAAATCCACTCCTAAGAGGTAAGCATTGTTACCAGTTACAAGTGTATTTCTCTAAACTGTTTCTTATGCATCTATAAAGAATAAGTGTATATAACTGCCTTTATACATATAATTAGTGCATTGGGATATATCTTTTTTTTTTTTTTTGCTTTTACACAAACAAAGAGAAGATACCCTTTAATTCTAGCATTGCATAATTTCATTAATTGTTCTGAGCAAAATAAAACATTTCCCCAGAGCTACCAGCCTGGAAGATAGAATTGCACTTTGCTCCTGAAATAACCTAGTAGTAGGAGCATCCCCTGACTAAGGAGGACAAATCTGCTTTAGTAGCTCCATCATGTCCTCAGCAGCCCTCTGACAGTGTATATTTAGCTTCAGGCTCATCTACAAATGACGGATGTTATTCATACTCAGTAACCATTATAAAAATTTGTACCTGGTGAACCTCAAAGCAAGTTTCTGGATCACACACCCTTCTGGTCCAGGAACCCACTTTACTCATCTTTTATCGTCACTGCTTGTTAAATTTGCAATGCACACACGTACAAGCACGCAGCCATGGAGAGAATTAAACCCCACACTGTTGCTCCCTTGGGGAGAAAGGAAGGAAAGAAAAACAGGAAAGTCAATATTCAATATTTGCTGTGGTTATTTAAGTATATATACATTTGTGTGTTTCCCCTTGGAGGCTGCTTGATAGAGGATGGATTTACAGAAACTTTAAATAAGTAGGTCAATCGCTATAAGACACGCAGAGACTTAACTTTTTTTCCAACTCTATTATTTGGGGCTCTTTGATTTGAAATTAAAAGGCTTAAATAAATGCTTGGAAAGTATACTGGATGGCAGTATTTAGCAATCTTGTTTTCTTTACATAACGTAACACACTAATGGACTACATTTTTCTTTGCTTTTTGCCATTAACTCTGAAAATAAGCAAGTTACTGTCCAAATCAGAGCCAAAAACACCACAGGGTTTCTGGCTGCAAAGGGACACTTCATGCATAAATGTGGGAAAGGAAAAAGTTGATAAACAGCCAGTTGGGAAGTGTGAAGAGATTATTTTTATTTCATGGTGTTTTCAGTGTGTAGTATCTCAGATGTTCAAAAATATATCACTGTGCCTGAAAGTTTACAATCCCCATAGTAGATATTATCCAATGTAGTAGATGTGAAACACTTATAATGAGGACGCTCTCCTCTTGCTCTTCCTCTTTCTTTCTCTCCCTTTCTCTACTCCAAATCTAATAGGGTTAAAACGCAGCTTTGCAGAAAGCAAGCATAGGCACATTGGAATTTTAATGAATGGGTCCATGAGATGCGGTTCCTAAAAAAGTGAAACAGATGCTGCCCCTCTGCTGCTGTTCTCTCTCCCTAGTTATTTTTATTTCTTTGACAGTCAAAAGAGTCTGGTACTTCAGGGTGATTTTCCTTTACTAACCATCCTCTTTCCAACATTGAACACCAAAGTATTATGTTCAGACCTCAAGGTTTGCAATCAGTGTTTGAACAAAATGGGGGGGGGGGGCTAACAATTACAGTCAGCATTCCACTGTTAATTCTGTAGAAAAAAATTTATATAAATTATATATAAATTATGTATATATATGTATATATAAATGCACACACAAATGCCTACACACATATACAATATGACTAGCCTGGATCTCTGAAATGATAAAAATTAGTTATCTGACCAAAGTGCCAACCTTCAACATCTTTGCCAGGTTTCCAGTGTGTGGTACACATTTTCAGTCTATGTGAAACATTACCTCTACTAGTTTTGCTCATTAGTTCATTGTTCTCATTGTCATTGCCTCTGATTATTTTATTAATTATGAGCTCAAATTTTTTATTATTATTTATAGTCTGTGCTACTTTTATAATAGAGAAAACATTTGAAATTTAATAAAGCAAAACTATAACTGACTTATTTAATCAATAAAGATGTGTTGCTTGGGAGCATAAATGGGAAGTTAATTTGTTTTGCAAAATAAATGCCACAATAAGGGAAAGACAAAAAATAGTCAAATTTCTCTTAAAATAAAGGACAAAATGGAGAATATTTCCATCTGATATCTTGGAATAAGGAAGAATGAAAATATAATCAATTGACCATTGTACAATCACACAATTACACAATATAAATAGGTGTATATGTCTACCTCCTAAAACAAAGCTATTTAAAAACAAAGAAATGATCACATATGAGCTCAAAAGTACTCACATCTATAGGATACATCTTTTGCACACACATAATCTGTTGAGGGAACATTCTGAAAGGCAGAGACTTAGAGCTTTTGTGAAGCTAGAAAACAATTTGAAAACACTGTCTAATCATAATAGGTAGTGATTACCTGGGTAACTCCCCTAGATATCCCATGCCTGTTCATTAGTTGAAAACAAGAAAACTCAGGATAAAGCTTGTTTCTTGCACCCTCCATCCAAAAGAAATCAAAGTATATTACAGTATTCCCAACTTAATTTTGGAAGCTAGTCAACCCTCTGTTTAAACTTCTTAAATAATATTGGTAAAATAGTCAAAAACACAGACTCCTATCTGTTAGCTTTCCAAAGACATGTGGTCCTTCTGTTCTTAAGCAAAGAAAGGGTTTATTTCTAGTAAATAAATTATTTCATAGGAAAATTTTTTTCATAAAGATAAGAATAATACTTTTCAAAGGATTAAGGGGGAAAAACCCAGTGTGCTTATACTACATGTCCGTTTCTTTTTATATTAGCAGCTTTGTATCAAAACAAGGGAATAATCTGTTCTGAATATATTAAAAGATCAGCCTCTGGAGGATAGTGGTGCTTGACAAATACAAAGTACAAAACAGTGATGCCTCCTTTTATAACTTGTGAAGTTTGGTAAATTCAAAATAAATCTAAGAAATATGATGGACTAAGGAGAGTGGGCGGGGGGGGGGGGAGGGTTGGGGTCACTGGGTGACAGGCACTGAGGAGGCCCTAACACTCCATGGTCACTTGACGGGCATTTGATGGGATGAGCACTGGGTATTTTATACTATATGTTGGCAAATTGAACTTAAATAAAAACAAATGGAAAAAAGAAATATGATGAACTCAGTAGCATCAGGAGAAGTGCTGGATGCAGAGAAAATTCTTAACTGAAAACTCCCGCCAAATTTCCTACCTCATTTTATTTAATAAATAAATCAGTTGATGGAGTAAGGGGTTGGGTGTTAAGGCTTCCTTCTTGAGTCTGCTTAATTTAGAAATAACTAAGCAAATATGCTCCCATTATGTGTTAGATAGTGATATTCAGGGTGCCTGGGTGGTTCAGTCAGTTCAGTGTCTCTGGCTTCGGCTCAGGTCCTGGTCCCAGTGCGGCTCCCTACTCAGTGGAGGTCTGCTTGTCCCTCTCCCTCAGCCCCTCCCCCACCATGCGCACGGGGTCTCTCTCAGTCTCTCTCTTTCTTAAATAAATAAAATCTCCTTTTAAAAAAAGTGATATAGGGATCCCTGGGTGGCGCAGCGGTTTGGCGCCTGCCTTTGGCCCAGGGCGCGATCCGGGAGACCCTGGATTGAATCCCACGTCGGGCTCCCGGTGCATGGAGCCTGCTTCTTCCTCTGCCTGTGTCTCTGCCTCTCTCTCTCTCTCTGTGACTATCATAAATAAATAAATAAATAAAATAATAATAAAATAAAATAAAATAAAATAAAATAAGTGATATACATCTTCGGGTCTTAATCTTTTAAGGAAATGGTCTTATACATAGATGGCCACTCCCGAATCCCTGTCCTGGGTGACCTCTTAGAGCTGTCCTGCCCAGAAAATGAATTCCATGGTTTTTCAAAAATATTTAAAAGAGAATTACCACATAACCCAACAATTCTACTCCTAAGTATGTATACCCCCCAAAACTGAAAACAGGTGTTCAAACAAAGACTTGTGTAAGAATGTTCATAACAACATTATTCAAAATAGCTAAAAGGTGGAAACACCCAAATGTCCATTAATAAAAAAAAATAAACAAAATATGGTATATCCGTACAATGCAATATTACTTACCCATGGAAGATAATGAAGCATTGATACATGCTACTACATGGACGGACCTTGAAAATATGATGTTAAGTGAAAAAAGTCAGACACAGAGGGGCCTCTATTGTGATCTCATTTATATGAAATATCCAGAAAAGGCAAATGCATAGAGACAGAACACAGTTTACTGATTGCCAGAGGCCAAGAACGGTGGGGAATGCAGACTGATTCCCTAATGTGTATGAGGCTTCCTCTTAGGGTCATAAAAAAATGTCCTATAATGAAATCATGATGATGGTTGCACAGCACTGAATGCTAAAAGACACTTAATTGTAAATGGTTAAAACGGTACATTTTATATTATGTGAATTTTAGCTCAATTAAAACAAACAAACAAACAAAAACTCAAACTAAACTCCAGTGCATGTGACCTGGCCCAGAAAGTCATCAGAATTGGTGTGTGCCTACAAGTGAGCTGGGCAGCAAGGGAGATGCTGTTTTTAAATTGGGTAAAGTTCCCCCCTTGAAGCCTAAATAAACTTCCTTGAAATGTGGCCCTAAAGGCAAAAACCCTAACATGTTGACATTTATTAGTTTAACAGTATGCATTTTCAAGAGTCCTAGATTTTGGATTTTTTTTTTTTTAATTTAGCACTTTCTACCCTTCAGTTATTTGGCCATTAGACAGAAGAAAATTTTCAGAGGAAACAATGAATTGGCTTCCTTATGAGACAACCATATATCCAGTTTCCTGGAAGACTTCTAGTTTACATCTATTGATCTAGAAACTAATAGTAGTGTCCATACCACTTTCAAAACTGTCCCAGTCCGGCGGGTACATTAAATGGTCTCCCTACTTCACAAGGACCACTGTTAGGTTTCCCTGACTGATCTGTCCAACATGAGTCTTTTTCTGTGCCAGCTTTGATCAGTTCTCTGGCAAGTTAAATGTGATTTGTCTTAATATATGCATTCTGTTTGCCAAGGCATACATAGCATGTTTGGACAATATGGTCTCATTTCATGATCTTTTGCTCTTATTTTTTCTTCATATCCTATGGTAAAGCTAATCGCTTGTGGGAACCACAATGTTAGGAATGATGCCACAGCAAACTTTCCTATAGGATATACTTTTTAAAGTGGATTAACTAAAAAAAAGTCTTAATAAACTCAATTTGGGTAGACCCTAGTGTTATTATAGGGTAGTGTTGGGCTAAATCTAGATGAAGTTTCACACAAGTCTATTTGATAGGATCAAGTCCTATAGATGATTTCATAGTTGTCTTCCTAAGCTTACTAACATGCCTTTAGGTAAAAAGTAATCATCTTTAAAAAAAAAAAAGATTTTATTTATTTATTCATGAGAGACACAGAAAGAGAGGCAGAGGGAGAAGCAGGCTCTATGCAGGGAGCCGGATGTGGGATTCCATCCCAGGACTCCAGGATCACACCCTGAGCCAAAGGCAAATGCTCAACCGCTGAGCCACCCAGGCGTCCCTCATTCTTCTTTTTTATTTTTTTAACCTATGCAGAATTTTAAAACCTATGTTCATACAAGATTAGATCAGAGAAGTAGGTGGGCTGAGAAGACAGGAATGGACTGATTTTGAAATTAGGTTACCAGTGAGCATATTAAATTTAATGCCTTCCTCCTAAACAACACGATCTGTTTCTTATATCTACAAATTTCTTCTAGAAATTTAGTGACATAGTGATCACACACTTCAGTATTTTCTGTCAAGATCATCCTAAATAAAAATTAACCAGGCAGTATTTTAGTGGGCTTCCTTTGACTACGAGAGAGGTTGGCATAGGCCATTGTAAGAGCAGGAAAGTTTGCTGTGAGATTATTACCCAGGGGCTTGAAGAAGCAGTTACTCTCTATGTCTGCCTCCCTTGGGCTAGGTGGTCATAATTACTGCCTTCTTTTGCCTATTCAGAATGTAAGCTCCCTAAAAACTTTGGTTTCATTATGGTCTACTCTGGCACTGACTTCACACCATCACATCCTTTCAGCTCTAGCTCTAGCTCTTACTTCTTTCCATTAGTTTTGGTCAAATAACTAAAAAGGAGAGTCTAATCGGTCCAATTCACCTTGTATTAGACCATGGCATAGGTCACTGGCTCCTCTCTAAGACAGATGCCCCTATTTCAGATTCATTACCCTCTGACTATGCCCCCCAAAGCAAGATAAACTGTTTTGGCTAGAGAAGAAAGGTTGAGTCATGTAGTATAGTTAAAATCCTCACCACCGCCCTGTTAGCAGGGGTTTAGAGCAAGCCGGTTCCCTCAGAATGGGAGATTCCATATGCCCAGAGCTTTTCTCTCATGTTTTCTTCTCACTCCCTCCAGCCCATCTCCATGAAAAGCTAGCCCTGTAAAAATGTTTTATCTCCATTCCTGGTCAACCGATCTTAGACCCCATTCTTATTACCTCTAACTCTTAATTAGGTATCAAATATTTCCAATATCAATAGCTAATGACAACTTGATCCTGCCCTCAGGAGATTACTTTTAAATTAGTGACTCCTCATAGCTAATGGCAACATATTGAGAACCTCTCTATACTGTTAGAGAAATATTTAGAAACAAGAACTTCTGCCGAGCACCTTCCCAGCCCCTAATCATACTATATCTGTGTGTGTGTGCTTCACCAACTCAGATGTTCTTGCTTTTCCATTTCATTCAAACCAATACCCAATCAAGAGATGTTCTGCTTTATGTTTATCATTCCATAATTGTTTCAAGGCACAAAAACTAATAGTCTTATTTAAAGTCTTATTTTGAAAGTATTCTTCAATTATAAATACAAGGTGCATCCGGAAAGTCCTTTCTGGAAATTAAGGCCAGCCATCGATGGATCAAGCATACTGTGTATCTGTGCTCTCTGTAGCACAGTCTGTAAAGCAGTTTCGATGAAATGCTTAAAATTGAAAAATATCTACTATGGGACTACTTACTATAACATAGCAGTGCAAAGTAATCTATTTCTTTTATAAAAGTGATCTCCCTGCCTTGGAAGAGCCTATCATGGGTATTCCCACCTTTACTTAGTTTCTCAAGTTGTCTAAATGAATACCTCATACAGAGACCAGGGAAAATAGCAAGTGGGCAGCCCTAAAAAAGCTTCTCTGGGCAGAAAAAAGAAAAAAAATCCCATAAAATTTAATGCGTTAAGAAAACATCTTTCCTATCTCTCTGGGTCCCCCAAGCAAGCCTACGGAATTTTGTTGCTTGTCAATGCAGGGGACAATCAGGGACTGTAGCAGTAGTCAAGGTTCAGGAGTGAAGTGTAGGAAGCAGAGGGAGGCATCCAGAGCAAGTGCAGAAGATAAAGGCACACCTATCTTTAAGGAGCTGCGTCTTTAGGCTATCCTTTGTTCTTTCTGCTTTCCTAGGAAACTGCATTTTGGTTATGACACATGGAGAGGAAGCAAAGATATCAGACAAGGAAAAGGGGGGCGGGGGTAGATAAAGAGCCTGGCATTTCAGTATGTGAGGATTTTCCCATCTATAGGAAGTTAAAAAAAAAAAAAGTTTTCTCAAGGAAATTTAACTTTCATACTATGATTAATGTATTAACACTTAAAAAAATAGTGATATAAACTGTAGCTAATTCTGTGCTGAAAATACCGTATTCAGGCACAAATCATGCAAAGAGTCCTCAAACGTACAATGAAATACATTCCTGGAAGAGGAGCCATCAATTACATGGTGCCACTAGATTAGATTTTTCAATAGAAGTAATGTCATTAGTGGGCGGAGGAACTTTGTCCCTGGCTAAAGACTGACATCAAACATTTTATAGACTAGGCAGCAAAAAAGCTATTTAATCTCCCCAGTAAAATGTTTGTTTTAAAATTGTACAGATTAAAACCTTCTAAACTGTACTGAAATTGAACAGCACCCCGTTTTGAATTCCAGCTCTATCATCATCGAACTATATCATTGCAGTAAGTTTTACAGGGAAACTAAAGAGATCCCATGAAAACTGCTTTTTTTGCTCCTTTACCTGGTTCTAGTTTTGCTAAAACCTACACTTCCACCCTACACACATGCCTTATAAAACTGATAACATATGTCCTCTTTGTAAAGGTCAAGGAGTTAATGATTTCTTTGGAGTCTTCCAGCACAATCGATAATATATAAGGAGTGACTGGAGAGGGTCGTCAAGGACATTTTCTAAGACTACTAACTCACCATGACCCCTGCCTCCAGGGCATAAGTGACTTATGGAGGACACTTGAGCACTGGTCCTTGTTTTGGTCAGTTCCTAAAGGCCTGAGAGGACACACAAACCAGATCCCAATCCTCAATAAAAACCCCAGATCCCTTGGGACACCTGGTTGGCTCAGCGGTTGAGCATCTGCTTTCGGCTCAGGGCGTGATCCCATGGTCCCCGGATCAAGTCCCACATCAGGCTCCCTGCATGGAACCTACTTCTACCTCTGCTTATGTCTCTGCCTGCCTCTCTCTCTCTCTGTCTCTCATGAATAAATAAATAAAATCTAAAAACAAAACAAAAGCAAAAACAAAACACGGGCCCCAAACAAAGACAAGACTCATTCAGTTTTCCTTTCGGAGTCTCCCAGAGGCTCTGTCCATATCTACACTCTCTATATCTTCAGTAAACTCTGTTCTCACTTCCTCTCAGCTCGATTTTGATTTTTATTGTACCCAAAGCCAGGGACCCTCTTGGCTGGTCCTGTGGGACCTCCTCTGGGTCCCCAGACTGGACCTGCCTGCCTTAAACCTCTCAAACTCAGTTTTCTCATCTATAAAATTGGATTATAATGATACCTACCTCATAGAATAAGAATTTGGGATAAAATAAGCAATATATTTTTGTCTTCATTCCCGGGCTTCTGGCCAGAGCTCCTAAAACCCTTACAAGTCCTTCACTGAAAAAGATGAAAGGAATATCTTTTGTTGTAATATTTGGTTTTTGTCCCTGGATCCTGATATGGCTAGCTGTAGAGTGATAGAGGTGAAAGGAGTATCTTTTGTTATTTATAACAAAATCTTTTCAACCACACCTGAGTTTATGTTAATGAGATGACGTTTGGAAAGCCCCTAAGAATGGGAAGGTTTATTGCCAGAGGAATCAACAATGGGATTAGAGGTTGGAACTTTCAGTCCCATCCCCCCAACATGCCTGTTAAAGAGAGGGGTTGGGGGAGTGAGAGACGTTAAGCACCAATTGCAAAAAAAAAAAAAAAAAAAAAAAGCACCAATTGCCGTGATTTAATTAGTTATATTTATTTAATAAAGCCTCTATAAAATCCCTGACTAAAGGGGCTCAGAGAGCTTCCAGGTTGGTGAAGCCATCAAGGTGCAGGGAGAGTGACCCACACAGAGAAGTTGCTGAAGCTCCACAACCTTGCCACATATATTGTCTTATGCCATTTGGCTGTTCCTGGGTTGTATCTTTATTTTTTTTTTTTTTAAGATTTTATTTATTTATTTGAGAGAGAGAGAGAGCAAGAGAGAGAGAGAGTGAGTGCAAGCTGGGTGAGGAGCAGAGGAGAAGCCGACTCCCCACTGCACAGGGAGCTGATGCAGGGTTCCCTCCCCAGACTTCTGGATCATGACCTGAGCTGAAGGCAGACACTTAACTGACTCAGCCACCGAGGCACCTCCTGAGTTGTATTTTTGTAATAAACCAGTAACAGTAAATAAAGCACTTTCCCGAGTTCTGTGAACTGTTCTAGCAAATTATCAAACCCAAAGAAGGGGTTGCGGGAACCCCTGATTTGTAGCAGGTCAGCCAGAACTACAGGTGACAATTTGGGAGGTGACATTGGTATCTCAAGCCAGGAGCACTCACTCTTCTGGGACTGGGTCCTGAACCTGTGGGGCCTGCACTAAGTCCAGTCAGTGTCAGAATTGGGTTAAATTGTAGGACACTCAGTTGCTATCCTCCAAGAAATGGAGAATTGCTTGGTTTATAAAAATCCATACATTGGGTGTCAGAAGTGTTATAAGAATAGAGGAGAGGAGTTTTCCTTCTATACGGTGTTTAAAAAAGAAACAATAGGTCCAAAATGGAGTGACTTGTGCTAAACCCTACATCAGCAACCAGGACTTAAAACCTAGCCTAATTGTAGTTTCAATTTCTCCCAAGATTGGAATTTTAAGCCTAAAGTCCAGAATTCCCTGATCAATACTAGAGAGGAAATCTGCCTGATAGACCCATGCCCACTCCCTTTCCCAAAGGAAAGTGACCTTTCCTGAAATAATTCTACCTTCTGCTTATGACAGAATTTCCTTTCTCCTGACCCTTCTGCCTATAAAAGCCTTCTATTTTCTACAGATCCTCAGAGCTCCTTTCTACTTGCTCTAGATGGGATGCAACTCAATTGTTGAATAAAGCCAATTAGAGTTTTCAAATTTAATCAGTTAAATTTTTGTTTTTAGCAAGGGTATTATAAGAGTTAAATAATCTATGCAAAACACTTAGCAATGCCTAACAAACACTATGCATTTAATAAAAGTTACTTGTTATTATTATCATATGTACTTATTAAGAAACACAGTCCTGTCTTGACACTCAGCCTCTAAAACCATATCACATAGAGTCTTCCATACTTATTTCTGATATCCTTTTTTTTTTTCTGATATCACTTTTGTTCAGTCACTTAACCATGCTTGAACCATACCTCTGGCTTCCAACAGCCTCACTGTACCCTCTTTCCCTGTAGCCATTATTTCAGCCCCCAACACTTAGTTGGGACCTGCCCAGATGAGCTATGCCTCCTGCACCAACCTTCCCAGCTCAGTGAAAGGATTTAGATTACTGTAATTAATCATGTAAAGTTACATTTAAATAATCCAATATAAACGTATACAATACTATGTTCTCATATTTTTCCTTAATTTAATTCAATCTTGACTCTTCTCTTACTTCTATCTCATCAAAAACTGTTCCTTCCTGAGAACTTTTCATTTCAATAAAAAGCCCTCCCCCAAGTTCCCCAAATTCTAGAGGTCAAGTCCTCTTTTTTTCCACTCCCTAAATTCAATTCACTGCCAAGTTCTACCCCTGCAACTGTAAAATATATTCTGAATCCTCCTCCTTTTATCTGTATTATTAACATCTTTGTCCATTGGAGAGTCAGCATCAGTATCATCTGGGAACTTGTTGGATATTTCTTAGGTTCTGTCCCAGAAATACTGAATCAGACATCTGGTGGAGGGAAAAAGAGGAAGGGGCCTCAAACTTTGTTTTAATAGGCTCTCAGTGTGATTCTGATGAACACCCTGGACTGCAAACCACTGTTTCAAACAAAACCACCGTCAGTTTCCAGTGTCAGGGTACGGGAACATTTTAACAGCCTCTTGAATCATCCTCCTGCTTCTCCACTTTTTCCCCTACCATCCGTTTTCCTCACAGCAACAGGAATAAGATTTTTGACCTGAAATCTTCCAGTGATTTCCTATGTCCATTAAACTAAAATCTATTCCCCTTACTCTGGCTTACAAATTCCTACATGACCCAGCTACCTGCTTCTTCTCCAACCACATGCCCTCTATCTCTTTTGCTCTAGCAACAATGATCTTCTCTTTCCATAACTTAAAGGTATCATGCTGGGCCTTTGTAAAAACTTGTTCCTTTGCTGGTATCATGCTTTTTGTTCAGGTCTCAGCTACAATGTTTCCTCCTCAGAAAGGTCTTCACACTAGTTCAAGCTTCTGGGGTCCAATAATTAGTCACTAACAGATAAACAACATTCATTCTCTACATATCACTTGCTATGATCTCATAGCTTTCTTGTTTCTTATTTTTAAATTCATTATCTTTCCTCTACTAGAGTAGGCTTCAAGTAAGGACTTTGTCCATAATGTTCACCTCCGTTCATCCATAAACCAGAACAATAATGGGCATATAGCAAATGTCTAATAAATAATTACTGAAATAATTAATTAATTGTAACAAAGCAGCAGAGGAAAAAATACTTCCAATAGTATCAGGGAATTTGGAAAGTCTTTGAGGAGACTGTGTCAAGTGACTAAAACGAAACAGAGTAGGACAATGGATCAAAACTAAGCTTTGGAGTAAGATCCAGCAGAGCTCAAATCCCAACTCCACCTCACAAGGTACAGAACCTGGAGGAAATTTCTATTTTTTAAAAAATATTTTATTTATTTATTCATGAGAGACACACAGAGACAGGCAGAGACATAAGCAGAGGGAGAGGCAGGCTCCCTGTGGGGAACCCGATATAGTACTTGATCCCAGGACTCTGGGATCATGACCTCAACCACTGAGCCACCTATGTGCCCCAATTTCTATCTTTTTTTTTCCTTCTTTTTTTACCTTTTCTACATCATTGCATCAGGGGTGCCATTGGGAATAGCTACAACTATAGAATAGGAAACTTAGCACATGGTAAATATACAGTAATTATAACTTGGAACCTTACAGAAGATTTGGAGCTCCTTGAAAAATATGTTATATATTGCATATGATAGGAATGTTAATCAAAATGAAATGAAGGAAGAAATTTACCTATAATCTTGTTACCTCAAGCAATTTCATCTTGTCATTTCCTTTTTATATACATAGAATATTTTTACATAATAAAAATCCTATAGTACAATCAATTTTGTAATTTCTTGGCTTTTTGAAAACTCAATTCAGAGATGTCTCTTTTTCTGTCTCATTTTAAAATCTCCCTCAAGCAGGCAGAGAGAAGCGATCAAGTTGCTGGTCTTCCCTGCCTTTGAAGCCAAAACTTTTACTACCTTCTTGAACTGCAATCTCTACATTAGCGATTTCATCTTGCACTCTGATATTATGAATGTCATGTCTTTAAAATGCATGAGCCAACCTTTATTTCCACTAAAAGTTCCCAGCCTTTGATCATTTCCCATCCTTTTGTCTCAAAAATAACTGCTCCAGGTTTTGACTAGAATAGTGGTCAACTTACAGACACACATTTCTGTGTTTGATCATGAATCTACAAAATTAAAAGCCTTTGTTCTCATTGGAGCAGTGTTAGTAACAAGGAGAGGAATGAATCCTGGAGGCAGATGGAATCTGGAAGTCACAGTAGCATGATGACTATTATTGTTCCAGAGAAACCCTGAGTGCCATAGTTTTCAGGGTATTCTCTTCGTGGTCATTCTAGGTACTGGGAAAGGAGATAGTGTAGTGAGAAAATCATTGTAAACTGATGAATTCTCAAAAGTGTTTAACAAGGAAAAGTGAAAGTCTCCAAATTCATAATCTGTCTAAACAATATTAATCAAATAGTTGGTGTGTGCCATGCAATATGTTAAGTGTTGGGGAGATTATGATGATCAAAAATAAATAAATACATAAAACTGAAAACTAAATATGGTTCCTATCCCCATAAATTTATAACCTAGTGTATGAAACAATAATGAGCCCAAGAAATATACCAATAAACATAAATTTATAACTGAGATGACTACTGCAAAAAAAGATACATAGTGTTATAAGATCATTAAATAATTGGATCTCACCTAGATTTGGGGATAAGAAAGGCCTCTCTGAGTAGAAAGAATTTGAGCTAGATCTGAAAGTAGATGTTAACTAAATGATTGCTTTGAGTTCGTAGGTGGGAATGAGTGTGTAGAACATTCCAGATAGAGAACAGCATTCACAAAGGCCCTGAATAAGGAGGAATAAGGCATGTTAAGGGATCTGATAGGATGGGGCACCTATGTGGCTCAGTCGGTTGGGCCTCTGCCATCAGCTCAGGTCATGATCTCAGGGTCCTGAGATCAAGCCCCACACCAGGCTCCCTTCTCAGCGGGGAGGTTCTTCTCCCTCTTTCTGTGCCTGCCCCTCCCCCTTCTTGTGCTGTCTCATTCTCTGGGTCAAATGAATAAATAAAAACTTAAAAAAAAAAAAAAAGGAACTGATAGGAAATCAATATTATGACCAAAGCTTTCAGAAGGTCAGCTGAAGCACACTGCCAGTCAAGGTTAGATATATGTGAACCAGTGATGGGATTCTAACTCACAAAGTCTGTTACTGGGCTTAAATAAGCTAAACGAGAACATCCTGGTAAAGTTCAGTGCATGGCACAAAATAAAGTGCCTTGTAAGTGCTCTCTATTATTATAATCATTTGGCATTACCATGTCTACTGTTTATACATTAACTATTTTCCTTGTTTCTGCCACTATATCAGGTCAGTTCAGGTTGCAATTGTCCCTCACAAGGATCCCTGCAATAGCTTCCTTCAAATCCATTCTCCACACTAAATCTTCTCATTTCCACATGAAAGAATTTAGGGTTTCTACCTCTAGATATAGATAGAGATCTAGATAGAGATAGAGATAGAGATAGAGATAGAGATAGAGATAGAGATAGAGATGATAGAGATAGAGAATATTGGTTTGGGATATGATATATTGCATGTAAAGATTACAAGATTAAAAGCCAGAAGTTATTTATACTGGCCAAAATGTATGGAAAATATAATGTCATTATTTCCTGAGACTGGTACAGAGGGTTTAAATTATAAATTTAAAATACTAGGTAGAATTAAAATATTCAGAGTAATTATAATTTTAACTAAGAATCATCTGTCAGGTACAAGCTGTAAATATCAAAACCTGAAATAGGGTAGCTAGGTAGATTGATAGGGTAAGGAAAATCACACACAGAGGGAAGATCTAGAGAGGCCAGGAAACCCTCACTGGATGCTCTCGTCACTTCAGAGGAGGACCAGCCTTTAGTAATATCCCTCCACAGTGAAGCTCCAAGAAAGTCACAGCTCTCTGCTCCTCTCAACCAATCTAAAACCCCAGCCCAAGTGTCTCCCTCACTTTCTGATCCAGGATTTTAACTTCCTGTCCAACAGGGTAAGAGGTGAGGCTGGGAGGAGACAGAAAAGCAATAAAATGAACACTTGACGGACCCCAACGTGACATTTCTTCCTTTACTTTCCAATTACTCCTTCCTAGCCTCCAGGTAAATACCAGCTATAACAAAGGAACCTAATCAGAGGACTCTTCAAAACCAAGAGAAGAACCAAAGTAACGGAGGACTTAAGTGATCCAGACCCTTCTAATGAGTCACCATTGTCTCAAGATAAAATCGAAAGGTCTCAGCACTCCTTGTAGGGCCTCTTAAGATCTGTACATTCTGGTGCCTTCAACTTCACCTTTCATTACAACTGCACTCACAGAACTCCAAACAATCCTAATCATAGCTTTTAAAACTTCTTGAATGGACAACACTTGAGCCCACCTGTGGTCTTGGTGCAGATGTGCTGTTCTCCGCCTAGAATTTGTTTTCTCCAGATGAGAAATCATCTCCTATAAGAAGTCTGTCCTAGATGGCTTATCCTGGGATTTTGCGTCCCACCTAAATGCCCCATCAAAAAAACAAAACAAAACAAAACCGACCCCCCTAAACAAAAACAAAAACAAAAACTACCCAAAAAACAGTACCCTTCTTTCTACGCTTATCATGCTGTATCCATTGCCCATTTAATTTTTGCCCCAACTAGATTGTCACTTCCATGAAAGAGAGAAAATAATATCCTCACTCATTTCTTTTTCCATTCATCTGCCAAATTGAGGACTTTCTTTATAGCAGTGAATAAATCCCGTCCTCTAGAGGCTTATGTGCTTCATTTAGCTTGTCCTGTAACGTGTAATAGAGAACCTAGTATATAGTAAACACTCAGTAAGTAGGCAGAAAGGAGAGTTTGGGTGGATAGCAGTTGTTCCTGATAGTGTTATTGATTGGGAAACCCCTGAGAACAACATTGCCTGGAGGATGAGAGTTGAGAACATTTACTTTGTTTGCAATATTTATTTATTTTTTGGTCACTGAAAAAGATATTCAGTATAGAGAATTTTAAAATATATATACTAACCAGCATGAAGCAGTAAGTAGAAAAACAGCTAAAACACACAAGGGCTTTATTAATATTTCAGTGTATTTCCTTACAGTATGATTCTGTCTGTGTATGTGTTAATATAGGGGTCCTTGTATGCATACATTTTTTTTTAAGATTTTATTTATTTATTCATGAGAGACAGAGAGAGAGAGAGAGAGAGAGGCAGAGACACAGGCAGAGGGAGAAGTAGGCTCCATGCAGGGAGCCTGAAGTGGGACTCAATCCTGGGTCTCCAGGATCACACCTTGGGCCAAAGGCAGGTGCTAAACCGCTAAGCAACCCAGGGATCCCCGTAAGTATACTTTTAACAGCTTTATTGACATATAATTCATATACTGCTCACTTTGCCCTTTTAAAATTTGCAATTCATGTTTTTTAGTAAGTTCACAGAGTTATGTACCCATTACCACAATCAATTTTAGAACATTTACTTCCTCCCCCACAGAAACCCCAATACCCTTTCATTAACAACCACTTCCTACTCCCTCCACTGGCCCACCACCCAGCCCTAGCAACCATTGGCTACTTTCTGTATCTACAGATTTGCCTATCCTGGGCATTTCATATAAATAGATTTATACAATTTGTAGCTTTTATGACTTGCTTCTCACTTAATATGATGTTTTCAAAGCTCATCCAGGGTGTAGCATGTACTTCATTATGTGGATATACCATATTTTTTAAAAGATTTTATTTATTGGATATAGCATATTTTATTTATCCATCAATTAATGGACATTTGGGTTTTTTTTTCTACTTTTTGGCTATTAGAAATAATGCCACTGTGAATATTTATGGACAAAAGTTTTGTGTGGATGTGTGTTTCTATTCCTCTGTACATACTGAGGAGCAGAATTGCGGGGCTATATGCTAACTCTATGCTTAACATTTGGAGGAACCGCTGGCCTGTTTTCAAAGTAGCTACACCATTTTACATTCCCACCAACATGTATGAGGGTTTCAATTTCTTCTATACTTTTTAAGTTAAGATCTTAGTGCATATGAAATTGTGCCCCATAGCGTTAATGAGGTTATAAGTGTCACCAGCAAGACCCCCACTGACCCCAGGCTTCTTCACAGGAATGCTAATCCTTTCTTTTAGAGGCAAACAGCTGGAAGAGCTCCTGCTGGCCTAAACCAGTTAGAGCTCAACCTGCACAGATGGACCATAAAGTGTCCAACAGTTACCTCTACCTCCTTCTAATGTTAAACTCTCTACCCAAGTTGAAGCATGGATACACATATAGGCATGTTTCCTAAGTACAACATGTGCAACCTTTGCCCATCTCTACATATAATGACAGAACTCCTTCCGGAATATTCATCCTAATCCCAACAAACAGAACCCCCTGGCCCTCCCTCCCTTGTTCTGGGAGTCAGGACTTTAGAAGTTATTTCCCATGATCTCTTTATTCACTGCACATAGTTCCCAACTCCACTGGTGTAGTCTCTATCTGTGACTTGCCAAGAGCAAACTCTCATTAGTTGGGTTACACATAGTTTTGTGTCCTGCTTTACAAACTATACAAGTGCTTCTCTCTTTAAAAGAATTTCTTTTTTTTTTTTTTTTTTTAAGATTTTATGTATTTATTTATCTATTGTGAGAGAGCTGGGGGTGAGCAGAGGGGGAGAGAATCTCAAGCAGACTCCTTGCTGAGCCCTATGCAGGGGCTCAATCTCATGACCCTGAGATGGTGACTTGAGCAGAAATCAAAAGTCAGATGCTTAACTAACTGAGCCACCCAAGCGCCCCCTAAAAGAATTTCTTTTAAGGGTATATCAGTTGCTCAGGCTGCTGTAGCCAAGTACCATAGACTGGATGGCTTAAACAACAGAAATGTATTGTCTCACAGTTCTAGAGGCTAGAAAGCCTAAGATCAAGGTTCTGGCAGGGTTTGGTTTCTAGTAAGAACTCTTTCCCTGGCTTGCAAAGGGCTACCTTTCTGCTTTATCCTCAAGTGGCCTTTCCCCGGAGCACTTGTGAGAAAAGAGAGACATTTGGTCTCTCTTCCTCTTCTTATAAGTAAATCAGCCTCAGATTAGGGCTCCACCATTATGACCTTATTTAACCTTTACTACCTCCAAACAAAGTCACATTAGGGGTTAGGGCTTCAACATAAGAATTTCAGGGGGGCAAAATTCAGTCCATAGTAATGGCTAAACAATAGTCTACTGAAAAATTCCATATGAAAATAATGTTCCAGGAGCAAGATACTAAAGTTAAGAAACTTTTTCCTTAAAATATATTATTTGCAAATTTCCTTTAAAATTCATTTTGTTGTGTTAGCTACATACCCTTCACGTCCAAGTGTGGATAAAAGTGTCTTTCTGAAATTTCTCACCTGCATCTACTTGCAATCTGGAAGAACAGACTTCACACTCTTTCAAAAGATATTTAAATTTTCTGTGTAGCTCAACTGTTGTTGTCTCTAACTCCATTTCTATGCTAAAGAAAATGATGCCTTTTACACCATTGAGAGCCTGAATAATCTTGAAAGTTTTCATATGAACTGATGAAGGAAAAGAGGCCATCCTAGAGTTAGCCTTATTGGAAGCTTCTACTAAGCAAAAAACTTTAGAATTCCAAAGAAAACTAATTGGAACCCTGAAGCAGATGGGAAAAGCAGAAATTTCAGAACACCTTTGTGACCTCATTACAAGCATAATGAAGGAGGAAACGATGGAGTTAATTAGAAAAGAGGCAAGAAAAAGATTAAATGAGAGTACAAAAACAACAAAATGTAACTCACAGAAAGGGAGGCATTCAGCAAGAAATAGAATATGCTGATCTCTGCAAAACTATTCAGAACCTAAGAAGATGGGAGCTAGAATCAAACAAAAGGAATATAAACCAGGTGGCCACTGAGGATGAAAAGTCTGTAGAAAATACAAAGGGCAGGCACCTGGGAAGAAACTGGCAGATATCTGCATCAAGCAAAAAATATAGCCCTAGTAGCCAGGGGAATTTAGCTGGTTATACAAGAGGAATCATTCTAAGTTGGGTAACACTAATTGTGTACCTGTGTAGGTGATGGATAAAACTCATGAGTTTCTTAGCAGCCATAAAGAGACATTAGTCCACGTTGGTCCTTTGCCACTTAAAACCATGTTAAACTGTTGACATCTTTACTAATTTCCACTATGTGTAGAGACTGAAAATTACCTCTAAAGATCAATGATTATTTTCACAAGCAATATATGTCTTTCGGATATAGTCTGTAGACAGTAAATTTTAAAACTTGTTAATAAGGTGGCATTTTACACATGCAATTTGTCCATCTATCTACAACTCACATTTGTTTTGACAGCAGCAAAGAGATAGCGTCATAGTCCCAATTTCACTGCAAAGGTTTCTGATAAACATAGACTGCCATGCTTTATGATTCAAATATAATCATGTTCCTTGTGTAGACTGGCGGTTTAGATTGTGAGGAATAAGAGAAGGGATCAGGGAATTACTCAGTTTATATGAGCCAAATTCTAGCAGGTTCAGCCCCAAATCTTGTTTCTGAATTATATAGATGCATTAGATATGATGAGTACACAGACTAGATATTTTCCACATATTTTTTTATTTATATTTAAAATAATTCATATCTACATGCTGTGCTTGAATTGAGCATGAAACCATGAGATATCATTTGCTATAATTCACCTTAATACCACAGCAGTAATAAATTGAAGGCTCCAGGTTTTCACTCATGCACTGCCCCAGGGATGTCCAAGCACCAAATTGAACTGGCCAGTCATTTTTGCTATACTTATCCAGCTCTGTGTATCCAGAATGTAGGATTTCTTCTAGCTCATGATTGATACATGAATAATGTAGAGGATACATTTCTCACATGTACCACATCTTTTTTTTTTTTTTTTTTTTTTGTACCACATCTTTAAACCTCTCACAGCCACTACATTTTAAAGGTAAATGAAAAGTTAATGCTGCAAACTTCCTTTACAGTGTAAAGAAAGAACTGAAAATTTGAAATATAACCAGAGAAAAGGGTCAAATTATTTTGAATATGATTTTTGGAGAGTTGATTTTACTCGAGACAAAGGTAGTATCTTGTTGGAACTTATTTAAGAATTTATACCATGACAGTCTACATTACTTAACGCCATCATGACAATTGTTTCCTAGCAATTAGTATCTCCTAGAAAGTCAGAACCTCATTTTATCTAGTCCACAAATCTCTTTAATCACTCCACCTCCAAACCCTTCCAATTAACTGCCTGGCCAATTCCAAAGCTTAAAATTCCTAACTATTCTCTTCTGCTCTGAGACAGTAAACAATTTCTTTTTAAAAAAGTCAGATAGCAATATGGACTGGCTTCCACAAATTCCTACTATGTGTTTTTCCTGAATGGCTTTTAACTTCCAAGAATGCCACCACAGAATCAATAGCACCAGCTGTCCACATGTCAGCTCTGGAATCATTCCTGGCCCATCTTTTTTATAACCTCATCCTAATCTTTTTCAAGTTGTTTTTTTTGTTAATAACTTTGGCTCCTTATGTAGATTTCTCTCTTGACTGGCCACTTGGATTTAAACTGTGTTTTGTTTTGGCGGGGGGGGGGGGGGGGGGGGGGGGCGGGGGTAGTTTTTATGTTTTTTTTTTAAAGATCTATTTATTTTATTTTTAGAAAGAGGGAGAGAAAGAGAGCTGGGTGGGGGGTGGGGAGAAGAGGGACAGGGAGAGCAAATCCTAAGCAGACTTGGTACTGAGCACAGAGCCCAAGGCAGAGCTTGATCCCACAACCCTGAGATCACAATCTGAGCAGAAACCAAGAGTTGGATGCTTAACCAGCTCTGCCCCCAGGCACTCCTAAACTGGATTTTCAACTGTAGTTATTTGATTTTGGCTTTGCTTTTTGATAAGCCACATTCAGTGCAAAATACACTATTTACTCTTTGAGGATAGGTCTTAGTCACCTTTAATTCCCCCACACAAAGATACCATTGCAGTCACTGAATGGTATCCTGACCCTATCACCTACCCGAAAGTTCCTACCTAACCTGGTGCTCCTTCTTGGCTCCTTCCAGGTGGGGATCCATTCCAAATATTTTTCTTTTTTTTTTCTTAAGTTTTTTTTTTAAAGGTTTTATTTATTTATTCATGAGAGACACAGAGAGAGAGAGGCAGAGACACAGGCAGAGGGAGAAGCAGGCTCCACACAGGGAGCCCAATGTGGGACTTGATTCCGAGTCTCCAATCACACCCTGGGCCAAAGTTAGGTGCCAAACCGCTGAGCTACCCAGGGATCCCATTCCAAATATTTTTCAATCTTATTCAGGCCTCAACACTCCTTGATAATCCTTTTCCAATTTCTGGTTTAATTTTATCATGTTTCCTTCTGTGTTCCTCCCAGCTTCTACCATTCTCCAGAAAGTTGCCAAACACTCTACCTAGACACCCTACTCCACTAATCAGTCCAAAGTCATTCAACAATATAAAGGCTCTCACCTTCTTAACATTCTAGGGGCAAGAATCATTTTCTCAAGAGCTGAGTTTGGAATGTCCATCTGGAGCCCTAATACTTGATGCTACTTGCAGGATCCTTGCAAGAATGGCAAAAACAAGGTGGTCTCCAAACTTAAGGTCCCCCTCCCCCATCTAGAGTTCTGCTAGCTAAATTGGTTTTGTTTGAAATAGATGGAAAAACTTAATAAAGTGTGTAAAACATTGAGGTACAAAGAAGGAAAAAAGGGTTACTGATATCAAATTGAGCTCATGAAGATCTTGGAAAACATTTTAAACATTTATCAAACAAGGCCTGAAAGCCAGCATCAGTCTCTAGGAAAAGTATGAGTAAACAAGCAGCAGTGAGAACTGGGTATACCAGGATGACCGTGCAAATAGAGCAGGGTGGGGAATAAAGACATGCCTCTCCTTTGGTGGAGCTGAGCTAGGTGACAGCAATGCAGGGTGATGACAGAGGTAGAATGAATAGGATTGACTGAGTCAAGAACAAAGTGCCAACAAGGCCTCTGCTCTCACACCAGAGGGGAAGAGAGGAAATAAGACCACATTATTAACAAATCCTGCTCCTCTTAAAATAAATCAGGAATTCTACTGTTATAAATTGAAACATAGTCTTACACATTTTATTCTTATTCTAAATCAGAATTACATGCATGAAGCAACTATGTTCTATATTATATATGAAAGTTTCAAGGACATATTTGGCAGCAGGTGGAAGGCATAAGGGTACAATAATAACACCACCATTGTACCTATATAGTATTTTATCTCATGCTTTTGGACAAAATAGTTAATTTTAAAATAACAGTATATATGTATAGCATTTTGTTATATAATAACAAAGACTATAATACTATATACATATATAAAATCTCTCTATATATATACATACATATGTATGTATATATTTATATATATAGTATAATAACCAATACTATAAAATGATATTTGTCTCCAAGCCTTCCACTAAAAGACCTATCATCTTCCTTTCACTTCTGGCTGGCTTCTAAGTTCTTCACACAACTCCTTGTGTGTGATTGGACTTTTAAGAGTACTTTTCTACTCAGTGAAGACCTTGCTCTGTGGTTCCTCTTTTCACTGCTTAAAAAGAGAAGCCATCCCTTTAGCCTCTGAGGCTACTGCTGCTTTTTGCTTCTCTACTTCCATTATCATCCCAGTATCAGTGTTCAGGAACATATTCTGCTCATTTATCTCATCCACTCTCAAAACTTTCTCAATAGAACCAAAACTTCTATTGCACAGTCGCCTGAAAGCAACCAGGTAAACATCAGTTCACATTTTCAAATCTCAAATATTATGCAACATGCAAGTAAATAGAGATTAGGGACCTGCTCATTCCAGCTTCCCTAGAGAACTACAGCAAAGAAAGACAGTCTGTATTGTAGGCAATCACTTAACTGTGTACACAGGTACATAGATCATCACAGAGGAAAATTTTTTTAAAAGTTGATGGCACGCAAAGGCCACTGAATAGTCTACTGGGGTTATCTTTAGGCTCAAAACCTGTGGACGGCAGATAAGTATGAAGATGGAGGAGGTAGTAATGGACAGGAAGGGATGAAGAGGAGGAGAAGGAAGAAAATAATGGTGTTCTTATTTGAAAATACATATGATATCACCTATATATAAATTGACTTTATGAAACGAAGTATATTTGGAAAACAACCACCGCTCAGTTAGAACCTAGATAACCACTTACCTTGATGGCTTATTTCATTCCCACAGTTGTCACTTTCCCCTAGCCATAGAGATACAGGTTGTCAAATAGAAGATACTGTAAGTTTACCTATGTGTCACTTAAGCTTTTAGCCATGTGTAAATACTTGTGTTGTTCTACTTCTCTTCCAAGGCTGTAGTGCCTAATCAAACCTTGGTTTTCTGAGGGAAACCAGTGTTTAACAAATGTTTAAAGATTATAGAGTTAGTGATCCTTCAGTATGCAAAGTAATACAATTAGGATTCTTTTAAATGGTGCTGTACTACTCTTTCTGAGACTACAGACTATAACTTCATTTCTGTAAAACGTTTATAGTATGTGTGTGTGTGTGTGTATAACTTTCGAAATGTAACCATTTGATATTTTAAATTTCCTAATACTAAGCATGAATCAATTTCAAGTAATAGAGTTCTTTTGCTTCAGCTAATTCTTTGGTCTCTGTTTTAATGCCTTAGTGCCACATGATAAGTGCAATTCAAACTGAAATAGAGCTAGATAACACAGTATGATATAATTAGAAAACTCTTGTCCCTTGCAGATATAGCATAAATGTCTCTGAAAGAGTTAATGTAATTTCCAAAAATACCAAGCCAGGGACTATAGGAAAGCAGTGAGAAAACTGGTTCAATATGCTATTGATTTGTGGAATTCTTGAGTTCAGAGCAAGAGTTCCCCACTTGGTCTATATAGATCTAGGTATTCCTGGAACCAATATCCATAGTTCAGTCACAGCTCACTAGAGATCCAGCAATCTCTAAACTTTGACTAAATTAATTGCAGGATGGTTTGGATACAGATGCACAAACAATGGTGCCAGTGTGCTCCTGTAAACCTTAGACCCTCCCATGCTAACCGTCTTGCTGTGAAATGTCCAGATATACCCCAGGAGCAAAGTAAATAATGGGATTTGATAAAAGCAAATAAAGTTTAACATGTTTAACGTTTTGAATCCATTTCTTTCCCTAATATAGCAGCAGAAATTTAAAGCAAATGCTTTAATTGTGCATTTCCTCTGGCCGGTCTCATTCTAACATTAAAACAGTGCCTCCTACAACTGTGTCACTCCCACCTGCCAGTACTAATGTAGTTACAGGTCCAAATTTAAAGTATTATGGAAGTTGGTGTTCCTTTTCAATGTACATTTCTATATACAAACAGGAAGAAGTTAAGCCTAGACAAAAATCTGCATCTCTTAAGACATTTGTCTTCTTTTGTTTTTTGAAGTATAATTAACATAGGACATTTTGTCTTAAGCATTTTCCTCACACTTCTTAATCTTCTTCATAAAATTGCTTTGTCAAACAAGAGCTGCTAAATTCTTAACAAAAATAGCAGAAGATTGTAAATAAATAAAGAACAGTTAAATAGTTCCTTGTTCCAAATTAATACATTTCCCATTATATTTTGTCAGTGTAGTTACAGCTTAACAGATATAAAAGGACTCTCCGAAGCAGCAGTGTAAACAATAAATATTATCTAAAAATGAAACTCATTTTATTAGCTATTTAGGACTTTCTATTTCTTTTGGCTAATAAAGTGAATAATTCAAATATTACATTTGAAGCTGAATCATAAATCCATCAAAGAAGCTTATTTTCCTTAAATCCCAACTTCCAAAACATATGGAAAATTGCCTTAAGGTAGAGAAAGTTGTTGCCTTTATCACACTGTGCATCTAAATTCCCAAGATGATTGATTTAACGAGGTTTGCACATTAGAAAGCTTTTCCATTGTTACAATAAGAGGATATCACAAGAAAGATTAATGCCCTCCCCATGGTGCCACTGTATTAAAATGTCTTTGAAATGTCTTCACTCCAGGAGCACTTCCTACCCATGCCAGTGCTTAGTAAAGATGGTCTCAGTGTAAAGAATTTATTAGCAATGGCGATGAAGCTGTTGTGCTGGAAATAAATACCTGTGACATGCTTACTTTCAGAGAGAAGTATAAGCCAGTCAGTTTCCAAACAAAATTTGATTTCATGGCTTGGTTACAAGGAGAGCACATCTCTGAGGTGCTTGCAAGTGAGGCCACCCACAGGTCTGCCATGGTATCTAGGATCTTGTCACAACAATGCAGTGTTAGCAAACGGGAGCTAAGCCGAGCAATCCTCCTATCACTTGGAAAGCTTCTCACACTTAGAACCTTTCTGGTGTTTTCTCTGAAGTGACAATGTTTTTCTTACCCTTACCTTCCCTCTTCTTCACAGACACAGAAGAAAAGAAAACATTTCAATCCACTCTTACAAATCACTGGGATGATGACATATACACATGAAACTGTCCCTTCCTACAGATTATATGTATATATACGATTATATAAAAGAGGTGACTTCAGAGAATAATTTTAAAAAACCTAATTAAGCCCTATATAGCATATGTAATCAATTATTCCACTAATAACATTAACAGGGCACCAATCATGTGCCTGGTATTGTGCTAAATGCTGGGATACACACATGAAACAATTTATGAACCAAGAAAATATTACTATTACATGAAGTAAAATAATAAAGCCCAAAGAGTGTAGCCCATAGAACAACAAAATAAGTTAGAAATATTGCAAAGCAACAGAATTGTGACGGACAGTTACTAAAATGTGCATGGCATAGAAAGATAACTGTTGGGACAGATCAAATATTAAATCAACAACCACAAAAGCAGGAAGGTTTCTATGTATCACTTCAGTCTTACTACCTGGCATTCATGCATTTCTGTTTCTTTGCCTTGACTCATGCTCCCTTGGTTTGGAATGTTTTCTCTCCTCTTCATCAATACAGATGCTCTCCTTAAAGAGCTAGCTAAAACCCCACTTCCCCATGTGGCAACTCCAAACCCCAGCAACCTCTTTCTTCTGTGAATTCTTAATACTTTTCCTAATCTCCACCTTATATTTTGGCAAATGTCCTATACTGCTTGCTATTGTTTTCCTTGGTTAATTTTACAATCTTAACTACCTTGCAACTATAACTTCTACCTCCCCACAATACTTATTACAAAAGTGAACACATTATTACATGCATTTAATAAATATCTGACAATTTGATTTGTGCCAGGATGGCCTGTTACCAAAAGGCTTCATGAGGTTACAAAAAAGTTGAGAATTACAGATTAGAAACATGTATTTACTCGCCACTTTGAAGTAAAACGTGAAAACAATTAACAAATATATAGAAAACTCAGACATTGAGGTACAAATAATAGAGAGGTAAGCATTTAATTAGGTCATCAGTTTCAAACAGTAAAGATAAGGATTATGAAAAATCCACAAACACATATAACAGGAACAAATATTAATGTGAGAATTCATAGCCTCTTTGCCTTACTCCAAAAATTCTAGCATTGCTTCCTGGACATCTGCTTCCCTTGCATTAGAAAAGTTAAGATATACTCTGTAGATTAACAGAGATCATGAGACTATTGGGCACAGAGGCAGAAGCAAGGAATCTATACACATGAGGCATTCGGGGAAAGAATTAAAGAGAGGATCAAGAGCAGGGCACTCCAGTGACGCAGTTGAGTAAGCAGCCAACTCTTGGTTTCAGCTCAGGTCACGATCTCAGGGTCTGTGACATCCATCCCCGTGTGGCTCCATGCTTTGTGGGGAGTCTGCTTGAGATTCTCTCCCTCTCTTTCTGCCCCTCTCCCCCTCACCTCTCTAAAATAAATAATTTTTTTTTAAAAAAAGAGAAAAAAAGCTATTGGGGAAGCTGCTGGTAAGAGAGGTAGGGGTGAAAACAAAAATTAGGTTTTCAGTTCTATTCAGCTACTACTGAGCAGAAAGACTTGGAAAAGTTATTTAAACTCTTTAAATTACAGATTTCATGTTTGTAAAATCAGAGTAGTAAAACCTAGCACACAGTGTTGTTGGGAGGATTAAATGAGTTCTTAGCCTATCATTGATTCTCATTAAATGGAGTAAATGTAACATTATTATTATCAATAACAGGTTTTGAAATTTTGACTGATAATTATTTAAAAGAAAAAAATGTATAATTTATTCCTACTTGAAAATGTTTCATCTTACATATCAGTATATCCATAGGCAAGTTATAAGAACTGGGCATAATTGGAGGAGTTAACTAGACCAGAGACTCATCCAGTGTGATAATAGTACAGAGTGAAGCCAGGTGAGCCGGGCAGACAGTAAACTTTCCACACATCTCCTTTCTCTCTATTTTGCAGTTCACCTTTCCCTTTCTTTTCACTATTTCAACAAGCATTGTTGCCCTCTTCCTACTTAAATCCTACAGTCACCTAATCCTCTTTCCCTATATTTTTGCAAGTTCTCTTTCATCTACTCTATTACCTACACATATTGCTCCTGGGACCACAGAAATGCAAAAATAAAAAGAAAAGTATTGACTCTCTTTCTGCATGTAATAAACTGAACCACATGAAATCATCATTTTGTAGGTAAAATCTAAACAAATAAACAGTATGTTTATAATAGTATGCCTACCTATGAATACAACAAATATCTCCTAATGCTCTTACTATCTTGAGTTTGTGAAAAATGAAGATAACTTCACTTTGGTAACATTGCAAAGTCATGTTCAAAGTGTGTTGAAATTTCAGCTGGTTTTGAATAACCTTAAAACTTCCTTGCATTTGGCCAAGATGTGACTACAATTTGTAAGCCAAATGCTTTTTCAAAAAATAAGCCATAAAAAATGGGTATGTGCGTATATACAGTTAGGATTCTTTGGTTTTAAGCAATAGAATGCAACTCTGGCTAACTTACGCCTAAAAAGTAATGCAATGAAAGGTAAAGGATAGTTTATAGAATTTTTTAAAATGTGAACAATCAGTTCTTGGAAAAAAGAGAAGGTCAATCCTGAGATCTCAGGAGCAGAAATTCATATTTAGAATCTTTAGGGCGTTCCTAAGAATGGTAAAGCTCCACTTTAAAAAAGGTTAATAGAATTTATTGTTTTAAATATTTATTTATTTGAGAGAAAAAGACAGAAAGAAAGAGAGCACACAAGAGCTCACACACACATACACGAGCATGCAGAGGGAGAGAGAGACTTTTTAAAAAATATTTTTATGGTTTCAGTGTAATTAATATTCTGGGTACATCTTACCTGTTTCTTAAAGTATTTAAAACATTTAATATAATCTTAAAGTTTAGGCCTCTGATTTTAATGAAATGTTTAGTGTATTTAAATTTGAAATCAGTGGGGTTTTTTTTTTTTTGGTTTTATTTAAATTCAAATTAGTTTTACATACAGTGGGATTTTTTTTCTTATTTTTTCTTTTTTAGGGGTATTTTCCATAAGTTTCCCCCATTATCAGTGTCCCCCCCAGAATGGTACATTTGTTACAATCGATGGATCTACAGTGACACATCATTTTCACCCAGAGTGCAGAGTTTACATGAGGTTTCACTCTTGGTATTGTCCATTCTATGAGTTTTGACAGATGTGCAATGACATGTATCCCCCATTCTGGTGTCATACAGAGTAGTGTCATCCCCTAACAAATCCTCTGTTTTTCACCTATTTATCACTCTTTCCACTAACCCCTAGCAACTAATCTATTATTATGACATGATCTTGGCTTTCCTCTGAATTCTCTCTCTCTCTCTCTCTCTCTCTCTCTCTCTCTCTATATATATATATATATATATATATATATATATATATATATATCAGTATATCCGTAAAGTATATCGTATATATATATATATACTTTTTTTCCCCTCATCTCTCAGAAAACCAACATAGAACACTCCTTTCGGTTAGACCTAATTTTCTTCCTACTCACATATTGCCCCATAATCAATCCCTTAATCTGATCTCTTATGACTTCACATATGTGAACAAACCAATGAGGAATCTGACCCTAGGTATTCAAGGCATCACCCTCATATTGTATAGAAAAGATACAAACAAAATGTACTCATCCAGGCTTTTTAGGATTTGTTTTTTTCCACTAACCAGTTGTTGATGAATGGCACATTAGTGCAACACTGCCAGTTGAGATGCCATGTGGAAAAGAGTGAAAGAGGATCCAGGGATTTTTGTCACTCCCTCTTCATGCCCCTCGGCCCTGCTGTGGTGTGGATATTTGTCTCCCTAGCGCCAGCTTCTGTTTACTAAGTGTGAGATGAAGGTTGAACATCAGCTAGTAAGGTCATTTCTCATCCTTAGGATGTGCCAATGAAATGACAGAGAAAGTTCCTTTCTCTTTGGTGAATTCTTCCCCCATTAATTGTATACATATGATCCAGCAAAATGCAATTTCTAGTGCCTTCTCTCTAATCTGTTCTTTCCTCAGAGTGAGAAGTCTACAGATTTCTGGCCTTGTTTTGCAACATAGTCCCATTCACACAAATATTTTGGGGATATTATAGCAAAATAAGCCACTAAAAAAAAATAGAATATAGCTAACTTGGGATAAAATCCTGTATTATGGAAATCTGAGCCATCTCTGCTAAAATTATCTTCCCAATGTTCTTCTATGCTTCAATCTCACACAGAGGTTTCAAATATTCACCAGGTACCTTGGGTAGCAAGACCTCAGTGGTATTAAAATCAACCCCAGGAAAGGTTTCAGGCTGTGGAATCTTAAAGCAATGGCAGGCCATTGAAAAAGAAGGAAGTAACACGAGGTAAATTCACTATTACAAATTGCAATGGATTTGGTTAACATTAAAAATAGATTCAAAGAAACTAAAGAGTACTCAGAATACACAGGTAAAGGGTAAGGTTTATTTTAGTAAATTCAGTTAACTTGCTAGTGATCAAAAAACAAGCAGGTAACGATCCCATGCAGACAGACAGTAGTGTTCCACCTTGCATTGTTATTGCCTACCCACTAGCAATTTATCTGCTTTTTCTTTACTAAAACCACCCAATTCACTCAAATATTAAGTAAGCCATGTTCTTCTCAAAAGACTGGGTTTGTTAGGTTCAAGTCAATTTTGGTAATTTCATTTCCCTTGCAAGTGATTACTTTAAAAAAGGGCATGTGTTGCACAAGTGCAAATAAGAAGTAAGGAAAATTTTTGAAAATGGTTGATGGGTGGATTTCATCACTCTTGGGATGCCTGGGTGGCTCAGCAGTTGAGCACCTGCCTTTGGCCCAGGATGTGACCCTGGAGTCCCAGGATCAAGTCCCATGTCGGGCTCCCTGCATGGAGCCTGCTTCTTCCTCTGCCTATTTCTCTGCCTATTTCTCTGCCACACTCTCTGTGTCTCTCATGAATAAAAAAATAAAATCTTTAAAAAAAAAAAAGAAATTCATCACTCTTAAAAAAGGAACAGGAGAAAGTAAAATATTAGAAAAAGAAAGTATAAAGCATGTATTCTCTCTCTCCTGAATTTTGAGTAACCGAATAGTTGATGAGGAAAAATTCTTTATTCAAGAATTCCAATTAATAAATACAACCATTAAGAGATAATGAAGCTAGGCAACAAGCATCAGTAGATGCCAAAATATTATGCAAAAGTTGACATGGAATTTTATAAAGAATGGAACTATTGACAGCTTCCAAATTCACAGATGAATCATAATATCACTAAAAGTAGAACCACCAGACATTATCTGTGCTCTGATTTGAACTTTTAGGAACTATCCAGTATCACTTATGTAATATTCTTGGAAAACAAAACAAAAGTAAATCTAAATCTGTTAAAGTCTCTATATTTAAATGTCTAGTTTGGAAATATAAGGAAGAAGATCAAGTTAAATGCATCGCCAGGAAGCAATCAGCCCAATCCAGAATATGGATAGTCTACAGGATAAATGACACAGATCCTTCAATAAAACAAATAGAAAGAGACAGTTAAAGACTAAATAGGCTTAAAGAAATATAACAACCAAGTTCAGTACCTGGGCCTTATTTGAATTACCTTTATTTTTTCTCTAGATAGTTGGGGAAAAATTGAACACAAATTAGTGTATAAATGATTTTAAGGAATTACTATGACTTTTATATGGAATAAAGACATTATAGTTAAGTAAAAATGTCCATATTTGCTAAATGCATGCTGAAATGTTTATAGGCAAAATATGTGATGCTTGATGTAATATACTTAAAAAAAGGAGAGGAAAGAAATAAATGAAACAGATTGGCAAAATGTCAGTAACTATTAATAAGTAACAAATGCTCTATTATTTCAGATAATTGTAAGATGAGTTTCCTATTATTTGCAGCCAAAAATATCCTATGTCATCCTAAGTGTTACATAAAGTTATTATATTGCTGTTTTAAAAATTCTCTTTTTAATTAAACAAGTAATTGCACATTCATTGAAACAAGTGACTACACACTCTTTGAAAAGGAAAACAAACAATAGAAAAGAATATAGGGCACAGAGTTATTACTTTTCTCCATGGGTCCCCCCAATCTCTTAGTCCTTATCAGATGTGACCACTAACACATTTTGATTTAAATGTCATTGGAATATCTGTACCTATGTTTGCCTAGATCATACCGCTTGTGAGGACTGCTTTGTGAGTCCCTGTGCCTGTGCATCTGTGTGTATCCTCATGTGGGACATAATCCTTTTGGCACAAAGGACTTATCTTTTCATTCACCTATAATTATCTCCCCAAGTGGCTAATATAGCACTAAAATTTCACCCGGCACTCAGTAAACAGTTGTTTATAGGTGATACTGATGTTAACAAGAATAGCTAGGCTTATAAGAATTATTTCCAAACTGCACACAAATTGAACTCCAAGTCTGAAAACGCAGTATTGTACCTTCCCCATCCCCACAGAAAAATAACAATAGAACACAACCAAAGACACCAGCAGGTGTGCAACATGCAAATGGCAAGCATGGAAACTAAAGTGACTGACATTCTGAAGACATTTTCCAGCAAGATAAATTGTCAAAGCTGAGAACATTTGAACAGCAGGGCACAGCAAAGAGGCATTACATCTTCACATTTCAAGTCATTTGGCTGTGCACAGCAGAGTTACTTGTAAAACTTAGTAAAGAGAAATCTACATTAACTGTTGAGCCATCCATAGGACTGCATTTGGTTAGGAGAGAGGGCATATGTGCCCATCTGTTCCGGATCTAGCTACCTTCCCAACCTTCCCTCTCTTGTCATTTTTAGAATGTAAACATTTTGAATGTAGGGAGGAACTGGGTTCTGTGGTATGTTCTGAACAGTTTCCAGCACTTCGAGCACTTAGAACATTTTTAAGGAATAACAACATTTTGCATTGGACTGGAGGGAATAGAACTTCCCCTTCATTTGCTAAAACGAGAATATCTTTTATTCACCAAAAGCTGTTCTTTGGCTGACCAATTTAGTAAAAGAATAAAGAACTCCTCCTCTCATGCTTAGAAGAGACCTGTTCTTAAACAATGAAATGGTAATTCAAAGAGACATGTAGCAGCAGACAGCCAGTTTGTAAAAGTATTTCTCTGAACAAGAAACATAGTTGTGGAATGTAGATGCTCAGTTGGGCCCAGCCAGGGGTTCTGTTTTGAAAGGTTCATACTCTCTAGAGCAGAAATAGGGAAAAAGTGTGCAGTATTTGGCCAGTTGTTCATAAAAGGGACAAAAAATTTTGATTCCACATGCCCAAGTTTCAAAAGGGGGAGTGGGTTGGCGTCAGTCTTGTAGAATCTTTAAGAAGTATTAGTAACCTGTTTCTTAAAAAGAAAATAAAAAAATTTTAAATCTCATTTGGATTTATCCTACAGATATCATTGCTGAAGTGTGAAACAGGTATAAAAATAAAGTATGTCATTATGCACTGTAATAGTGAAATATTGGAAACAGTATAAAAATCCACTAAAAGGGGACCAAATGAGTGACTTATACAGCATTTATATAGTGGAATACTACATAGCTATAAAAAAGAATGGAAAAGTACTTTATATAGTCACAAAAAGATTTGAGTGCTACAATGCTAAGTTTTAAGAAAAATACAGAATAATGTGTGTAATATAGTGACAGCTTTATGATAAAAAATGATAAGTACCTGTATTTGTAGCAAGTATATGCATCAACAAAACTCTGTAAGGGCACATTTAGAAACCTCACAGTAACTACCTGGTAAAGAGTAGGACCAAGCATGTGAAAAAGGACTGGAGGGCTGCTTTTCATCATGTAGTTTTTCATAGTTTCTCATTTTGAATCACAGAGCTCTTAAGAATAATTTTAATGAAGTTTCTTATAAACCTTTATTAAAATGTAAAATCAATTACAGACTAAATTTCTTCTTTAGAATGATTTTTTAAATGTATTCTTCCAACTACTACAAAAGGAAGGCCATGCTGCCTCTCCTGATTGCCTCAAAAAATAAAAAATAAAAAATAAATCAGAGCTAGTAAAAGGATTTAAGTGTACAATACACTATTTTTCCCTAGACAGCTGATAACCTGAATATATAAATATTTGAAATGGTGAGTTGCTAATGTAAAATGAAAGATGTAACCTCAGGGGTAGAACTGAATTCACAAGGGAATGACTACAATTTAGAGGAAGAAAAATACATATAGTCAGACTAATGCTGAAACCTCAATTGTGTCCACAGAGACTGTAAACAAGAAGTCTAGGTGAGTGACAAACATTATAAGATCTTCAACAATGAATGCTAGTTTATATGCTCCATTCCATTTATGTCAATAACACTTATATTTATGGAATATATAGATGGCCTCACCCAAAGGCCCTATTACCATAGAAAATAAAAGTGTGGGATAAAGGGCAACTTTGCCCCTCGTCCCTGGTGAGAATAAATTGTTGAAGATACAACCTAGTCAAAGAATAAATGCCTAAAGGCCTCTGTTAAAAGTTTTAACTTAATTTCTGAAACCTTTTGTTGTATCTTTATTTTCTGTTATTTCTCAATTGTTTTGAAAATAAATACCCATACTAGTAGGGGAAATAAGAGCTATATTAGGTTCTCTGTCAAGGCAATATGGATCCTTTTCCCTCAATAATAACACATAACAAAACAATTCAAGTACTATTGTTGCCTTCATTTCACTCTTTTATTTAAAAAATGTTTAAGAGGGGCACCTGGGTGGGTCAGCAGTTGAGCATCTGCCTTTGGCTCAGGTCATGATCCCAGGGTCCTGGGATTAAGTCTCACATCAGGCTCCCCATTGGGAGCCTGCTTCTCCTTCTGTTTATGTCTCTTCCTCTCTGTGTGTGTCTCTCATGAATAAATAAATAAAATCTTTTTTTAAAAAATTAAAAAATGTTTAAGAAAATCACCAATACTTTTTAATGTTAATTAAATGAGAAATAAACCAATGTTACACTTCAAAATGCAATGAACATAAATGATAAACCAGGCAACATTACTGTATTTGCTATTTAATTTATAAGATACTAATTATAAATGTAAATCAGGATAACGGAGGTATAATGTTTTCTTAAGTGATAAATACTTATTGTGATTCATATAAAAATCTTGCATTTAGGGGGATTCCTGGGTGGTTCAGCGGTTTAGTACCTGCCTTTGGCCTAGGGCATGATCTCAGGGTCCCAGGATCGAGTCCCACATCGGGCTCCCTGTGTGGAGCCTGCTTCTCCTTCTGCTTGTGTCTCTGCCTTTCTCTCTCTCTCTCTCTCTCTCTCTCTCTCTCTGTGTGTGTTTCTCATGAATAAATAAATAAAATCTTTAAAAAAATCTTGCATTTAAAAATGAAATCGCTTTTTCAAATAAAGGAAAATATACTTGTGAAGATTGGAGCCTCTCCAAATGACACCTAGAAGCATAAACATGAGTTAATAATCTGAGCGTCACTTCAATTAAGTGTTTGTGAGGCGTCAGATGTACAAGAAACTATGGGGAAGAACAAGGGGAAAACATGCCTCAACAAATTATTGTTAAAAGATATTTTATTTCTATATATGATTTTGAGGTTTGTTTTAAATCAGTAATCTTTCCTAAATTCCAGACCACAGTATATCATTGAAATGATATTTCAAGTGGCTATTAATAGTTGCAACTTGAATTATAAAAGACTCTTCAACAATTTGGGTATGCCGTACTGTGGACAAAACAAACAAAAATCCAAATACAAAAGTACAAGTGCGGTCACTCATCTTAATATTTTGCTCTATGTCTCTAAATATCTGAAAGTAGAAGTAAAAACTCTTGAGGACTGGAAAGCTCTTAGAGGTTTTGGTAATCCAGCAATCCTTGACAGATGATCATTTACACTGGATAATTGGTGAGTGCTCTCAATGATGGGAAATTAACAGCCAACGGTTCCTTGCTGAATAGTTCTAATTCTTATTGGAAAGGTTTTCTTGGTTCCAATAACTAGCCCCCATACCTTACACCAATTATTCTAAAGTAAACAACAAAAAATTCTCTTTCCCTAACATGGCAGCCTTTCAAATATTCAAACATTGCTGCCATGTACCCAGGTTGTTTTTGGTTCCAAACCAAACACCTTCACATTATTCAAGTGTTTTCTTATACTTTCCAGACTTTCCACCTTCTACCTTCCCCCTTTCTCTTTGATATTCTCGTATGTCACCATCCCTCCTAGTATGACACCTAGACCTGAATATAACACAAGTTTGGTCTAACTAGCAAACACTGCCCCAGGAAACGTCTCTCTCTTGATGGGGATCATGCCATGCCTCAACTAATGCAGCCTGTAATTATATGCCTTAGCAGTCAAAATATATTTTCTTTGTCTCATATTGCATTTAGGATTAACCACAATGCTAATAAGGTCTTGGCAATATGATACTTTCTGACTATTTATATTATTTTAATAATCATAGGACTTAATGTCAATATCTGCAAAATTTTATCTGATTGGTTTTATTCCATTTTTCCAATGAGTATTAATCTTGTTATCCAATATATTCACTGTACCTCAAAGTTTATTTTAATTGTAATTTTTATAAGTTTGGGAACTGTTTCCAAAGCAGTAAAAAAATTAAATTAAATTTTTTGCATTTAGTTCACAATTATATATAATCCCAGTTAATTGCATTATCATGTATTTCATTATCTGCTCAAAAAGCATATAATGAGCAATTGTCAAAGTGAACAAGCCAGTCTCTACCATGGAATATTGCTGACCCATCAATTTAGCAATCCCTTAAGAGAAATGAAAATGGCATTACTTAGAAAGGACTTTTTGCTAGTGAATACATGCTGCCACCCAGAGATTATATTTCACATTTCTATGCATCATGTACAAACTTATTTCTTCACCAAAAAAAAAAAATCTACACATATGACCATAGAATTTGGAATTCAAATGTTCTGAAGTGTGAGATTTTCAAAAACCTAGACACTAATGAAATTACTAAGAACAATCAAAGGAAGGAACAGAATTCAAATAGGATTGATTACTCAGTTCCAGTTATATTTGGATATCCTCTACCCAGTTCTATCTCCCGTGTAGTAATAACATAAGATATTCCAGAGAAGATAGGCTTCTTTTAAACATGAATCTTATTAATGTTATTCAAAGTTGCATGTGTGTTTGTTTAAACGGCTACTCTTCTTTCAACACTTTTTATCTTCTTGGCAAATAGAGGAAGATGCTAGTCACAAAGTACTCTTCTTTATGATAGTATCTATGGTGAGCAAATGAATGAACTAATAAACAAGAAAAAGATGGGAGAGAGGGAGTGAGAATTTTGTTTACTAACAAATTAGTCCTGGTTTTTAAAAGATTTTATTTATTTTTGAGAGAGAGAGAGAATGAATGAGCAGAGGGAAGGGCAGAAGCAGACTCCCTGGGGAACCTGATGTGGGACTCGATCCCAGGGTCCTGGGATCAGGACCTGAGCTGAAGGCAGATGCTTAACTGACTGAGCCACCCAAGTGCCCCTACTAACAAATTAGTCCTGTAGCTCTCTCTCTCTCTCTCTCTCTCTCTCTCTCTCTCTCTCTCTCTCTCTCTCTCTCTCTTTTATTTATTTATTTATGAGAGATACACAGAGAGAGGCAGAGACATAGGCAGAGGGAGAAGCAGGCTCCCTGCAGGGAGCTCAATGCAGGACTCAATTCCAGGACCCTGTGATCACGACCTGAGCCAAAGACAGAGCTCAACACTGAGCTACCCAGGCGTCCCTGTAGCTCTTTTTATTAGGGTATAAATGCTTTCCTTAAGTGGCTTATCTTGGGAGAGTGAATTCACTAAGGAGAGGGGCACAGAGGCAGTGAGAAAGAGGTATACCAATGAGGAGACAATACCATCCAAATCTTTCACCCAAATTCTTGGACAGAGTTGGCTAACTTACTCCAAAAGAATTTTTAATTTTTAATAATGGGATATAAACCCTTTGAAATCTAGTCTGTGGATTATTTTTTTTTAAGATTCTATTTATTTATTCATGAGAGACACACACACAGAGAGGTAGGCAGAGGGAGAAGCAGGCTCCACGCAGGGAGCCTGACGTGGGACTCGATCCTGAGACTCCAAGATCATGCCGTGGGCTGACGGCAGGCGCCAAACTGCTGAGCCACCTAGTGATCTCCCAGTCTGTGGATTAATACAGAAACATCACAAGCCAGTTAAGAGACAGTGGTGTACCTATATGTAACATTTTGGAAGTCTTAATTAAAATTGTAAAAATGATGGAAATTATGCCTTCAATTATTTTTAAAAATATTCTTTTCTTAAAAATGATTTTAACAAAAGGCACTTCTTTTCCCCAGAGAAAAAAGTATACTTGAAATGAGTAGATTTCTAGAAAAAAATAACTGAGTTCATGTAACTGTATAAGAAAACATTCATTATAGTACAAGTAGACTATTTAGAGATTAACTGGTCTAAAATGCCACATATTGTGCGATAAAGACAACTTGGTATCACAAAGCAACTCTATAAGGCAATCCAAAGATAAGGTTCAGAGATCATGGAAAAGTCTCAGTTTGACCTCTGCAGATTCTTTTCTTTAAAATTTCCTTTAGATTTTTTTTTTCTTGGAGAGAGAGGGGGGCAGAGATAACGAGAGAGATAACGAGAGAGATAGCAAGAGAGAACATGAGCGGGAAGGAGAGGGAGAAGCAGGCTCCCCGCTGAGCAGGAAGCCCAAGTAGGGGCTCAATCAAAAAATTCCTTTAAATTTCCATTTTCATTGCAGCATATCTGCAAACTCTTGCTTTCCTTGTGGATGATGAAGCATGACACATCTAATTATTTCTCACAGAACAGTGGAAACTAAGATTTAGAACTATCGGAAAGATACCTGGTATATTGGTTTTAAGGATATAAGAGTGAACTGGAGTTGGAATCTCTGGGGATGGAGCTTTCACATCTATATTTATAGAAAGTTCCAAGCAGGCTTCTGAAGCGCAGCCAGGTTGGAAAAGCCTTCTACTACAGCGGATTGTAGGGAACTCCCTCATGGTTTAAATTAAGATTAACCCAGACTTTGAAACCACTCAAATTGGGCTATTATGTTCTGATGTGATTGTTTGGAGCAAAGACACACCAGAAATATTCTAAGACTGGGGTTTCCTTAGAAAGAAGTGGAAGTGGGAAGATCCAGGGACAGGAGAGACCACCTAAGACAAGTGTGAGACTGGGATGGTGAAAATGTCTCTGCTCATGCTGGGCCTCACAGTTCAGAGTACAGGATCTTGGAGCATTAAGAGTAGAATGTGCTCTTAGCTATGGGATATGCTGAACTTCATTCGTGGAAGCCGACCAGGAGCTAGACTAGAAAGCACATGGGAATGGACAGGGCATTGACGACTTTACCTCCATTCCATTAAAGGATCACGTGTGCGGGGAGTTTGCACAGTATTGCCTAATTATCCTCCTATATCTTATTTGTGTGTGTGTGTGTGTGTGTGTGTGTGTGTGTGTGTGTGTGTGTTGGAGTTTGTTAAATTTTATTCTGCTTTAGGACACAGATTTTTCAAGATACTATAATCAAGATATCCTTTACACCTGGTACAAAAAAAAGGGGCCAGGAAAGTTTTATCTGTCATCTCTTTTCATTTGACATCTTCTCCATCAATAGCTCAGGATGAAATGCAAGGGCTCGCACGTGCTCCAGCCCCTGATAGAAGCAAATGTGTGGAAACCAAAACTGCTGCTACAGTGTTCAAATTTACATGGACTGTAGAGATGACTTTGCAAGGTAGCATCAGATTCAATGATGAGGCTACATTTCATGTAAACAAGAAGTGTATCACCATAATATTTGCATGTGTACACTGAAAACTAACATACTGAAAAGAAACATGCAATATCCACAATATTTAATGATTTTTGTGCCATTTGATGCACAAAGTCCTTCGGACCCTTCTTTTTTGACTCATGACTAAATGTGCCAATATCGTGCATTTTCCCATGGCTATAGGTAGCCTCTTTAACAATTTGCACAGATGTATCCATAAGATTCCTACTGCTGGGTAAAAAGGAACAAGTCACCTCTTGTTAGATACTGCCAAATTCCTTCCTGAGAAGTTGTACAATTTTATACCTGCTTCCCCCAGTAATATAAGAAAGTGCCTATTCCTACACGCTTACTAACAGAGTGTATTACGAAACTTTTCTATGTTGATAATCTGATAGGTGGTACATGCACCTTGGTGCCATTTTAACCCATCTTTCACTTATTATGACTGAGATTGAGTATCTTCTCATATGTCTAAGGATCACGTGAAATTTTTCTTTCTGTGCTGTCTCTGTTCATGTCCTTGGCTTATTTTTCTATTGGGTTGGTGGTCTTTCACTTCTCAACTTCTAAGAATTTAAACATTCCCTAACGTAGCTTACAAATTTAATACCAAGTCCAATAAAAATGCCAATATATTTGTCTTTTTTCTGAAATAGACAAGAAAGGCTGTTTTTTTTGGGGGGGGGGGTTACATCTTGCTTGTTTATTTTTCTCTATAACTTGAGAAGCAACTTTGGTTTCTATAAGTATATAGAACAACATATACAATTTGCATATTTCTTGCTAAGTTTTATCTAGGTACTGTATTTCATCTTTTTTCTTGCTGTTGTAAATGGGATATTATTTTTGATGATATCTTTTGACTCATTTTTTGTGTCTGTTAAGGCTATTTATTCGTGTATATTAATTTCATATCCTGTTAACTTTCTGAGCTTTGTTTGTAATCATTTTAAAATAGATTCTCTTGCAATTTTCCAGTTATTCATTCATAGATTGTCTTTTCTTTCCTATTATTGTTTTAATTTTCTTCTCTTATCTAACTGTGCTAGTTAACATTGCCAGCAAAATTTTAAATAGTTGTCATTGTCTTATTCCTGAGGCCAATGCTTCCTTATCATGTAAGATGCTGTGTTGGGGATGACACACAAATATGCACATATGTTTCTACATATATTTTATCTATTCATTGCCATTTTATTTTTTTATAAAGCAGAAATGGAGATTGAATTTTCTCAAATGTTTTTTTCAGCATTTATAGACATAATCATATGATTTTTTCCCTTAATTCTTTTAAATTATAGTATTAAGCCATCCTCACTTTTCTGGAGTAAACCCCTACTTGGTCATGAAGTGTTCTTTTTAATGTATTATTGAATACTGTTTGCTTATATTTTATTGAATATCATTGCATCAATATTTAGAAGTAATATTGTTCTGTGGGGGTTTTTTGTCTTATGCAACTTAAGTGGTTTTGGTATCCATGTTAAACTCACTTCATAAATGAATTTGGATACATACATTCCTATGTTTTCTTTATTAAACTGGAACAGCTTAGGGCAGCCATGGTGGTGCAGCGGTTTAGCACCGCCTGCAGCCCAGGGTGTGATCCTGGAGACCCAGGATCGAGTCCCACGTCTGGCTCCTTACATGGAGCCTGCTTCTCCCTCTGCCTGTGTCTCTGCCTCTCTCTCTCTCTCTGTCTCTCATGAATAAATAAATAAAATGTTTTTTAAAAAATAAATAAACTGGAACAGCTTAAATAGCATAGAAAACATCTAGCCATATAATATTTTAACAGTTTGATAATTTTTCTATTTCCCCTAAACTCTTCTTCCCCACCTTCCTTTCTTCCATCATCAAATTTAAGTCAATAATTATTTTTCATAATGCTTATTTTCAGAATCTTATATATGCTTACAATTCTACTACTTGATTTGTCACCTTAAAATGATATTACTCACTTCCCACTTATGACTTACAGAGCATTATTGAGCTTATTCTACTTTCTACTATGTGTACCCCCTCACCTCCCATTTTCCCTCAGGTGTTCCATTCTTACATCATCAAGGCATGTGACAATTGTACACCATTATTTCACCTTCATCCCTCTATATATTTGCTCTATTCTTGGTACTATATCTATGTATTGTTTACCACCAGTTATTGCTTCCTAGTTGGAAAAATGCATCTGCAAGTTCTTAAATGTTTGAGATTTTTTATCAGAAACTTCCACATGTGAAGGAGAGTTTGGCTAGATGTATATTTCTTGACTCCTAGAAAGGAGTACTCAACCCTACAACATTCTCTTAACATTGAATACATATTGAATATTGCTATTGAAAAGTCTGATATAACTTGATTTGACTTGGACTTCTTGCCTAGTTATCCAGAGGACTTATTATTATTGTTGTTGTTGTTATTGTTGTTTTATTTATTTACTTTTAAGTAATCTCTACACCCAACTTGGTGCCCAAACTCACAAGCCCAAGATGAAGAGTTATATGCTCCACTGACTGAGCTGGCTGGGTGCACCCAGAGAATTATTTTTTTATTCTTTAAAGTACAATAATTTTATTAGCTTGTTTCCTTAGGTCTTCTTTATATTTGTTATGTTTTTTATTTGTTATATGTTTGTATATCTTCTTTGTCTTCTCTATCATTTTTCTCACTACCCTTTTATTTTTGTGTTTTTGGCTTTTTTTCTTATTGTCTTCCCCATACCCTTATGTTCCTTGTGCTTTCTGTAATTTAATTTGCATTTCTGAAATAATTGTATCTTTTTCTTTGGTTTCTTTCCTGAACTCTGTCAATTCCCATTTTCATCTTCCTATTTTCTGGCCATCTTTTCTCTAAGTTCCTTTATTTCTATTTCATGATTTTTTTTATAGCTGCAATTGTTTTATATACATATAGCATTCCTTTCTTCCATTGCTAAGCTCTGACTTTTCTTTCCTAATGACACTTTTGTGTGGATGTAGCAGTTTTACATTTTTACTCATAACTGAATACGTTTCTTTGTCCTGGCTTCTCTATTATCAGAAGAACCTACTGGATGGGAGAAGAGAGGTAATGGTTGCTTTTCCAGTTTCTTAGCTCAAGGGATCTGCCCTGTGTTGTTGCTGTGACAGGTATATTCTTTAATGACTCCTAGGGCAACTTTCCACACTTCTCCCTGCTTCTTCTTGCCCCAACACCCACAGCAGTTCTCACTCAGGGAGAGCTCCCTCCTTTGGGGGGTGAATATTTGCCATTACATTTTGTGTTCTGCTTCTGCTATAAAAATCTCACTCCCAGTTCTGTCCTACAGCACCTGCCACCCTGCAACACCATTTGGTATCCCATGCTGTTCTGGTTTCATATGTTCTTCCCCAACTTATATTTTGTTTGGAGTTTATAGACCTTCCTAACTCTCCCAGTTTTACTGAAAGAGTAGAATGTGGGGTTGTAATTTTTGTTGTGGGTTCTTGTTTTTACCAGAACTCAGAATTCCCTACTATATATGTCAAATTATTATCTCCATTGTTCTTACCTGTGTTATCCAGGAACCTTCAGTTAATTTTGATAAAACTCAGAACCAGGTCTCTGACAGATTGTAGAATGCTAAGAGAAGCATCTATGCTCATGTGTGGTATCAAATAAAGAGTGTGGAGGCTGCTCTTAGCCTAAGGATGGGCAGCCATCTGAGACTAGAGAAAGAATTCGGAGTAGAAGAAGGCTAGAATCAGAGAGTGTATCTGCAATGTGGAAACAGCCAAAATAATACATGATGTGTTATTATCACTAATATTATTATTTAAGAAGCTAGTAGGTAAAGTCAGGCACCCCTGCGAGTTCTGGTAGAGGAAAATAATAGTCACAGCAACGAGAGCTAATACAGAGTACCTGCTATGTGCCAAGCACTGTACTAAGTCCTTAATGTATATTAATTCATTTATCTCTCACAATGCTAAGAGATAGTTAGTGCTCTTATCCCTATTTTACGGATAATAAATTGAGACACATAAAGTATGAGCAATTTACAAAAGATCACACAGCTAGTGAATGGTAGAACTGGGATTCAAACCCAGTCTGCTCCAAATTCCATGACAGCTCTTGACCACTGTGTGATCTGTATCTGTCAATCTTTTTGAAAAGAAAAGAAAAGAAAAGAAAAGAAAAGAAAAGAAAAGAAAAGAAAAGAAAAGAAAAGAAAAGAAACAATAAGGCATCTTCAGGAAAGCTGATTTTTAGATGTGTCCAAAATAGAGAACTGTACTTCTTCAATTTTTTAGGATGCATACCTAAAGCTATCTCTAAGTATTATTGTGGCTATCTCTAAGTATTATTGTGGCTGCAAGTGAGTAACAAGATAATAGGTCAGAGACTCTTCACGTATATATATGTAGAATAAATACTACTCTGGTATTTTACAACCCAATGGTAAAAATTCAAATCTGGAAGATAGTCATTTAATTGAGAAAGTAAATGGTTTACTTCAAGGTGGCAATGACTTGACGTGCTCCACATTTTAAATAGAAAACCCAGTTAATTTGGGGGGGCTCCTGGCGGGGGGGCTCAGTCAGCTAAGCATCTAACTCTTTAAAAAAAATATTTCATTTATTTATTCATGAGAGACACACAGAGTGAGAGGCTGAGACACAGGCAGAGGGAGAAGCAGGCTCCTCACAGGGAGCCCGATGTGGGACTCGATCCTGAACCTGGGGATCACAACCTGAGCAGAAGGCAGATGCTCAACCGCTGAGCCACCCAGGCATCCCTAAGCATCTGATCTTGATTTCAGCTCAGGTCATGATCTTAGGGTGATGAGATCAAGGCCCCCTACCCTTCCACAGGCTCCAATAATGATACCGGAGTCTGTTTCTTTCCTTCTTTCTCTCTCCCTCCATCTGCCTCCCCCACAAAAGCGTGTGCTCTCTCTTTAAAATAATTAAATACATTTTTTAAAAATTTAATTTTAATTTTCTAACAACTGCCACGATCTTAACAACCACCATTGACTTATTAGCCTCACAGTCATCAGAAAGTATAGGCTCTCATAGACAATTCATGTTCTTGATCCCAAACCACTGATCTTTCTGGAAAAAAAAAAAAAAAATATATATATATATATATATATATACACACACAAATGTGTATACACACACACACACACACATTTTCAGGAAAGCTAATTTCCCGTCAACATTTTGAAATATTTTTATCAGAAATGCCTAAAAATGGTTACTCTGATTCATATAATAAAATTTCCTAAAAATTTTTTGAGGAAACTCACAGTTTCAGAATTAAAAATTTCTGCTCACCAGGAAAACACCATTAAGAAAATGGCAAGGCAATGGCTAGGAAAAAATATTTATAATACTTATATCTGAAAAATGATTTAGGATATGTAAAAACTCTTGTAAATAAACAGTAAGAAGATAACCTAATAAAAATGGCCAAAAGATATAAATACTACAGAGAAGATTTGCAAATGGTCAATAACAAAGTTTTTTTTAAGTGCTTAGCATTATTAATTTTTAGAGAAAAGTAAATAAAAAAAACACAGTATCATTCCAAACAGACTGAAATAGCCAAAAAACTTTTTTAAATGATAATGCAAAATGTTGGCAAGGGATACAGAGCAACTAGAATTCTTATACCTTACTCATAAGAGTATAAATGGTACAACTACCTTGAAAAATAGGTCGACAGTTACTTACAAAAGCAAACATTTATCTATACTGTCATAGTGATTTCACCCCTATGTACTTACTCGAGAAATTAAAACAAATGTCCACACAAAGCCTTACATGGGGATATTTATAGCCAAAAACTGGGAAACAATCCACATATCCATCAACAGGAGAAAGAATAAATTATATTCATACAATGGAATACCATTTGGTAATAAAAAGGAATGACTTCTGAAACACACACAGCATGGATGAATCTTAAAAACATTATGTTGAGCAAATGAAATAGTATACATAAGAATATCTATTGTGTGATTCCTTTCATCTAAAGTCCAAGAATAGGTGGTCTGTGGTGATAGATATCAGAAAGTGATTACCTCTTGAGGGTTGGGAGAGTGACTAGAAACAATCCCTATGGGGATCCTTTGGGGATAATCTAAATGTTTTAATCTTGATGTTTATATATGTGAATTCAATTATCAAACTCATCAAACAGAACACTTAATATCTCATTTTATATTTTATTTACATTAAATTTTATTTTACTTTTTATTCTACTTTTTTTTTTTGGATGAGAAATATACCTCAACAAAAAAGGGGGAAATTAACAATGGTTATTTTTCATTTATCTATCCAAAGACATTTTTTGAGTAAAGGTAGTATAATTATATACGATTTTAAAGTTTAGACTTTTAATCATAAAATGCAATATATTTCCTGCCACTAAGGATCTTAAAGTTTATTATTATTTCCTTCTATTAAAAACAAGGGAAAACTTGTATCTGGAGTGATCCTTAAATTTTTTGGCTGGTAAGGAACAGAGCCTAAGTCCAGATTACTTCAAATAATAAGAATATTAATTGTGAGCATGCACAGTCACATAATCTCCAGAAAATCCAGAAGCAATCATGGAATAGACCTCTGGAATTTGGAACAGTTCAAAAACTGAAAGACTCAAACCACGTATGGGAGATAGCCTATCACCCCTTCAACAGAAGGATTTTGTCGATCTCCTTCTGTTACTCACTTGTATGGGTATAGATATATGTTTACAACTTCTGCTTCTTCCACTCTAGCTACCAAGCCAACTATCTCACTCTGTGCTATAGTATGTCTTTTGCCTCCTGCTTATGATGCATGATTTCTGCTTGCTCATAGCTTACTCTCTAAGTGACAACTGCTTACTTCAGCTCACTTAGCCCTACTGCTGCTAATAAAATAATTCTTGTCTTCTCCATATATCTTCAATAGGATGTACCCAAATAGAACATCTGAGTTGGCCTAAATAATCATCTATGTTTCAACACAACTTTTTTTTTAAGATTTTATTTATTTATTTGAGATAGAGCTCAGGAGAGACCACAAGCGGGGGTATGGGAGGCAGAGGGAGAGGGAGAACCAAGCTCTCTGCTGAGGGAGCCTGATGCAGGGCTTGATCCCAGGACCCAGGATCACCACCTGAGCCAAAGTCAGATGCATAACTGACTAAGCCACCCAGGCATCCCATGAAACAGAACTTTCACGCAAAGTTACCTCATAGGCCATTCACTGGACAGCCTGTAGGCTAGCTGCACTGAGCTAGTTGCTCTTCCTTGGGTCAACAAGCTTGACATAAAGATAACATAGGCAATACTATCATAGCAAGATACAGGCAAGAAACTATATATAGCTTTTCCTTCAACAGAGGGTTTCTTAGGAGCAGAGCAATCTCCTTTATTTTTTTTAAGATTGTATTTATTTATTCATGAGAGACACACAGAGAGAGAGGCAGAGACGCAGGCAGAGGGACAAGCAGGCTCCATGCAGGGAGCCTGACATGGGACTCGATCCCAGGTCTCCAGGATTCCAGCCCCGGCCGAAGGCGGCGCTAAACTGCTGAGCCACCCAGACTGCCCTTATTTACTCTTTTGATTCTCATACACTTTATGAAGTAAGGAAGAGACATATGTGGAATAAGTCAGTTGTTCAATGCCAAATATCTGCTAAATGCCAGAGGTGGGGGTTTGATCATAAGCAGCCTAGCTCCAAAGTCTGTTTTAACCACTATGTTGTTTGGCATCTTTGTAGCTATTTACCAATTTACTAAGATAGAATCTAGTTTGAAAATGGAGGGCTTATTTTGTTTTGTCCTGTTTTGTTTTGTTTTTTTTTTAAGTAAGCTCTACACCCAACATGGAGCTTGAACTCACAATCTAGCAACCAACAGTCACATGATCCACTGACTGAGTCAGCCAGGTACTCCTGATGACAACTTTAAAGAAGATAACAAAACCCTACTCTCAATAAATGACTACTTCCATGGAAATTACTTGATTAAAACTGGTAAGAAGCCACTAGGAAAGTGGTTCTCTAATTATTACTTTGAGAATAACATCTAAGTGACTCTATATCTGAAGGGGAAAAAAAACCCCACAGGCTCCATTTCTGATACTCTCTGAATATTAGTGATGAGAGAGAACCTTCTTCACCTGTAAAGTGGAAAATAGATATAAACAAGAACCATAGTCAGACCCACAAGGCAGCGGCTGTTCAATCACCGGCAACATATGCACCTAGGAAACACCTCACCTCCCCTCATCTTACCTTACATTGTTATACAGCACCCAATGATTTTCAAAGCATCTCTACTCCTGTTTTGAGCTTATGTAGACCCACTAAAGTAGGTGGGCCTTTTCATCCACATTTCCAGATTATTATGCACAGGTCCCCAGAGGCTAAGTGATAGTGCAAGGCCACATAAAAAGTTAAATAGTGAGAAGGGATGAAGACACAGGGTTTCCTGTCCCCAGATGCAGTATTTTCCCCACAGTATATCACTAACGGACATGTGAGTGACAACCCAAGTGCTTTCACATAATAGAACAATGGGACAACTTGGCCAGGCTTTCCAGGTTAGGTCCTAAGATCAATAAGTCAGACCCCTAAAAATACCACCCTACATATATGGCAGTTCATCACTTCTGATTTCTTGTCCAGCAAAAAGAGATTATAATTCATTTGGTTTTCTGTGCATTTGCCTTTTGAAGCCATCCATCTATTCACCCAGTCAGTAATAACTGGATATTACGAGAAATGTTAAGTTTGTTAACCAAATGTACACTTAAGTTTTCATGGGGGCAAATAAAAGACTCACATGGATTAAAATAACTCAATTTCCACTACAAGTACATCCCAAAACATTAAAATCAGTTGTCCTAAACCAACACAAATGATCCACCTATATGATATTTAGGTATAACACTACATTTTACTAATAGTCTATTTTTACAAAAATGTGTTTAAAAAATGAACTAAATAATTCTATGATTCTAAATTATGAACAAAAACACCGTTTAAATTTCCCAAGAAATTTATCACTCATTAGGAAATAATGCATTTGTTTTGAGAATCAAACTGCATTTGATCAAGACTTTATGGATTCAAATAATTCATTCAGGAAATACATCCCCAACATAGTTTCTTTGTATGCAACAAATACTTTCTAAAGTTCTCACTCATTCAGTTACTTATTCATTCAAAAACAGTCACTGAGTACTTGTTCTGAACTATGCTTGACACTAGGGATACAACAGTGACAAAAAAACAAATTAAAAAAAATCCTTGCCCTCTTGGAGATAGCAGTGGGGGAGGAGGCAAGCCAAATAATAAACAGAATGAGACAGTAAAATTTATGGTATATTAGATGGTGATGAATGCTAAGAAAAAAATAAGAAAGGGAAACCAGATAGAAGAAGCTCCATTTAAATAGGGTGGCCAACACATCCTAGTTTGCATGAGACTGAGTTTTAAAACTCAAAGACCTATGTCTTAAGAATCTTCAGTCTTAGGCAAAACAGAACACTTTGTCGCTTTAAATCTACAGTGAGTGGGGCCACCTGGGTGGCTCAGTTGGTTAAGCTTCTGACTCTTGATTTTGTCTCAGGTCATGATCTAGGGGTCATGGGATTGGTCCCCTCCCCACATCGAGCTTCCCACTCAGTGGGGAGTCTGCTTGGGATTCTCTCTTCTCCCTCTGCCCCTCCCTGACTCAGGTGCACAAGTGCTTGCTCTCTCTCTCTCAAACAAATAAATCTTTAAAATCAATCAATCAAATCTACAGTGAGTGGTCAGAGGAGGCATACTATGAAGATATTATTTGATTAAAAAACACATTCCAGGTAGAGGAAACAAAATGCAAAGACTGAGGCAAGAACAGGCCTAGCTTATCTGAGCAAGAGCAAGAGCAAGGACCAGTGTGGTGGGAAGTGGTGTAAGCAAGACATGAGAAAAGCAAAAGAAAAGATGAAACTATGACCCAACAAAGTGCTTCAGGGAAATGCTCAGTTTCCTCAGAAGGATGAGGGAATATTGTCAATACTGCTACTCCTTACCAGGAAGAAACCTGTCCTGGATCCTGGTTGTTCCAGTTCTGACTTGTGGGACTTCTGGGGAAACCGAGGAGCAGAAAGGGACAAGAAGAATACTTGAGGAAGTGGAAAGAAATGAGCCCAGTCCCAGGGTAAAAGATTCCTCCCACAGATACATCTTCCTCAAGGAAGTTTCAGGTTAAATCCTTGGATGTGCCTGTGTATTTATCCCATCTCTTCATTTCTTCCTCTCTAATCCTGTTCAACTAGGCTCCTTCTGTTTGTTGACAATTCAGGGTTTTAAAGTTAGTACTACCACCAGGCATTCCTGCTAATGGAAGAAATCCAAATTCTATTTGGCCACGAATACAATTACACCCACAGAAGTATATTTTTGCTCCCAGCTCCAGTCTTCTTTTTGCCAGGTAGATAATTTATACAGAGCTAGAAAAAGATTGCTTAGGGGCAAATGACACAATATACTTGCCACAGATAGATACAGCACCGTCTCAGAGACCAAGACACTAAGCAGTTCGCTTAACTTTTCAACTCCCATTTCAGCATCCTTTTTCATTTAAATGGAGTGGATATTTCTTTACCGTCTACTAGTTCCAGAAGGGTGTCACGAGGACATTTTTAAATGCTTTAAACTACCCAAGATGAAAGATACTTTAGGAGGAGTATGCGATGCTGTCACTGAGTCTTCCTTCTCAGTAGCCCTATTTATGTGTCTCTCTTTTTTATTTTCAACAAACATAATCATGAAGTACACCCATTGTCTGCATACTTGGCAAATTGGCTAACTATGAATTTGTGTGCTACTTCAGGTGTTTCATCCATATTTATTGATATTCATCAAATAAGCAGGAGTAGTGATGTCGCCTGTTGGCTCTTTTTTTTTTCCTGCTGCTCTAGTTGCAGACGAATTAAATTGTCTCTCAGATGTTATCAGCAGCTGTCAAAAAGCATACCTTACTCAAAAATCTGTTTTGTATTCAGAAAGCATGAAATCGCACAACAAGTCACTCCAGCAGCAAATTCGATAGTTATCTATAGCTGTTTATTGAAGGCCAACTATGTGTCAATCACCAACTTCTTAAGATTGTATCTGGGGGCATTCCCAGGAATGGGTAACCAGCATATGAGATAAATGATTTCAAAGACGCCCAACAATAATCCTTCCCCTTAATGTATTTTCCTAAACAATTACACTCTAAATAATGTAAGACGGCCCATTAATAGTCTCCAGGTCTTGAGTGGAGGCTTCACAAATAAATGAAGCCCAAACACCCTCAAAAGAGGGATGGATTTAGACTTGGAGGAGGGGGAATTAGAGGATAAAAGCAAAAGTATAAGAAATGCACATGAGGGACATTGAACTGCATATGTCAGAAATGTAAAACCTGCCTAACAGGAAAATGAAGAGCAAAAATGAAAATACTGTATTTGAAAGGGCATTTTTTTAAAGTATCTTAAGTCATTCAATTTCTACAAATTCACAACTGCTACCTTGCAAGAGTTCCTAATCCAGCAAATGTGTACTCTCTAGAAATTACTCATTATGAATATTAATATAATATTAATATAAACATAGTAGGTTTTGTTGTTGTTGTTCCACTCTCTTTTTTCTTTTATTTTCTTTGTGTTTTGTTTTGTCCCCTTTCCTTGGAAAAAATAAAATAAAAAACGGACGCCTGGATGTCTCAGCAGTTGAGCATCTGCCTTTGGCTCAGGGCGTGATCCTGGGGTCCTGGGATGGAGTCCCACATCGGGGTCCCTGCATGGAGCCTGTTTCTCCCTCTACCTGTGTCTCTGCCTCTCTCTCTGTGTCTCTCATGAATAAATAAATAAAATCTTTAAAAAAATAAATGAGAGGAAAGTAAAATGTTTTACTAGAGCACACACACACACACACACACACAAACATATATATATATATATATATATATATATATTCATATATATTGATCTCCTAATCTATAAAATGGTTATAATATCACCATCCTTCTCTTATCACAGAGCTACTTCATCATGTGAGATAACACACACAAAAGCACTCTGAAAAATATGTCGCTATGCAAATATTAGGTGGAAATCATTATTTTTCTTGTAATTAAACTATTAATTTTATGCTCCCTTCTGTTCATCAAAGGTTGCCCTGAACCAACTTGCAAAAAGAAACCTTTTGTGTTTGCATATATAGTTGCTTTCTGTCACTTCCATAAGAGAATATGCTTAGGTTTGTCCAGCCTCTGGCAAGCACATCACTCCATCCTGTGTAGCCAGAGGGAAAGAATAGTCCTGAATAAAAAATAATGGTCAAACATTCAATTGACATAAATTTCTTCTGGTTCAGGCACTATTTGTCATGATGAGAAGCAACAAGGCTATGCTTGTGTAGGAAGTTCAAAAGGAAAATTAAGAGAAAAGAAAAAGAAAAACCTGAGCAATCATTGCATATTTTTCCTTTGAGGGAACATTCCTCAGTCTGTGTTTCAAGAAGGTATTTTTGTTAAGGATTTTTTTTTTGTAGATTTCCCAATATGTAACCTTATAATGATGTAACCTGCATCTCTATAAATTATATAGCATGTGTCAGAATCAAATGCTCTTAAAATATTATCAAAGGTTGCTAAATATATTTTGCACATTCCTTCCTAACTCTATGTTATACAGTAATTGATACAGAGCCCACAAAACATCTAAAAATACTTTTACAGCAAAATAAATGCCTGCAATTTCTTTCTACTCTATGGTAAACGTGGACCACAAAAACCAATATAGAAATTCAAAAGTACAATTCAGGAAGCAAAGGAAAGGAAAGATAAAACAGTGGTCTCCGCAACTCAAGGTTTACTTCATCTCCCCCTAATTACCAAACTACACATGGTTGAAAGGGAATCCATTAGAATTATGACCTTTTTCCCCCAAAGATATAGAAGTATTTTTTTCTCTGGTCAGGAGACCAAATTTGAATTAAACAAATATGAAGGGACAGCAAACAATGTGGTTGGACACACTGTTGTTTTTCTATCCCACATCCACTGCCCCTTTCTCCTTCCTAACAGAAAGATGATTTTTCTTAAGTATCCACGCCTCCTCTCCACGACTCAAGGGAGGATATCCTGATTTGGCACCCACTTTAAGGGTACTTATCCATGGAGCAAATGAAAATTTGTGTAATTCTCAAAACTGCTTTGAGCCCAGGGCAAGACATGTCCTCAATTACACCAGACTAAAGTGAACCACTTGGTTCCATACCTGAGGCAGATCTCACTCTAGCCTGCTCAATGTGAACAAGAAATCATATAGCTCTGATGGCCCTGATGGTAACCATAAGGGAGAAATAGGAAAAAGATGAAGCTCATGCCACATATGCTAGAACACACAAGAAGAAAGAAACTGGATCCTCAATGACTTGACACCAGGAACTGTATGACAAAAGCCTGCCTTACTCTTGACTTGCCAATTCTATAAAATAAATTACATAACTGTTTAACCAATTTAGGTTGGATTTGTTGTTGTTACTTGTGGCCAAATACATTGTAATTATTCCTTTTAAACATTCTTTTATTCATGCAGCTTCTTAATGAGTATAGCTGTTAGGTAGGTACAAGCAAGGGCAAACATGCACGTTTACATTCATTGTATTATATGCAAGTAAGGAGTCCAGCTAGTTGCTCTTACCAGGGGAGCAGTCAACAGTGAAAAGGCTTCATGTGTCTCCATACGAAGGTATCCACTTTAGCACTTGCACAAAGCAAATAGTCATTCTTCCCTGCTAGGAGTAATTTAAAACACCATTCCCATCACCAATGTACAAGAAGTACTTATGAACAGGAAATCTAATCATTTTAAGAGTGTACAGGCTATTTCATCAGGGAAGAGTCTTTTCATTCTTCCTCTGTATCTGATCTAGCTCTTCAGGTTTTAATTTCACTGCCTCTTCTCCTGGGAAAGACCTTGACCCATGATGACTAACCTAAATGCCCTTCTTTGACATGATATGCCCATTTTTGAGAATGATATGTTCCCATAGCATTCCCAATTTACCCCAACCCCCGCTCTCTATTATATGGCAATTACCTATTTGTTTATTTGTACTCTCCACTAGCACGTAAGACTAAGGCTGGGATGGCATCTAATTGACTATTACATCCATAGTATCTAACACAATGCCTACTCATAATAGGTGCTTAATAAGCATTTGCAGAATGAACACTGGCCCAAAATGCTAACAAGACAAGAGAGCTGCAGCATAATATAGCCATTCCTTTTAGATTTAATAGGATGGAGCGCCTGGTTGGCTCAGTCGGTAGAGCATGCGATGTTTGATCTTGGGGCTGTGAGTTAGAGCACTGTGTGGGTATAGAGATTACTTAAAAATAAAATCTTTTAAAAAAGATTTATTTATTTATTTGAGAGAGAGAGAGCGGGTGGAGGGGCAGAAGAAGAGGAGAATCTCAAGCAAACTCTCTGCTGAGCATGGAGCTGTCACTGCAAGGTTTGATCTCATGACCCTGAGGTCATGACCTGAGCCAAAACCATGAGTCGATGCTTAACTGATCGAGCCACCCAGGCACCTCAAAAATAAAGTCTTTTTTTTAAAGATTTTATTTATTTATTCATGAGAGACAGAGAGACAGAGAGAGGCAGAGACACAGGCAGAATGAGAAGCAGGCTCTATGCAGGGAGCCTGACATAGGACTCAATCCTGGATTTCCAGGGTCACACCCTGGGCTGAAGGTGGCACTAAACCTCTGAGTCACCCGGGCTGCCCCAAAAATAAAATCTTAAAAAAGAAAGAAAGAAAGAAAGAAAATTAAGTGAGAAATATTTTGGAAAAAGTAAAATTTCCAAAAGACTTTAAGGTAAATTTATCAATTCGTAATTGTATATTTCAAAAATTTTAATAAAGGTTCTGCTGCAAGAAAAGAAATAAATCTTATGCTATAAAATATGGAAGAAAGAAAAACCTAGATTTACAGCAGAGAAAATGCCTTTATCCACATTGTTTAGAGCTATCACCAGTTTCTTAATGAGAAGGAACTAAACATGGAGATTAGAACTCATTTTATGTTCTTTATAGTTTGTTGTTCTTAAATACAGCTATACAGTTCAGCCATTTTTAACAATTTTGTAGGGTTCATAAATAAAGGTCCAGATTAAAGGATCCTTTCAAATAGTTTTGATATAGTCAAATCCTACTTGGCTGTTTTACCCTAAAGACTGTTGCCCAGAAATGATGATTTCTATTATGAATGAAGCTTTTAATAATTATTATCTTTTTAAATTTTAATCACTAGTAACATTACTCTGGGTGCATATAATTCTAGAGGTCAATTACTATTTAAAATGGATAAAAGGAGTACTAAAACTATTTTATTACACTATAATTTTGGTATCAAATAATTACAAAAACTCAAGCTTCACTAGAACTTGGAAATCTCTTCAAAACACTTTTCCAATAGAAGACTTTGTTAAAAATAAAACTTGTATTATGCCATTAGAAAATGTCAAAATTTTAATAATATAAATTGTAGCAGAAGGCTTTCATTTTGCCTAATTAAAGCAAAGAAATTTGTTTTGTTTTTAAAGTAATATTTTTATTCATAAACAGCAACACCCCAAAGAGGCCATAAAGGGTGTGAAGAGCAGATTTTATGAGAGATAAAGCAGAATAGTCATACTAGATTTCCAGAGTATTTGCATTTGGTTTTTATTTGATGCCTATTTATACTTATGTGATAGCAAGATTTTCCAATTTTATTTCTGTTGAAAAATAATGATTTTAGCTGCACATCTCAAGATGACACCTATAGAAGTTTTAAGGTGCCCTTAATATGAATTCTCCAGGTATAATTTATTAAAAGCAAAGTAGATTAACCGAATTTCTTTGGAAGATTATCATTTCTATTCATAAACGTTTCCTGAAAACCTGTTGTAGTTACTACTAGCTCCTGCGTGGGTGCAGGGGAGTTGAAGAGGTGGTGTTTAAAAGACTTTCATCTTGCTTCCTAGAACCTAGATTCTTGCCTTTCACCAATAGAAAGATCAAGAGATGTAAGCAGAGAGGACAAAGTCAGTGACCAAAGCTAGCTTCATAAATGCCAGGGCCCCTTTGGGCTTCTTACAACCATATGAAGGGTTCTGGTTCACTTTTATTGAGCATGTAGCCACTTAAATCTGAGCTTGTTAATAGGGACAGCCTATTCTGTTATTTCATTGGTGGTTGACGGGTTGATTTTTGTTGCTGAGGAAAGAAATATATTATTCCCTAGACTACTATTTGTATTACTAGTTTGTTGCTATACTAGTATGTTTCTCTTAGATAGTGACTGTTCTTGTATGCCACATTAATACTACCTCCAAATATATTATATTTGTGTCTCAGTCTCATGCTCTAGTTTTCTGCCTCACTTCTCTTCTCCAATTCTACTCCCCTATGGGAAGTCACTTTTGAAAAAAATAGCTAATAATATTAAAAATGAAATTATACACCCTACAATTATATGCATCCTGTTTTTGAAAAGAAGACTAGATAGGAAAGAAATCCAAAACCACCAATAGATTGTACCTACATAGCAGAGTTGAAATAAGAGATATATGACTATCAAGCTGACTAACTTGAGAGAGACTAAGTAAAGTTCCAAGAAGGAAGGTATTTGGAGCCTAAATTTTTGTGAAACTACATTTCACAGTGCACCACATAGACCAAAAAGCTTATGTTAAGTGAAGAGAAGTCGAAATATTAGAAACCTGACATATGAAAGGGAGAAAGGTACAAGTTAGTTACAATCCAGAGATTAAATGGGAGGAAGGTGGCACTGAGAACAGTGAGAAAGAAATCTGAGAAATCAGAAATGCTGCTGTCCAATCCCAATCTCTTCTATAGTAGGCGTATAGGAAAAGTAGATAGTAAAGGGGAACTAAAGAAAGAGTTTACTTAAGAGAAGAAGAATGTTATCATCAAAAGTGGAAAAGTTAATAAAGGGAAAAATTAAGTAAGGTGGGAGTGCAAATTATAAAAATAATTGCATGAGATCTTGAATATTTACTTACACATACATATATGAAATATCTATTTAACAAACTGAATGCAGAACAATGGAGAACACATTGGGGCCCCTTTATGGAGTGGAAGTCAGTCTTAGGATCACACCTCCCTATGCTTGCTAAGACATTAATGTCAAAACCTAATATTGATATTAAATAAATCACTGAGTCTTTGCTAAAGTCTATAATATATACCTAGAAATAATTTTCTAAAGATGTGTGGATAAATGTGAATACTCATAATAGTGTGCTGTGAGTACTACTATAAGCACTTTTTCCTTTTTTGATATTTCAATATCCAGCAGTGTGTAATTATATAATGTCAACCTGTTATGTTTGAAAATAATACCCCCACAGGGGTTGGCTTATATCACAAGATCTTTGAATATGAATGTGGTTATAAGAATTTTCCTTTTGATTATACCTATGTTGAGGTAGATTGTTGCTATAGGTTATGGTAATAATACTTCACATTTTATAGCCTTTTCATCCAAGGATTTGGGAGATGTTGCTAAAAATAGGAGAGCTAAAATTCAATAACTAGAAAACCTAAAGTTGTGGTTCTTTACTTATTGTGGAACATTTTTTCTTACAAAGAAGTAAGATTATTTTTTTACTATTTTTTCAAATTTTTCTTTGGTAACACTGAAGATGATTATGCTAATATAAATGTAGAGGCAATTATAAGAAACATACATAATGAATTAGAATATATATAATTGAAGAAAAATTTATATCTAAAGCAAAGAAAAGATAAGCAGTTAAAAACTGCTTTGAACACTAATGAAAACATGCTATATTTAAAAGTAAGATGACACAAGTGAGCTTCTTTTTTATAATTGCTTTCTTAGGAATATAACTGGACCCATGTTTGCAAAACAGTAGACTATATCTTGAGTGTTAGGCTAATTCACCACTTGGAATTAAATGTACAACTACTCATAAATATAATCCATTGAGCAGGGGATCCCTGGGTGGCGCAGCAGTTTAGCGCCTGCCTTTGGCCCAGGGCGCGATCCTGGAGACCTGGGATCGAGTCCCACGTCGGGCTCCCGGTACATGGAGCCTGCTTCTCCCTCTGCCTGTGTCTCTGCCTCTCTCTCTCTCTCTCTCTCTCTCTCTCTCTCTGTGTGACTATTGTAAATAAATAAAAGTTTAAATAAATAAATAAAGATTTTATTAACAAAAAAATCCATTGAGCAAATCCATGGTGCAAAAGGCAGCTCAGCTTTAATACAAAGAGTAGACCAAAGAGAAGGACTAGCAGAGGAAGAATATGATTTAGCTTGTCAAGACACAAAAAAAATATTGCACGAGTGTTGTAAGTACATTCGTGTGTAATGAAAATAATGAGACTAGGGTATTATACTACTTTAAGGAAAAAATATTTATGATATTTAATATCAGCTACTGTGCATCTCAGACTGAAACGGATAGTATATATAAGGGACACTTGGGTGGCTCAGAGATTGGACACCGGCCTTCAGCTCGGGCCGTGATCCCAGGATTCGGGATCAAGTCCCATATTGGGCTCCCTGCGGGGAGCCTGCTTCTCCCTCTGCCTGTGTCTCTACCTCTCTCTCAGTCTGTGTCTCTCCTGAATAAACAAAGAAATCTTTAAAAAAATAATAACATATTAAAGTGGTAGAAATTCAGAGTATCTCAGGATTGTTTGAAATTGAATTCATGTTTCAAATTCCATTGTTTATTCATTCATTCGATAAATATTTAAAGAGGCCTATTGTGACCCAGGCACTGGACTAAGGGCTGGAGAGAAAGCCAAAAGTTAGGCAGATGAGGTCACTGCCTTCATGGACCTAACAGTCCAGAAAAGAAGACAGATCCCAAGAAAGCAAGTGCTGTGAGAGCCATGAAAAGAAATGCAGGAGCCATGAGAGTATTGAACAGAATGGCTATGGGAGAGAGCTGTGTAACATAAGCCATGGAAGATTGAGTAAGAGTTAGGGCTTAGCAAGGTAGAAGGACAAAGGGTAAGAGGAGGAAGAAGGACCCTTCCTGAGAGAGGGACCAAGGATTCTGAGGCAAGAAATAGCATGACAAATCAGGATAAGCCTGGAGTCTTCAAATGCACAGTCAGCACCAGCTGGGCAGTAGGCATGTTGTTTTTTTGGTTCACTGATATATCATCCTAGTGCCTAGCACAAAGTAGTCAGTCAATTAATATTTGCCAAATAATATTTGGTTGAAGGATAGATGACTAAGAGAAAATCAGCACGAAATAGCTCTAGAGTTAATAAGGGCCAGACATGCAGGACCTCATAGAAATGTTAAGAATATTTAATTTGGGAGCACTTGGGTGGCTCAGTCAGTTAGGCATCTGATTCTTGATTTTGGCTTAGATCTTGATCGTGGAGTCCTGGTTGGAGCCCCACATTGGTCTCTGCACTAGGTGTAGAGGAAGAAGAAGAAGAAGAAGAAGAAGAAGAAGAAGAAGAAGAAGAAGAAGAAGAAGAAGAAGAAGAAGAAGAAAAAGAAGAGGAGGAGGAGGAGGAGGAAGAAGAAGAAGAAGAAGAAGAAGAAGAAGAAGAAGAAGAAGAAGAAGAAGAGAAGGAGGAGGAGGAGGAGAAAAGAAAAAGAAGAAGGAGGAGGAGAAAAAGAAGAAGAATGTTTAATTTTATCCTAAAATGGGAAATCACTGAAGGTCCTGTGCTGGGAAGGAGCATATCCAGAAAGATGGATATCCAGAAAGTAGCATATCCAGAAATATTATCATATTTCATCAACTCTAAGATGTCATTTTATATATACATATGACTTACTTAAAAAAACAAATACTAATTAAACTACAGATATAAAATCAGTTGTAAGACTTATCCCGATTTCAAAGAAATCCAAATATTTAAAAAGTATGTATCGCATATAATGAAAAATAACGTGGAGAATGGATTAAAAGTGGGAAACCATGGGTACAGAGCAACTAGTTAGAAGGGTACTATCATGGCTGCTTCAGTGACTCAGGGTATTGCAGAAGTGTAAGAATGGACCATAATTGGGACGCCTGGGTGGCTCAGTGGTTGAGCGTCTTGCCTTTTGCTCAGGGTCTGATCCCAGGATTCAGGATTGAGTCCCACATCGGGCTCCCTTCATGTAGCCTGCTTCTCCCTCTGCCTCTGTCTCTGCCTCTCTTTCTCTGTGTCTCTCATGAATAAATAAATAAAATCTTAAAAAAAAAAAAAAGAATGGACCATAATAATGGTAGTTAGGTTGGAGAAAAATGAAAGTAGGAAAGCTATTCAGGAAGTAGAACTGTGAGCATTTGTGATTGCTGAGTATTAGAGTGAGACAGTCAAAGGCATTGGGTGGATTGTTTATTGAACTGGAAACATTAATATGGATGCTATGAAGTAAAATCTGGCCTAGAGATATAAATTTGATTTATCAGCATATTGATCATGAACTATATGCTCATGAGAACTTTGCTCATGATAGCAAAGAGATTTTTTTTCTAGGGCAGCAGTTTTTAAGCAGGGCCATGACTCCAGCTACATTACTGAGTTTGGGGTGGAAACGATCATGATGGAAGACAATAAAACAAATCAAAATATTCTTGACCTAATACAAGAGAAAGAAATGAGGGTCTGATGAAAGCATCATCAGTGGAATGGAAAGAGGATTCAAATTGCACAGGTATCATAAAGGTGAAAGCCTAGGACTTAGTGACTATTTTGGCTGTGTAGGCTGTGAAAGCAGAACCCTTCACAGGTTTCCGGGTAGCACAGTGTCATTAACTATAATAAGGAAAAAGAAGAAGAAAGAAGAAGCTTGCACAGAAGACAATGAGTTCCAGTTTAATGCCGGTTAGTAGTTGACTCTGACGTATAAAACATCCAGATAAAGATGTTCTATATGTCAATTTTAGTGTTCAAACAAAAACAAAAACAAACAAACCTACAAACAAAACTGGGGACATCCTGATCTACCCATTTTGTTCAAGAAGAGGTATCATCACAATATCTGAGAGTTTAAGCTCTACACTTAAATTGACTTGAAGCCAGTCTTGGCTCCAGTGGCTACTGGATAAGAGACCTTGGGCTAGACACTTGACATCTCTAGGCCTTGATTTCCTCACTGGTACACTGAGGATAATATTTAGCTTCTAAAGGCGTTTTGCAAATTAAGTAAGATACAAAAATATTTAGAACAGTATGTGGCATGTATAAAGCATTTGATAAATTGCAGCCATTTTATTATCTGTTTTGGTGTGGGACAATTTTGTCCAATGTCGATAACTGTATTTATTTTTGTCATTCTTACTTCAGATATGTATTGGACCCTTCTCTGTGGGAGATACTGGTAATTATCTGCTTCTACTATATCTCTCATCCCTTATTCTAATTATCTGAGTTACTAGCTGCTATTCCTCATTTTTTTCATCTTCTTTGTATTCTTTGATGTTTTACCTTCCAGTCTGGGTTAAAATATCAGCAAGACCTCACATGCATGTCAGCAAAGAGTCATACAAACTTTCTTCCTAATAGACCAAATTAAAGGATATAAGGAAGACAGACATAATTCAAGGTAGAGAGAACCCAAGTTTGGATCAAAAACTTCTATCTCTGCATGGGTTATGTATTAAAAGAGAAAAGCAGGGGCACTTGAGTGGCTCAGTCGGTTAAGTGCCTGCCTTCAGCTCAGGTCACCACCCCAGGGTCCTGGGATCGAGTCCTACACTGGGCTCCCTGCTCAGCAGAGAGCCTTATTCTCCCTCTCCTCCTTGGTCCTGCTCTCCCTCACAGTCTCTGTTGCTATCTCTCTCTCTCTCTCTCTCTCTCAAATAAATAAATAAAATCTTTTTTTAGAAAGAAAAGTAATCTCAACATCAGAGAGAGTCAGTTCCTCAAAATGATTTAAATCTCTTTTTCTGCTACTATTGGGGGGAAATTGCATCATTAATTTGTTATTCTTTTTTTCTAACATTTGTAATTTTAATACCAACTTGTACCTTTCTTCCTCTTTGCTACTATTTTGTTATCATTAAAAGGTTCTGAAAGAAACTCAGTTTGAAGCTATTCTTGCTTATGCTTTTATTTTCTCTACTTGGTTCTAACACTAGTTTTTAAATTCTGACCCAGAGTTGCCTGTTGGAAACTGCCATTGTTAAAGAAGAGGTCACCATGATTTATAATAGATCTAGATATATATTCTTTTGTGCTTTCTAGATTTCCCTTTGCTTACTTGTTTTGGAAAATTCTACAATCTGTCTCTAATTGCTAATTGATCACTTACTCAGCCAGAACCTCACTACTTTACTTTAAAACTGTTTCCTTTTTAAAAAAATATTTATTTATTCATGAGAGACACACAAAGAGAGGCAGAGACATAGGCAGAGGGAGAAGCAGGCTCCCTGTGGGGACCTCGATGTGGGACTCGATCCCAGGATCTCAGGATCACGACATGAGCCAAAGGCAGATGCTCAACCCCTGAGCCACCCAGGTGCCAATAAAATTGTTTCCTTTTATTTATTTAATTTTTATCTTCCTCTGGTCTGTGTATGCCTGTAGAGTACTAAAAAAAAATCCTAAATATCAATATCCTGGTTTAAAAAGATTCCCATGTCAGAGCCACCTGTTGTTTCTTTGCCCATAGCAGACAACCCAGGATCCCATGTGGAATGGGAAATCTCTCATCAGTTCCTTCACTAAAGAACACACACTCCAGAATTAAAACACAAACATATATTTCCCATATTTAGAAACAACATTTACTGAGCATATTTTTATGTGTCAGCATGGCACTCCTTTGTCAAATGTAAGAGCCTGTAATCCAGTTGGGAGAGAAAAAATACCATGGAAAAGTTCAGAGGTCACCACAAACACACACACAAAATGAAGTACAAATTTGAAGGGAAAGTAGATAAGCTGAGTATACAAGTCACTCAAAGGGAATACAGAGCAAGTAACTGTTTCTGATCTAATAGGGTGAAAGAGAGTTCCTAAGGAGTAGAAGTTTTTAAAGTAAGTTCATCTGTTAAGAATTTAACAAAAGAAAGTAATTTTGGTTCTTTCAAAAACAGGCAATGAAGTGGATGTTTCAGAGTTCCAAGAGATACAGAAACCAATGGAATAGTTTGAGACCCATTTTATTCTCAATTCGAATAATATTATACATCAGATGCTTTCATATTGGTTTCAGTTCTCTGATTATCTGGATATTTTTCCTGCAAATGTTTAGCAGGTAAATGCCCAACCTCTTAAAAGGAACAGAGGCACAGACAAAGAGGTTTTGCCTGAAAGTAGGTGACAACATCAAAAAGGAGATATGTTCCTTTATAACTCTCATGGAACAAAAATGTTTAGAAGTGATAGCAGCTCATCATAACTCCATTTCCTCATGTGAAATTGCCCCATAGGCAGGGCCTTCTCCATGCTTTAGTAGGAATATGAAAGTGAAGCTGGTATGATCTTTAAATGGATTTTCTTACAGAAATTCTCCAAGCAATATATGTTATATTTGTTACAAAATGTTTAAATTATCTTCTGAAAAAGATCTTACTTTTTTCCTATTTTTTTAAAGTAAATCATTAATTGTGTGGTGAATACAAGGGGAAATTTTTATTAAGGGTCAAAGATATATTGAGACGATCCAAAGGGAATTCTGGAAAGCCCCCCAAAAAACAAAATAAGAAACTTCGCAGAAATTTTCAGACTTTAGGTAAAAGCATAATATGAGGGTTAAACAAGAAACTTTATTCTCTATGAAAGAAAATGGAAATAGTCTATTGGAGAGAATAATCTTGACTTAGAGAAGTCTCAATTAGAAAATAATTTGTCCATAATGCAGTATTAGTAATTTCAAGCATAATGAAAACTATATTAGTAAAATTACATTAGATTTTGAAAATTTATAATTCATTATAGAGTGATAAGAATATAAGAATTTACTGCTAAATAGAGAAGGCAAAGGTGTGTTGCAAAAATTCCTATTTTACAAATCAGTTAGTTTTGAAAAGAACTGGGTTTCTTCATGCTTGTGAATATAACCTAAAATTTGAAGTAAAAAAATACAAAAAACAAAAAACCCCACCTCATTCCAAAATGAGGGCTTTCATGATAGAATTTTAGTTCTAATTTTATCATTTACTTTGTTCCTTTAGTATTTTTTTATTTTTTTTTTCCTAAGATTTATTTGTTTATTTTTAGAAAGAGTGAGGGAGTAGAGGGACAGGAAGGAGAGAGCACATCTCAGTCTGCATGCTGAGCACGGAGCCCAATGCAGAGCATAATCCCAGGACTCTGAGATCATAACCTCAGCCAAAACCAAGATTCGACACTCAACTGACTGAGCCATGCACCCCACTATTTTCTTTATGTATATTAATCCTTGCTATGGAAATTTGTTATGATATATACAAAGCACCTAAAGCATCCTGTTAAGTAAAATGGATTAAACAATTAAACACACCTATTCTCTGGTCCTTCCCCAAAACTCTGTATTAAATAAAAACAAAACAAAACAAAACCAAAAAACACACATGCACAAGGAAAAAAAAAACAAATTTTAAGTATAAATCCTCAAGGACAACAAAAATGAGATGAAAGAGAAGAATGTAGGAGACAAGAGATGACAAGATAATATTAAAAGCTGAAAAGCAAATGGATGAAAGGTGTCTCAAATATCAGAAAAAGCTGAAACTAAGTCTACAATCTAATTGTGCCACAGAGCTTGAAAAGCCTCAAGAACTAGCAGCATCCAGTATTTCTGAAACTGGGTATACAATGGGACTGCAAGTAAAATTATAGATAAATCTCTCATCCATTTGTTCAGAAGGCTGAAGTTTACTCTGTGGAGACAATAAACTAGGGAAGTTTTGAATCCAGGGACAGATTACAGCTCAAGGTATGGGGAAGGTATCAAGTTGATAACAGGGGCAATGAGTGGAAGTTTACATTAGAACAACTCCATCCTCTACTTGCCTCTAAGAACACCAGCAATCATACCTACCCCAAACCCCAAGACATAAGATTAAAGATTCTCTGAATTAGTTCAAGGAAAAAACCCATAGAAATAGAAACTCAAGAGAAAGAAATTAAACATCAAAGGATCCATCTAAGAGATTCGATATCAAAATATCAGGAATTGTTGAAAGAAAAAAACAAGCTAAAATGGAAGGAGATAAATTATTAAAGAATTAATGCAAAAAAATGTGAAATTCTGAAAGTCAGGATTTCCAAATTAAAATCTGGGTGAGAGATGCCTGGCTGACTTAGTAGCTAAGCATCTGCCTTTAGCTCAGGTCATGATCTCAGAATCCCAGGATTCAGTCCCACATCAGGTTCCCCACAGAGGTCTCCTTCTCCCTCTGCCTGTGGGTCTGTCTTTCTCTGTATTTCTCATAAATAAATAAATAAATAAATAAAATCTTTATTAAGACTTTTCACCCAGATTTGTTTCATTTTTATTTTTTAAAAAGATTATTTATTTATTTATTTATTTATTTGAGAGAGAGAGACAGGGGCAGGGAGCAGAGGAGGAGAGAGAATTTCAGACTTCCCACTGAATGTGCAGCCCAATGTAGGCCTTGATCCCACAACCCTGAGATCATGACCTGAGCCAAAATAAATAGTTGGACACTTAACCAACTGAGCCACGTAGGTACCCCAAAACAGTTCTTTGAAGGCATTGAAAACAACTAAGGCAGCCAGGATTTCAAGAACCAAGATCATAGAGAAAGAGAAATGCACTAAAGTGAATCTTATATTCACTGATGGTCCTCAGAGCATTTGTTCATTTGTATTGTGTGGTTTTGAAGCTGAACAAAAAGGTTTGGTCCAGAGTTTGTTGTTAGTTTCAATGGTTTGGGAGACCAAAATTCAAGTTCAGGGATGGCCAGGCTTCCAAAATTTGAGGACCCAATATCCTAAAGAAAAGGGGACCACATAGGGAAGTAAACTTGACATTCCCTGGAACTTTTTTTTTTTCCTTAAGGTATTCATAGATTCTTAAATTTGCATGATTAGAAGCTAAGAAACCAGGCAAAAATCTGCAGTTATAAGCTAAAAATGAGAAAGAGTATTTAGTTGACCACAGTGTCAAGATGACGAAAATTGGAGTTCAAAGCCCAAGAAGGATAAGAGATCTTGAAAAACACTTCCAGACTTTTAGCCAAGACCCCCAAAAGGAAATACTCTAGGAGCAAGAACAGGCTGGAAATAGACTATTTCCAAATGCATAAAGGTGATCCATCCCTCCTCCCATTGCCTGATAAAGAAGAGAAAATTCTCTCTGGAAAAAGATAAAAATCATCCAGAACCTCTATAAGCTTTAATTTACAATGCCCAGCATTAAGTCAAAAATCACCAGGCATGAAAGGAAGACAAAAATGACTAAAAACAAAGGGAAAAAAAGAAAACAGAAACATATCCACAGGTAGTTTAGGTATTATAGTTACCAATATGGACTTAAAACAGCTATATTAATATTCAAGAAAATCAGTGGTAAGATGAAGAATCTCATCAGAACTATCTAGATTAAAAAGAATCTGATAAAAATTTAGAACTAAAAAATAAAATAACTCAGAATAAGAAATCAGTAGATGGGTATAATAACAGATTGGACAAGCAAAGGAAAGGATTAATGAATAAGAAAATAGTTCATTAGAAAGAAAAAATCCAAACTAAAACATAAAGAGAATAAAAGAACAGAAAAGTCAGAAAAAGCATTAGAGTTAAGCAGGGCACAGTAAAAAGGTGTAACAGGTTTAAAATTGAAATCTCAAAAAAAAAAAAAAGGAAATCTCATGATGACAGTTATGGGGCAGGTCTATATAGCAACTAGTACATATTAGAACAGAGCAGAGCTAAAAAAAAAAAAGAACAGAGCAGAGCTCTCAAGAAGAGATATTTCTAACACATAGTGAATACAATGGTCACCCAAAGTATTAGAATTCAGTTCTGTCACCGAATTGGATGATGGATTAGTGATAGTTACATAGAAAATTTTGAATAAAAATTAAAAAAATATATATATTAAAAAAATTTGGGATCCCTGGGTGGCGCAGCGGTTTGGCGCCTGCCTTTGGCCCAGGGCGCGATCCTGGAGACCCGGGATCGAATCCCACGTCGGGCTCCCGGTGCATGGAGCCTGCTTCTCCCTCTGCCTGTGTCTCTGCCTCTCTCTCTCTCACTGTGTGCCTATCATAAATAAATAAAAATTAAAAAAAAAATATATTGAAAATTTTGAAAAATGGAAAAGAAATTTTTTATTTCAGAGAAAACATGTTATATCAGAAAGAAAATGAAATATAATATATGGTTCAATATGCATAATGTTATATGCTCATAATAATAAACAAATGTTGACTTAAGTAAAACTTATAGAATTTTACATGGATAAGAAAGGATGAGAAAGGAGAGATATTTCTGTGTTGAAAGCATGGGATACAAGAGAGTTAACCCATAATTTTCTAGAGCAGAAAGTCAACAAATATTTAAAACTGACAAATCAAAAATAACAATAAAAGCTGTTATTTAGATATATGGAAGCAACTTTTTTTAAACAGTTAAAAATAATTAAAAGTAGTTGCCTCTGGAGAGAAGGAATTCATAGAGAAGAGAAATAAAACAGGGGCAGCTATTTTTTTTAAGTCTTGAAGTATTGTTTGCTATCTTAAGCATACACAGTATGACTTTAAAAAGAAAAAAAATTAGGGTGCCTGGTGGCTCAGGGACATGAACATCTGACTCTTGATTTCTGCTCAGGTCATGATCTCAGGGTCATGAGATCGAGCCCCATGTTAGTTTCTGCACTTAGCATGAGTCTGATTTGGATTCTCTCTCCCTCTCCCCCTTCTCTTTCCCCTGCTTACACTCTCTATCTCCCTTTAAAATAAATAAATAAAATCTTTTTAAAAATTAAAAAAAAAGATTACAATACAAATATCATCAAGATAAAAAGATAAAGCACCTAATAAAATGACTGCTGTATAGTAGGCAATCCATAACTATTTGTTATATAAATTATACAATCTCAGGGAATGTGGTAAAAGGTAAGTAATCTACATTTGTGGAGTTCAGGATTCTTCTGAAAGAATGAAGCATTGTCTGAAATTATGCCCCTTTGTATTCCCTGAGTGTGTCTTCTGCCCCCATTTGCTGGAGTCTCTCCTGATAACTATGTAGCAGTACTGTCCTGCCTCAGAGCAGAGCAGAGTAAGCAGCTGCCTACACAAGGCTATTTGATAACAGTAAATTGTCACATGCTTATAAACTAATAATATGAACTGTCACAGGCCTAGATTCTTCAATTTGTCCAAGTTCATAGAGGCTGGTTACTAACCAAATTGTGAGGTCAATTAGCTTTCTTCCTTTGATTATTAAACCCTAGAGAAACTTCAAGTCCTGATTTGATCATGCTAAGATCAAATTCAGATTAAGTTCAGATTGTGGTGGCAAGCAAGAAATCCTCTATGTTAAAAAGTTGGAATAGTTTATCCCTCCTCCTCCCCCCACTAAACAACAACAACAGAAACCCATAACAGTCACATTTCACCTCCAAGTCACAGTAGGGTCTGTTTAGGTGATCATATATCTAAGAAATGACATTTATAGTGTGGCTATTTACAGCTTCAAGTAGCACAAGCAAACCTGATAAGAACCCGGAGAAATAAAACTAGTATATAGCAGAGGCTCAATGTTTGTTGTTAGGATGGATGGATGGAAGGACCAGTATTGACTCAGAGGACAAAATATAGCACACAGCAACTTAATCTTAGACATGTAGAGTCTGAAAACATGAAGTTAGGTAATACCTCATATACTCCTTCCTCCCCAATTTTGGGTCCAAACAGGGTTATCTTATACCGTCACAGATCTCAAAGTTGGAAGGGATATTAGAAAATCATTTTATTCTCTTTAACAGGTGAAGAAACAAAAGCTTTAAGAAGTCAAGGTAAAGGGAAATTCTGGGAAGATGCTGGTGGGTGTTGACAGTGGGGTAGTTTTAAATTACCTCAAATTCTGTCATAAGAACAGAAAAATAGTTATGACAACAAAACTAAAAATCCACAAACAAATATCTAAAACAAAATGGGTAATAAGATATTCTATTGAATCTCCAAATCCAATAGTTGGTAATAAAACATCAACAGTTAAACAATCAGTGTAGAGTTAGCATTTCTGTGTAAGGAACCAGAGGGATGTCTTGACACCTGAGGACAACAAATCCCCCAAATCCCTGGGGGAAAGTGATGCAGACCAAGATTAAGAGTTTGTCCTACAAAAATAAAATTGTTGCTTTAGAGGTGTATGTTGATTTAATTGATATCACAGAAGATTCATATACTGTAGTCTGTAGATTACGTCACAGGAAATCTGAGTATTTGTAAATCATCAGGTTATACCAGTCCATTAGTTGGCAGTTTTTAAAAATTGCTAAGAAAATAAGTAACAACCTGAAAGACTCTGTGTGTGTGTGTGTAACCTTATCTATAACAATGTATCAATATTTTTATATAATCTTTCCTTCAGACTATTAGTTTTGTACTCTTTTGGCACCAAAGCAAATAATTCTAGAAAATCACTATATTTTAATTTTAAAATCATTTGGAACTATGAAATTGACCTTTAAAAATACTAATGTTTCAGGTAAGTGCTCAGGTATCCTTTTAGCATCAGGAATACATGTTCTCATGTTGCTAATATCAAAACTGTTATTTTCGGGATCCCTGGGTGGCGCAGCGGTTTAGCGCCTGCCTTTGGCCCAGGGCGCGATCCTGGAGACCGGGGATCGAATCCCACGTCAGCCTCCCGGTGCATGGAGCCTGCTTCTCCTTCTGCTTGTGTCTCTGCCTCTCTTTCTTTCTCTGTGTGACTATCATAAAAAAAAAAACAAACAAAAACAAAACTGTTATTTTCCTCTCAAAATGCATGAGAAGACCGTCCAGTATACATTGATATGGTGCCCCGAGGATGTCTCTATTTATAATGTGGGGTATCTCATGAACAATTCTGGTTCCAGGCAATAGTGCTTCAAGGCAGAACAGAGTGGTCTGTCCCAAGTGACTTTCTTAGGTGGCCCCCTATGATGCAAATTGGGCTGCCCTCAAGGCACCCTATAAATTTATTATAAAAATCTAAAATAAAAAAACACAAAATAACAAAAAAGTTTGTCTTAACTAAAATGGAAACTATTCCCCTGAACTCAGTGTAACTTTAAAATAGAGCAGAGCAACACTCTAAGAAACAAAAGAAGAGTCCTCTAGAACTATTTTATTAGGAAATTCCATTTTATCAGGAAGAAGTCTGTTGTTAGGAAGAAGCACTCTAGCACTGGTATCTTGTCTATAACTCTGAAAGAAAAAAAATTCCAATTTTAAGTTGCTAAAGTGACTATGGTGCCCTATGTGCTTTGTAATCATTAATCATTTGCAATCAATCATTATGTTGCATTGTGGTTAGACATTATCATTAGCATTTTTACAGTTTACTGTGCCCAGAATTTGTTTTAAAAACCTTCTTATGGAAATCCCTGGATGGCTCAGTGGTTTGGCGCCTGCCTTTGGCCCAGGGCACTATCCTGGAGTCCCGGAATTGAGTCCCGTGTGAGGCTCCCTGCATGGAGCCTGCTTCTCCCTCCTCCTGTGTCTCTGCCTCTCTCTCTCTCTCTATGTCTATCATGAATAAATAACTAAAATCTTTAATAAAAAATAAAAAAATAAAAACCTTCTTATCACTTACTTTGATGTCTCCAGAAATATATATTGGCAAGACCTAGTGAATAGTTAAATAAAAATCTTAAACTACCTTTTAAATTCTAGTTATGTGAGACATCTCTTTCTGGTCATGATTGAGTTAACACAGAATCTTCCACCTTAAACAATGAGAAAATCTGACAAAAATATAGGAAATAATTATTTTTAGACATTGAGCGACAAGCAGCACAGGAGTGTGGTCCCTAAGAAAAGGCACAGTGTGAGCTCTACCATTGTTCCAGCTTACTCCCTGAGGGCAGTTTCCAGTTTTCAGATAGAGAAGGAAACCCTAATGGAGCCTTGTGGTCTTGCTCAGTTGAAGAGACAGAAGTTGAAATTCAGGGAAGCCAAGACAGGTAGTAGAATTTTCAGAGCAAAGTACCAGAGAGGAGGGAGCTACACAGATAAGAGATTTCCAGAGCTCTGTGGAGGATTTCCCACACCCCCCACTGATGTGTGCAAGAGAAGATAGTACCTTTGACCAAATAAAGCAGCAGCAGAAAGCAGTAGGCCAATTTCCACTCCTACAGGACCAGAAATTGTGCCTGCCCCTACCAACCAGAGCAGGAAGACTCAGTATATAGGAAACCTGAGGAAGTATCTTCAGGTTACACTGCCTTTGTTGCAGAGCCAAATTAGCCCTAGATTAAAGGCTGTTCAGGATCTGCCTAATAAAGCTTAAAACTCAGCCAAGACAAAATACAAAATATCCTATTTATAGAAATACCAAAAAAATTTAGCACTCAAAAACAAAAGCACAATATCCAGTATCCAAGCAATAGTCACTACACATGAAAAAAAAGGGGGGATACACGAGAGATAATAGAGTTAGCTAATCACGAGTGTGATGAGAGAAATGAGGTGTTTTTTTTTTTTAATGGAATTTTCAGAGATGAAAAATTAAGTACCTGAAATAATAATATATATATATATATATATATATATATATATATATATATATATATAATGATTAACAGCAAATTAGGAACTGCAAAAAGGGAAAAAGTGCATTTGAAGACCTGCAGTAGCAACTATCCAAAATGAAGCAGAGAGAAAAGAAAAAACTGGGGGAAGAAAAGGTATCACTGACCCTCCAGATATAAAGTTGTCTGATATGTATATAATCAAAATCTAGGGGAAAGCCAAGAGTATGGAAGAGAGAAAAATACTTGAGAAAATAATGGCTAAAAAATCTCTCAAAGTTGGTAAATTCTACTTATTTTTAAAATTCATAATATCTCTGAGAAAATTCTATTGTCCAATGATTGATAAACCTAACACTTGACTTAGGGGAGACCAAAAGCCAGAAATTCAAAGCTAGTACTAAGAAAGTCAACACAATGTCTTAACTATTTTACCAAAAAAAAAGAGAAAAAGAAAATAATTAACAGCCATAAAGAGTGAATTAAGGTTGAAATGTCATGTGGTATTTTAGCCTTAATTCTGAATTTCCTTGTTCTCATCCATCTAAATCAGGCCCTAATGATATTTAAATGAAGCTACTTGTAATTCCCATAATAGGCAAACAGAAGGGAGGTTAAAATAATTCTATTATTTCACAATGATGAAACAGATTGAATATTTCAATTATTCTACTTATTATAGTACACATAGAACAATGCTCTGTAATCTGCTTCGATATATATAGGCTCTTTAACCACACACGGTGGGACTAATACAGTCAATTTGGTTGAGCTCCACTCGCTGATTCAGTGTTGGAATAAAGTACTTCACAGATTAGCTTAGTCTGCAGCACTTAAAGGTCAGGATTTATTGTAATGTAAATCACAAAGCAATTTTATCTTGACAGAGATTACATACTGTTACAATATTTCTCGCTGAATCTAGTGATGCGTTTGCTTTTTCTTTGCAACTGCTGTGCAAATTGGACCGTAGCCCAGAAAAGAAAAAGAGATGGCAGGCTGCTTTGGCTTTTTAGAAACAACTTAATTCTCTTCATTTTTCAAAGTTCCACAAGAAAAAAAAAAAAAAACTCTGAAGATACACATAAAATCATACATAAATACTTGTAAACCTTTATAAACCCTAAACTCCAATGCACACAGATATCTGTGAATGACCATCTATCAAATATTTTTATGTGTTTTAGAAAAAGAATTGCTAAGGGCTGACCTCTAATCATTCATACTAAAGTGTCTTGATACATTATCTAAATTGTCTCCATTTTAAGCAAACAAACAGAAAGAATAAGAAGCATTCATTTCTGATGAGAGAAATTACAAAGAAAAAGAAAACAGGGTAGAAACAAAGTGAGGTGAGGAGGATTAGGGAGGCCACTGCTGACAGTGGTCTTTGTAACAAATGCTGGGAGGTAGAAGGGCAACACCCTCCCAATTTTTCTGTTTCTTTGGAGCCTGCACTTCCAGAACAGACTGGGACCAGAAATGGGGAAAGACCTTTTTGATTATCAGGGAATTAAATGAGCTGTTCAAACAGTTCAAAGAGTTTTTATTCCTGGAATAACAAAGCAAACTGTTTCCCAACCTAATGTCTCTCAAAAAGTAAATATGAATAAGATGTCCCCACAAAGCTAAAATCAGTGTATTAAATTTTGCCAAGTGTTGTCAATTGTTCATAGATAGTTTACATTAATAATGTATAAAAATGATGGTGAAGCCTTAAAGACTTACCAGAAAACGTATCCAAGCCTAATCTTCAACTGCAATTACTCCATTTCTATTCTCCTCACCTGGACCACAAGTGGGTATCTTAACTCCAATTCTCACAAAGCACTTTTCCTGGAGTGCAAGGTGATGTATTATAATACTGTTTATCCCAACACGGAGTAGCTTGATCTTTCATCCTTCTGGCTTATCCGGTCAAGCAGGGCTTCCTGCATGTCAGTCATGCCAGGTCAATCTTCCTATAACCGTAATCTCATTTTAGTTTGATTTACTTAATTGTTTTTCTTTAAATCAATCCAAATGTCGGTCTAAATAAACTTATTTAAAAAGTTTTACTTCCAAAATTATAGGTCTGGCTCAATAGTTTAGAAAAAATAATGTTTGCTGTATACCTCTTGAAATAGTCTCATGGGCCAACACCTGTTGTCCATGTAGCACATTTGGGGAAACACAAGCTACACATAGAGTTGTGATTATAAGAGAGAAGCGATAGAAGTTCAACTTGTATGTGGGCAATAAATGATATTCATATTCATAGAAGGCAGGCATCCCTGTCTACAATAATGTATACAGTTAGGCATTTGCCATCTGAAAATTCTCTCTACAGAGACTAATCACACATCCTAGGTTGTTTGGGACAGTCCCCAGTTTATCTGTGTTGTCCTGAAGCTCCTTCTTTCACTCTTGAAAGTGTCCTGGTTTGGATGATAACCAAAAGGGTGGAGCAAATCATCCCCAGAAAACCAGACAGTTGAAGATACTTTTTCATTGGCCACATTTTTGTCTTCAGCTCTTCTGTACACGTTATTTTATTTTATCTTACATGCCGCTCCTGTGAGTTGGCAGCATGTAAAAATTACAAATGGGGAGACAGGCTCAGAGAGCTTTAATGACTCGGGGTTTATGCAGTGGTTACAGGACACAGCTAGGATTCACATCCAGGTCTCTGCTCCACATGGAGGGATCTTTTCTAGGGGATCAGGAGATGTGGGGGTGGAGGGAAGGAAAAGGGTATGGTTTGGGAGGCAGAAATATTCTGAGAGGGACGCCTGGGTGGCTCAGCGGTTGGGCTTGCCTCCCTCCGGCCCAGGGAATGATCCTGGAGTCCTGGGATCAAGGTCCACATTGGGCTCCTGCATGGAGCCTGCTTCTCCCTCTGCCTGTGTCTCTGCCTCTCTCTCTCTGTGTCTCTTGTGAATGAATAAATAAATAAAATATTTAAAAAAATATTCTGAGAAAAAAAAAATTCCTTTTCATTGGATTTGAAGTGATTAGAGCAAGAAACAGACATGTCTGCAATCTTGCCACATTCCCATTTTGAAGAACTCGTTTTCCCATAAAACTACATTATAAGTACTGGTTGGATTGCTAGGATTATAGTACTCACTTCGGCAGAAAGCAAAAAGAAATGAAAGAAAGAAGAAGAAAGAAAAAGAAAGAAAGAAAGAAAGAAAGAAAGAAAGAAAGAAAGAAAGAAAGAAAGAAAGAAAGAAAGAAAGAAAGAAAGAAAATAAAGGGAGAGACAGAGAGAAAGAAGAAAGGGAAAGAAAGGGAGGAAGAGAGGAAGAAAAAGAAAGAAAGAAAGAAAGAAAGAAAGAAAGAAAGAAAGAAAGAAAGAAAAAGAAAGAAAGAAGAGATGGAAGGAAGGAAGGAAGGAAGGAAGGAAGGAAGGAAGGAAGGAAGGAAGGAAGGAAAAGGAAGGAAGGAAGGAAGGAAGGAAGGAAGGAAGGAAGGAAGGAAGGAAAAGGAAGGAAGGGAGGAAGGAAGGAAGGAAGGGAGGAAAGCAGGAAAGGAGGAAAGAAGGAAGGAAGGAAGAAAGATGCCAGGATTATAATCAACAGGCCTTGTGAATCAAATGGACTTTTGTGTTCTGCCTTGAAAATCTAAACAAACACTTAATTACCAGTTAAGTTTTAGAACTCAGTTTGCCTTTTTGATGCTGCAAGGAAAAGAGGGAGACGGAGGGAAAGGAGGCACCCCTGCGTGGAGAAGAGAGGAAGCAAAGGGCAGGACGCTGACACAACAGTCAGCCCGCCTCTGCGCCCCTCCCTCCTCCTGCACCAGGGCGCGCTGCCAGCACATCTCTCCCCCCAGCTCCCCTGGGGGAGGGCCAGAAGCTTTACATTACACCACTGGTTTACACCCTGAGAAACGTCGCGGGAGCTGCAAAATACACTTTGAAGCAACTTTCTAAAAGGCACATCTATATTTACCAATGTGTTCCACATGATTAAACTGTGAAATTTGTCTCCAGTTTGGCAATACCTTTGAGAGATGTTGTGCGGTTTAGGAAGAAAATGCCTGTGAAGTGCCTGAAGTTCCACGAAGGGAAAGCACCATACACATCCGAGGTGCTGTTACATGCCTCGGTGCTAAAGTGGTGCAACAGCAAATAGAATAGCGTAAGTTATGATGTCACAATGTTGTCATGCAACATCATACACAGTGAGAGCAAGAAAAATCTGTTTTTGAAAGGCCTCTTTTCCCCTCCTCTTCTGCATGTTAAAGCATATGGTATCTGAAACTAGTTCACAGTGAACTTCATTTCTGCTGCTGCTGTAAATGAAGTTTCTTCTCAGGCAGATGTCAGTGCTAAAAGTTTGGTGCTCATAAATACCAAATTTACATAAAATCTATACAGCTCTTTTTTCAAAAGTCTTTCTTGGTTGATGTAGGCTGATTGTCTAGGATACATAGGTCACTTTCTTCTTCCTGAACCGATTATACATTCCCAAATTCACTAATTTGAAAAACAATAATTATGAGTAGGGAACAATGACATTCCTTGAGGTCTCTCTGGTCGTAAATGTCATGTGCCAGGTTGAAAAAAGACAAAAAATTAGAAAGTCAACTCAGATATTCTTGGACTGTTAATTTAGGCCTAGGATTCCAAATCCTAGAATCCTTATTCTTATAAGGATAAGAAATGAATCTTGCATGTATTCTAGTCCCTGAAAATATCACCAAAATAATGTGTTCTTAAAGCAAACTTGAGTTTATTGCTTGCCACAGGAAGTGAGGTCACTACTACGACAAGAATCTTGGTGTTTCAGAAGAGGAAAAGTAAAGATCAGATACGTTTAAGATTTGGAGTTTGTTTTAAGATGGATCTTTTGGTGTGAGAAGTGGGGCTTGATTATAGTTTAGAATTGGTACACATGGAAGGGGGAAGTTTGCAAAGGGGGCTTTCAAAACAATTCTTGAAGAGTAACCAGCTGTTTGATGTTGCTTTAATTTGAGTAGTCTAACATAGGTTTAAAAGGATTTTCAGGGGGCACCTGAGTGGCTCAGCGGTTGAGCATCTGCCTTCGGCTCAGAGCCTGATCCCAGGATCTGGGATTGCGTCCCTCATCGGGCTCCCTGCAAGGAGCCTGCTTCTCCCTCTGCCTGTGTCTCTGCCTCTCTCTCTCTCTCTCTCTCTCTCTCTGAGTCTTTCATGAATAAATAAATCTTTAAATAAATAAATGAATAAATAAATAAATAAATAAATAAATAAATGGATTTTCAGGGGGCACCTGAGTGGCTCACTTGGTTAAACATCTGACTCTTGATTTTGGCTCTGGTTGTGATCTCAGGGTCATGAGATCGAGCCCCACTTCAGGCTCTGAGCTCAGTTCAGAGTCTGCAGGAGATTCTCTCTACCTTTCCGTCTGTCCCTCCCTCCATTCGTGTTCATGTTTCTCTCTCTCTCTCTCTCTCTCTCTAGACCAATAAATCTTTTTTAAAAAAATGATTTTCAGGAACTTTATGGAATTAACAGTAAAGTTATTAGCAACTTGATCTTCTCAGACAAGAACTTGCTGAAACAGTAAAATCAGGTTGATGAAAAGAGTGGGATTATAACACCACCTTAGTGAAGCATCTCAATAGTAAAGTCTTATTAATGTAAGCCATAAACTGTTCCAGGTACAGATGGGCTGCATTTTCAATACATACAATGACTAGTGTTATTCAGATTCTACTGGAAAAACCCAGACACCAAGAGCAGCTGCTTTTTTGAAAAAAGGACCTACTTTAAACTACCAAAAGCAGGCAAAGTCTTCCTTTTAGATAATACCTAGCTTTACCTTGTGTCATTGATAACTATATTCAGACTGATTCATTTTTTTCTTAAAGAAGTTCTTGCCCTCCAAAAAGTCACAGTCAATTCTTGCCTTAGGGATTATTCCTTTCTTTAACACAATATCACATACCTCTATGTATACAACATAGTTTAACACTTTAGGGATAAACCTCAAGTTCTTAAGGATAAACCCTTCATTGTCATAGCCATAATAAATATCCTGATCATATTTTTATACTTCTTAAAACTTTTTAGTAAGTCTTTTTTGTCTTCTAGATGACATCTAAACTTCTCAACATGCTTCTTGAGCTTTATTTCTCTGTGTTCCTCTTTCATTCCACATCCAATGAGTACATACATAAATTCTATATGGCAATCTTATTAAACTACTTGCAATTTCAGAATATAACTGGCTCTGTCTTCCCTCACTGGAATGTCTTGTCCATGCATAGCTGTGTCTATCTTGTAATTAATTGTCCATTTATTTGCTAACCTGTTCTTTGTCAGTAAACAACTTAAAGGTGAGTATTATGTCTTAGCATACTGTCTGGGAAAAAGAGGCCACTCAAGATATTTTTTCAAGAGACAGTCAATAAATGGACAGACCAAACCTTATGACTGTGAAAAAAAAATCACAAAATGACAGGATCTCAAAATAAACATCTAATAGATCCTGAAAAATGAAGAGTAATTTTCAAAGTGTTAGTTCCAAATCAAAAGTAAAATTTAAGAGAATTAAAATTAAAGCTTGCACCAACCAGATTAATAAATGCATTCTGTTGTGAGGCTAGGTAAAGGCAAGCACTTGCATATATTACTGGTAAACCCTTTTGGAGGGGAATTTGACAATATCTAACAAAACTGCATGTGCATTTACCTTTTGACTCAGCTATTTCAGTTCTAGGAATTTACCCTTAAGATACACTTACAACAATAGAAAAATACATATGTATAGGGTTATTCATCACAGCATTGTTTATAATTCTGAAATATTAGAAACAATCCAAATGCCCATAAATAGAATAGTGATGAATAAACCATGCTACATCCATACACAGAATTATGCAGCTATAAAAAAAGAATAAGGAAGATCCTTATGCACTGATATGGAGTGATTTCCACGATACATGGTTAAGAAAGGGCAGCAAAATGCAAAACAGTATCTGTGGCACTCTTTCATTCATGTAAGAAGAAGTAAAGGGAAATATAAGGAAATACACATGTATCTGCTAGTTTTAGCAAAAAGACACATGGAAAGGATACACCAGAAATGACTGAAATTGAGTAGTGAGTAGGAACAGAATGGAAGGGGGGCACTTGGGTGGCTGAGTGGTTGAGTGTCTGCCTTTGCCTCAGGTCATGATCCTGGAATCCTGGGATCGAGTCCCACATTGGGCTCCCTGCATGGAGGCTGCTTCTCCCTCTGCCTGTGTCTCTGCCTCTGTGTGTGTATGTTTGTGTGGGTCTCTCATGAATAAATATAATCTTAAAAAGAAAAAAACAAGAATGAAAGGAATGGAGGAAAAGGAGCAAGTAGAATGGATAAATGGGATTATCTCTAAGTATATCTTTTTATATAATTCTGATTTTTAGAACAATGACATTGTTTCACATACATAAAATACAAACAAATATTTAAAATCAACCAGGACTTGCAGAAAACCGAGAATGGAATATAAACAGCCACAAATGAGACCAACTATATTAGAAATTAATGATATAACCCTACTTAAGGGCACAAAGGAAAACTAACCTAAGTAACTTTAGATAAAAACATTTTTAATATATATTTTAATTCTAAAGACAAAAGAAACTGTACAGAAGTACTATACACTAATTAATAAATTATTCTGAAACTATATTCTAGGATTGAGCAAATAAACATACTGTGGACAATGAAAGCCAGGCATCTATTTTACAAATAATGAAAGGGGGAAGGCTAGAGTGGATCCAGGGGTGTTGGATTGGAATTGGAGATATTGGTATAAACCACAGTTTTTATCATACAGAGAGATGGGGAAAGAGAGAGAGAGAGAATGTGTTTCCGTGTTATGTCCACTAATAGGGTTTAGAAGCAATGACACCTGAGTAGTAATGAACACATCTAGCCCTCAGATCTTGATTTCTAAAGACATAAATAAAGGGAACCAGGACTTATTGGAGAAAAGGCTAATTCCAGGGCTAGAGAAGAGAAAATTCAATATGTGCATGGAACATCTAATGGAACCAGAAAATATGGAAGTGTTCATATAGATAACACTCACACACATATACAAATCCTACAAAACCTAATGAAATAAAAGAGGAAAATATACAAAATTTAAAAAAAATCACTGCTGAGGAGCACCTGACTGGCTTAGTCAGTGGAGCACACACTCTTGGTCTTGGGGTTGTGAGTTCAAGCCACACATTGGTGTAGGGAGCATTTACAAATAAAATAAATCATAAAAAAATTACTGATGGCAAGGGAAAGTATGGAGAAAAATAAATATTCAAATAAGGTGCCTAAATTAATTCATTTAACCTTTCTTTGATTTTTTAATTTTACTTTGTCTAGGTATACAGATCCAGCTTCCCCATTCACTTATTAAAGGGTGTTTAGAATCAAAGCATAAGCAATTATTTATATCATGTACTCTAATACCATAAGCATGACAAAGGAAACATTCCATCTGCTTGATCATTTTAATCCTTCTTCTCTTTGCCTATTATGATCATTACAAAGAAAGATTAAATACTACATACTTCAATGCTATTCTCAAAAATAATTTCTAAAATAAAAAATAAGGTCCAGTTTTATGCTCATGAACTTACAATAGAGATTGTAAGTAACTATAGACAGCATTCCTTTGCCTTCCCTGGGTTGTCTTGGAGATGGGAGGGGGGGGAAATGTAATTCTGGTTGCCAATACCAGCTTCAGGTAGATGTTTTTTTTTTTTTTTCTTTTCTTCTTTTTTTTTTTTTAATGTAAAAGTTGACTATTCAGAGAATTGCATTACCATATATTCATGCTAATGGTGGGTATTATGACAATTACTCAGTTACTGCCTCAGTCAGCTCTTCTAAAGTTGCTTTTAATGTTATTTAAGTCTTCTATTTTTACTCACTTTTCCATCCGCTTTTTGTGTCTCTCTACTAGTGAATCCAAGACACCTGAGGACATAAAACTTAAAATTCTCTCTTTTGCACATCCTAAAGCATGGATCATGGTACTTGCTTCAAGAAGATACAGTTGAGTAAGAGTCTGCTCGGTGCCTTGCAACTTTGATATAACTCTCCATACAAAGAAGAGATAGATCAATATTACATACTGTGAATTTAAAGGAGAACCAATTAATCAGAAAAACACCTTTACTCATCTTCAAACTACTTATTAGAAAAAATTAAACACAAATAAATTGATAATCTGAAAATGGTAAGTACCATTAATCAAGTTAAATTAATCTAAATATGTTTTTATATTGGCCAGAATTTTTCTAAGAAAAAAGTAAACAAATATAAGCATCTATTTGTTTCATCCTTACAATAACTTTATAATGTAGGTATTATCCCATTTAACAGCTGATGCTCACAGAATTATTAAATTTGCTCACATTCACTTAGCTAGTAAGTGGGAGAAGTGGAATTCACAATTAAGTTTGATTTCAAATCCAATGATCTAACTATACCACATACACACACACACACACACACACACACACACACACACACAATCACTTTGCTTTCGAAGCCAATGATTTTTCTAACTATACCCTCCCCAATGAGCCCTAATAAAACCTGAAAAAGATAAAATTAAAATTGTTGACAAAATTTTAAATTTTGTTAAAACTAAAGACTGAGCATGAGACGCAAAAAACAACCCTAGAAAGATAAAACCAACACAAGCAGCACTGGACTAGAAGTAAGGAGACCTGGGTTCTTAACTTTTTCTCACACTATACCTCTCCACTCTTCTAATACCTATCTCATTAAAACCACTCATTAAATATTCATTGCCACACTGACTGTCTACCTAAGGGTACAAATAGTCTTTAAAACAAAATAAACCCACCATATTATAATAAAATTTCAATTAGCAAGAACAATTAGGAGATTGTTTGATATAATCTTTGATTAATCACGAATGACAAAATTCTTTTTGTAGATCCAAGTTTGCTATTGGACATCTGTTTTCTAAGCAGAGCAAATTTTATAGTACAGAAGAATTACTGGAGAACTTGCTATACTGCAGATTTTGGGGCTCTACCTTAAGAGATTCCAACTTGAATTTGGTACATATGAAAATAACTGGAGTGATTCTGATTCTGATCTTTAAGATGAAACTAAGAGTAATTACGTAATTAAGTAAAGGACACAGAACATTAAAAAGCCTTTTTTAAATTTATATATTCATGATAGACAGAGAGAGAGAGAGAGAGAGGAGAGAGAGAGAGAGGCAGAGACACAGGCATTGGGAGAAGCAGCCTCCATGCCAGGACCCCGACGTGGGACTCGATCCCAGGACCCCAGGACCAGCCCCCACCCTAAGGCAGGCGCCAAACTGCTGAGCCACCCAGGGATCCCCAAAAAGCCTTTTTTGATGACAAGACTAGACAACACCTTAGCCATCATTCTGACCATTAATCATTTTTTTCTGCATCTCTGATGTTAAAGACACAGAATCCTGGGCCAAAATCTAAGAGCTGATAACCCTGGTTTTTACCTTTCTCCTCTAAGGAAAGTATATATAATTGAAGTTCTATTTGCCAACATATATTATAAAACCCAGTGCTCATCCCATCAAGTGCCCTCCTCAGTGCCCATCACCCAGTTACCCCATCCCCCCCCACCTCTCCTTCTGCTACCCTTTGTTTCCCAGAGTTAGAAGTCTCTCGTGTTTTGTCACCCTCTCCAATTTTTCCCACTCATTTCCCCTCCTTCCCCTTACAAACCCTTCCACTATTGCTTTTCTTTTTTTTTTTTTTTAAGATTTATTTATTTATTCATGAGAGACACACAGAGAGAGAGGCAGAGACATAGGTAGAGGGAGAAGCAGGCTCCATGCAGGGAGCCCGACGTGGGACTCCATCCTGGGTCTCCAGGATCACGCAGTGGACTGAAGGCGGCACTAAACTGCTGAGCTACCCGGGCTGCCCCTCCACACAGTTTTCCAGAGTGGCTATACCAGTTCATATTCCCACCAACAGTACAGGAGGGTTCCCCTTTTTCCACATCCTCTCCAACATTTGTTGTTTCCTGTCTTGTTAATTTTCGCCATTCTCACTGGTGTGAGGTGGTCTCTCATTGTGCTTTGCATTTGTATTTCCCTGATGGCAAGTGATGCGGAACATTTTCTCATGTGCTTGTTGGCCATGTGTATGTCTTCTTTGGTGAAATTTCTGTTCATGTCTTCTGCCCATTTCATGGTTAGATTGTTTGTTTCTTGGGTATTGAGCTCTTTACAGATCTTGGATACTAGCCCTTTATCTGATAGGTCATTTGCAAATCTCTTCTCCCATTCTGTAGGTTGTCTTTTAGTTTTGTTGACTGTTTCTTTTGCTGTGCAGAAACTTTTTTATCCTGATTAACTCCCAATAGTTCATTTTTGCTTTTGTTTCCTTTGCCTTCATGGATGTATCTCGCAAGAAGTTGCTGTGGCCAAGTTCAAAAAGGGTGTTGCCTGTGTTCTCCTCTAGGATTTTGGTGGATTCTTGTCTCACATTTAGATCTTTCATCCATTTTGAGTTTATCTTTGTATCTGGTGTAAGAGAATGGTCTAGTTTCATTCTTCTGCACGTGGCTGTCCAATTTTCCCAGCACCATTTATTAAAGAGACTGTCCTTTTTCCAGTGGATAGTCTTTCCTGCTTTGTTGAATATTAGTTGACCATAGAGTTGAGGGCCCATTTCTGGGTTCTCTATTCTGTTCCATTGATCTATGTGTCTGTTTTTGTGCCAATACCACATTGTCTTGATGATCACAGCTTTGAGGTACAGCTTGAAATCTGCCATTGTGATGCCTCCAGCTCTGGTTTTATTTTTCAATATTCCCCCAGCTATTCAGGGTCTTTTCTGCTTCGACACAAATCTTAAGATTATTTGTTCTAACTCTCTGAAGAAAGTCCATGGTATTTTGATAGGGATTGCATTGAACGTGTAAATTGCTCTGGGTAGCATTGACATTTTCACAATATTAATTCTTCCAATCCATGAGCATGGAATATTTTTTCCATCTCTTTGTGTCTTCCTCAATTTCTTTCAGAAGTGTTCTGTAGTTCTTAGGGTATAGATCCTTTACCTCTTTGGTTAGGTTTATTCCTAGGTATCTTATGCTTTTGGGTGCAGTTGTAAATGGGATTGATTCCTTAATTTCTCTTTCTTCAGTCTCATTCATTGTTAGTGTATAGAAATGCCAATGATTTCTGGGCACTGATTTGGTATCCTGCCACACTGCCGAATTGCTGTATGAGTTCTAGCAATCTTGAGATGGAGTCTTTTGGGTTTTCTATATAAAGTATCATGTCACCTGTGAAGAGGGAGAGTTTGACTTCTTCTTTGCCAATTTGAATGCCTTTTATGTCTTTTTGTTGTCTGATTGCTGAGGCTAGGACTTCTAGTACTATGTTGAATAGCAGTGGTGAGAGTGGACATCCCTGTTCCTAATCTTAGGGGAAAGGCTCCCAGTATTTCCCACATTGAGTATGATATTTGCTGTGGGCTTTTCGTAAATGGCTTTTAAGATTCTGAGGAATGTTCCCTCTATCCTTACATTCTGAAGAGTTTTGATCAGAAATGGGTGCTGTATTTTGCCAAATGCTTTCTCTGCATCTATTGAGGATCACATGGTTCTTGTTTTTTCTCTTGTTGATATGATCTATCACATTGGTTGCTTTACGAATGTTGAACTAGCCTTGCATCCCGGGGATAAATCCCACTTGATCATAGTGAATAATCTTAATGTACTGTTGGATCCTATTTGCTAGTATCTTGTTGAGAATTTTTGCATCTGTGTTCACCAGGGATATTGATCTGTAATTCTCCTTTTTGGTGGGGTCTTTGTCTGGTTTTGGAATTAAAGTGATGCTGGCCTCATGGAACGAGTTTGTAAGTACTCCATCTCTTTCTGTCTTTCGGAACAGCTTCAGTAGAATAGGTGTGGTTTCTTCTTTAAACGTTTGATAGAATTCCCCTGGGAAGCCATCTGGCCCTGGACTTTTGTGTCTTGGAAGTTTTTTGATGACTGCTTCAATTTTCTCCCTGGTTATAAGCCTGTTCAGGTTTTCTATTTCTTCTGTTCCAGTTTTGGTAGTTTGTGGTTTTCCAGAAATGTGTCCATTTCTTCTAGATTGCCTAATTTATTGGTGTATAGCTGCTCATAATATGTTTTTAAAATCATTTGTATTTCCTTGGTATTGGTTGTTATCTCTCCTTTTTCATTCGTGATTTTATTAATTTGAGTCTTTTCTCTCTTCTTTTTAATAAGGCTAGCTAATGGTTTATCTATCTTATTAATTCTTTCAAAGAACCAACTCCTGGTTTTGTTGATCTGTTCTACAGTTCTTCTGGTCTCTATTTCATTGAGTTCTGCTCAGGTCTTTATTAACTCTCTTCTTCTGCTGGGTGTAGGTTTTATTTGCTGTTCTTTCTACAGTTCCTTTAAGTGCAAGGTCAGCTTGTGTATTTGAGTTTTTTCCAGTTTTTTGAGGGAGGCTTATATTGTGATATATTTCCCTCTCAGGACTGCTTTTGCTGTATCCCAAAGATTTTGAATGGTTGTATCTTCATTAGGTTTCATGAATCTTTTTAATTTTTCTCTAATCTTCTTTAAAAAAAAAAAAAAAGGGATCCCTGGGTTGCGCAGCGGTTTGGCGCCTGCCTTTGGCCTGGGGCGCAATCCTGGAGACCCAGGATTGAGTCCCACGTCGGGCTCCCTGCATGGAGCCTGCTTCTCCCTCTGCCTGTTTCTCTGCCTCTCTGTCTCTCTCTGTGTGACTATCATGAATGAATAAATAAAATCTTTTTTAAAAAAATTTTTTTCTCTAATCTACTGGTTGACCCTTTCATCTTTTAGCAGGATGCTCTTTAACCTCCATGTGTTTGAGTTTCTTCCAAATTTCTTCTTGTGATTTTCTAGTTTCAAAGCATTGTGGTTTGAAAATATGCAGGGGATAATCCCAATCTTTTTGTATCGGTTGAGACCTGATTTGTGACCCAGTATGTGGTCTATTCTGGAGAAAGTTCCACGTGCACTTGAGAAGAATGTGTATTCAGTTGTTTTCAGATGGAAAGTTCTGTATATATCTGTGAAAGCCATCTGGTCCAGTGTATCATTTAAGGCCCTTGTTTCCTTGGTGATATTTTGCTTAGAATATCTGTCATTTGCAGAAAATGCCATGTTGAAGTCTCCTATTATTAGTGTATTATTATGTAAGTATCTCTTTACTTTAGTTATTAATTGATTGATATTCTTAGCAGCTCCCACATTAGGGGGATAAATATTCATGATCATTAGGTCTTCTTGTGGGATAGACCTTTAAGTATGATATAGTGTCCCTCTTCATCTCTTACTACAGTCTTTGGCATAAACTTTAATTTATCTGATATGAGGATTGCTACCCCAGCTTTCTTTTTAGCATCAATTTGAATGGTAAATAGTTCTCCACCCCTTCATTTTCAGGCTGGCGGTGTCCTTAGGTCTAAAATGAGTCTCTTGTAGAGAGCAAATAGATGGGTCTTGGTTTTTTATCCAGTCCAATACCCTGTGTCTTTTGATGGGATCATTTAGCCCATTCACATTCAGAGTTACTATTGAAAGATATGAATCTAGTGTCATCATAATACCTATTCAGTCCCTGTTTTGGTGGATTATTTCTTTGGGCTTCCCCTTTCTTTTACAGGGTCCCCCTTAATATTTATTGCAGAGCTGGTTTGGTGGTCATATATTCTTTCAGTTTCTGCCTATCTTGGAAGCTCTTTATCTCTCCTTCTATTCTGAATGAGAGCCTTCCTGGATAAAATATTCTTGGCTGCATGTTCTTCTCATTTAGGACCCTGAATATATCCTGCCAGCCCTTTCTGGCCTGCAAGGTCTCTGTGGAGAGGTCTACTGTTAATCTGATATTTCTCCCCATAAGTTAAGAATCTCTTGTCTCTTGCCGCTTTAAGGATTTTCTCTTTATCTTTGGAATTTTCAAGTTACAATATTAAATATCATGGTGTTGAATGGTTTTTTATTGATTTTCAGGGGGGGGGGCCTCTCTATCTCCTGGGTCTGAATGCCTGTTTCCTTCCCCAAATTAGGAAGGTTCTCAGCTATGATTTGTACAAATATACTTTGTGGTCCTCTCTGCCTCCTGGTGTCTTCTGGAACCCCAATTATATGTAGATTCTTCCTTCTCAGGGTATCATTTATTTCCCTTAACCTTTCCTCATGGTCTCTTAATTGTTTGTCTCTTTTTTCTTTCAGCTTCCTTCCTTACCATCAACTTGTCTTCTATGTCACTCACTGTTTCTTTCACCTTATTAACCTTAGCAGTTAAGACCTCCCGTTTGGATTGCATCTCACTTAACTTATTTTTTTTTTAATTTTTATTTATTTACGATAGTCACAGAGAGAGAGAGAGAGAGAGGGAGAGAGGCAGAGACATAGGCAGTGGGAGAAGCAGGCTCCATGCACCGGGAGCCCGAGGTGGGATTCAATCCCGGGTCTCCAGGATCGCGCCCTGAGCCAAAGGCAGGTGCTAAACCGCTGCGCTACCCAGGGATCCCCCTCACTTAACTTATTTTTAATTTTGGTCTGATTAGATGTAAATTCTGCAGTAATGAAGTCTCTAGTCTTCTATGCTTTTTTCCAGAGCCACCATTAGCTTTATAATTGTGCTTCTGAATTGGCTTTCTGAAATCGAATTGTAATCCATATTCTGTAACTCTGTGGCAGAGAGTACTGTTTCTGGTTCCTTCTTTTGTAGTGAGTTCTTCCTTCTAGTCATTTTGCTCAGTGCAGAGTAGCTGTGTGAGTGAGCTGAGTCAAAAATATCAACCACAACCTAAGTAAATTCCACCCTAGATGACACTGATGAGGTCAGAGACCAGAAAATGAAAAAGAAGATCAGAACAAAATAAAACAAAAGGACCACTAAAGTGAAAAATAAATTTTAAAACAAAGTAGTAAAAAATAAAAGGCAAAAATCCCAAAGAAGAAGAAAAAAGAAAAAGAATAAAAGAAAAAGGGCGATCCCTGGGTGGCTCAGTGGTTTAGTGCCTGCCTTCGTCCTGGGGCATGACCCTGGGGTCCCAGGATTGAGTCCCATGTCAGGCTCCCTGTGTGGAGCCTGCTTCTCCCTCTGCCTGTGTCTCTCATGAATGAATAAATGGAATCTTAAAATAAATAAATAAATAAAACAATAAAAAAGTAAAGAGGAAAAGAGAAAAAAGGAAAAAAATAGGGGGAGGACTAGGGGATGGGATGGTGGTGGTGAAGAAGTAGTAGTGGAGAGAGAATGTTGTCTACCTGAGGGTCCTAGAGGGTGATCCTCTTGGTTCTGAGTGTATTTTGTTCTGTATGTTAGAAGATGCTCAATCCCAAAATTATATAAAACAGCAATACTTATAGAAAGTCCCAACATTGACCCCAAAACATAAACAAGATAACAGAGGGGGGCAGAATGGAGAGGAAGAGAGAATATAATCTCACAGAAGAACCAGCACCATATTCCATTTGGTTCTGGATGCATGTTGGTCATGTTTTAGAAGGTATTAATGTTCACCATTGTACAACAAAATAAGGCAGGGAAAACAAAAACAAAAACAAAAAACCCCAAAACCCGTATCTCATATATCTCCCAAAATTAAATTGAATATGTTGAAGGGAATCGAGAAGTGAAAAATATATCTAAGACTTGTAGAAATATGAAAGTCGAAAAGGAAAAAAATTAAAAATGAAGAGCTGGTAAAATATTGTTGTTAAGGTGGGAAAAGAGAAAAAATATTGGAAAATTTTAGTCTGATACAAAAATGAATTGTGATGGAAAAAGGAGGGAAGAAAAGAAAAGGGAGGTACCCTCTGGTTCTATATACTGTAAACCCCTCGACTTCCCCTAGAGCGTTCCAGCGCTGCTCAGTCAAGAACTTGCTCTTCCCCTGTCCTTCCAGCTGGTCTCTGGGGGGAGGGGCTGCTGTGCTGATGCTCAGGTGTGTGCACCTGGGGAGATACCCCCTCCCCCTTGCCAGGTGCCGGCTCAGTGGGAACTGTTGACCCCCTGAGGCCCCTGTCCCGCTCAGTCCCAGGCACAGGGTGACACCAGGAGGAACAACCCCACTGTCTGCGGCCAGCTCCCCATTCCTGGAGTCAGCTCCCCCAGTAACTCCCGCAGCTCCCGGTCCGCAGGGGCCTGGGTGCTCCGGGTGTGGCGGGGCCGCTGACCTGCACAGCTAGGGGTTGCCCCATGGCAGGGGAGTCCTCCCTGCCTCGCCTCCCTGCCTCCACCCACCCCGGGCGAGCATAGGATCCTGGCTGTGTCCCCTCGTGGGCCCTGGGATCCCGGCCCTGTGCCGCTAGACCCGCTCTAGGCCACCTCTCTCCCGAGGGATCGGGGCTCAGCCCCATCCACCCAGAGCACTCCCCAGGGATCAGGGCTCAGCCCCCTCCACCTCGAGCCCCCCCCCCACTTCTCCTGAGGCCCCGGGGCCGGCTCCAGCCCTTCACCGAGACCCCGCGGGGTGGGTGCGCTCCCCCCGGCGCCCTCCTCCCCTGGTGACCCCGGGACTGGAGGCGTCACCCCCTCCTGGGTCCCCCCATCTCCCCGCTGTGCACTTTCCCTCCGGGAAGAATCCGACAGATCGTTAAAGCCCCGGCATCTGGGGGGCTCCCGCCCGAGGCTCCCCCCAGCCCAGGTCCTCGGCCCCGCCCCCTCGATTGTTTCATTTCTCCTTCTCCGCCTCCGACCTCGTCAGAGGCGAAGGCCCTTCCCGCTGCAGCTCCCGGTTCTCTGCTCACCTCCCAGGTGGAGCTCGTGGGTGCTCAGGGGGGTGGAAAGTTGCCCCTGGAGCTGGTGGGGGTGGGTGAGGCCCCTGCTCCTCCGCCAGCCTGCCCTGCCTCTCGCAGAGAATCAGGAAAGTGTACGTTAAAACTTCAAACTGAAGTTAGTTAGTTGCCTTCTGGTAAATTGAGGTTTTGAAATTTTCATTAGTCAGAATTATCTGAGATGGTATACAAACTGAAAATTGGTATTATTAAAAACAATGTTCATGAGAAATCATTTCTCAGGATTTATCAAGAATGCATAGGCACAGTGCAAGCATTACACAGTGTGCACCAGACCCACTCCTTCCATCTATTTGAGTAGATCATAGGCTCAGCAATTCATGGTTACAACAAACAGTGCAGAATCAGTAGTCATGGTTGCTGATAGATATTTTAAGAATTAATCTATAAGTGGCAAAATTTAAAATATATATATTAAATAGCTGACACAAGAATTATTCTTCGAGAGAGAAAGAATTATATTAGTTTAGGAAAATATCCTGCTGACCCATTTAGATAGAAAAATTTAGGTCAGAGGGAAAAAGAAGAAAAGGAGGACTAAATTTCTTTGCATGAAAAAATGCAAGAAATTTGGAGAAAGGGGTGTTCCTTAAGAATGGAGGAATAATGAAGAAGGATAAAGAGAAACCATATAGCAAATACACTGAAAGTTACAAGAAATAGCCAAGTTGGATTTTTTGTTTTCCTTTAAACAGAACAGTGTTTAATGCAATTTAAAGCTGTCTGAGATATAAACTTTTTTTTATCTCTCCAAACATTCAGTGAAGTCTGCTATGCTCTAAATTAAATGTGTACTTTTCATTTTAATGTCTTCTGAATTCTTCTATTTTTAATGTATACACTGACATTCATAAATAATAGAACAATAATATTCAAGTACTTTCTGAACTCTTTAACATTTAGTATCTCATTTAATCTTCAGAATAATTTTATAAAATAGGTACTGTTATTAAATCCACTTTACAGATGAGGAAGCTGAATTCTAGAGAGGCTAAATAACTTACCTAGAATGATATGCTAGTAAGGGATGGAGCCAGGATTCAAATGCCAGACCTCATGCTCTTAACCTTTACTAGTTCCAACTTATGCTCAGAGCTAAATGAGTTCATTCTTCCATAGATACACACATAAAATACATCCTCGTCTCTTTATTTAAATAGGATTAGTCAAAATATGAGGAATATTCAAAATATGGGTAATATTGTCATACTATCATTTTCAAAATATTTTGAAATCACAAAAAGTAAAAACTTAATAATAATAATCAATTTTGGCTATTGAATTCCCATTCAGTATTTCTACTTCTACCATATTATCATCCTTGAAGAGTTAATCACTGATTAGTTTATTATTATTTATTATTAATTAACAACTAATTATTAGTTAAGTACTAAAGTATAATCTCTATACTAGTTTTTAAAATACATCCATAAGTTTCTTAATACTCCTCCCTCCAAAAGGTGGAGGCTAATTCCGTTCCCCTGAAGTGTGGGCTGGACTCTGAGCCACCTAGGAAGTGGATCCTCTAGTCTTAGTCAAGCCTTTAAATGACTGCAGCCCTAACCTTGACTGCAACCTCATGAGAGACCTCAAGACCAATCCACCCAGTTAAGGCACTCCCCATTTCATAGCCCACAGAAACTATGTAAGATAGTAAATAATAATTGTTTTAAGTCATCTAAGTTTAGGATAATTTGTATAGTAGCAATAGTTAATTAATACAGTCCCTATGTCAGTGATTATCAAAATGTGGTCCAAGACCAGCAGCATCAGCATTTCCTAGGTACTTGTTAAAAAATGCAAATTCTCAGGCTCCACACTAGACTTACTGAATCAGGACCTCTGGGGTTGAGGAGCAGCAATTTATATTCTAACAAACCCTCTAGATGGTTCTAATGCACACTCACACTAAAGTTTGAGAACCATTATGCTAAGCCTTCAATAGTTTGACTAACAATCTCAAGCCTCCTTAATACCAGCCCCAACTCCTACTTCCCCAGAAATCTGTGTTTATTCTTGGAATATAGTATAATATTTTAGCATCAGATTGTAAACAAGCCTCTTTGTCATGACAAAATGTCAATTCTGAAAGGGTAGGACTGCCTATTTCCACATTGTGCCCAGCACACAGCAAATGTTCAATAAATATTAGTTGGATAAATATACAAATGACTAAATATATACCTTGCTTGGTAAAGAGTAAAGTGAAGTCTTATCTTTTTTTCTTTTATCATCATTTGAATTCTTTCAAAGTGACTTCAGCTAAGAACATCTGCTGTTATGGTATCCACGGAGGTGAGAGTATATAAAAGTATAGATTAAAATGTCTAAGTAGTATATAAAAGTATAGATTAAAATGACTAAAACTAACTTCATCACATATGCTCACTTAGGTGGTTTGTGGAGTTGTCCAACACAAACTGATAATCCATCAATTGTCAGTCATCAACAATATGATCCCCCAGTGGATCCTTATTAGGGGCTGTTTGAATACCAAAAGAGGATTTGAGGAGCCTGGCAAATGGCAACATTTGCCTAGCATTGTTATTATCATTCTTTTCTAAAACATGTATTATTAGAATATAGTAACTCCAGCTGCCTATAGGAATATATAAAAACTAACAGGTAGTGATAAGAAGCCCTCAAAATAAGATAACTTGCTGAGTTCAGAACACTAATTCTATAGCATTTTTATATAGTTAAATGAAAAAGAAAGTTATATTCAAATAATTTTGGGTTACAAAGTTAAACAACTTTCATTCCTACTGGACTTATCACAGCTTTTGAAATTCTAATGTGAAATGTGAGTTTCCAAGAGGTGAATGTAGTGAGCAAGTCTCTTACATACAGCAGAGGACCTTTTGGAAGAGCAGCTTATAAAGCTAATACTTCAGAAAACACTGCCCAAATGTAAATCTTTAACAATTTCTTTACTTACTTGAGTTTGAAATTTGAAATATATTGTTTGATTTATAAAGCATCTTTTCTAGTGATAGTTAAATCATTTAAATCACTATTTCATATAATTTCTATAAACTTTACTCAAAACCCATTCTCATCTCCATATGTTATTATATAGTCATTGATATTATGATTGTATACAAAGTAATTTTTTTATTATAAAGTACGATTTGGTTGTGAAAATGACATGCCCCAAATCACGTTTTCTCTTTATATTATTAATTTAAATAAAAACCATATAAAAATATTTTAATAGCTATAACAGCTCAAAGGAATAATTTTATGAAATGATTGTAATAGTTAAATCCTTTGAGGGTATACTACTAATCTAATTGTACTAATAATACACTAGGGCAATGATTTCCAACTATACTGTATTTCAACTTCTATCTGCAGCCTACACGTTATAGGTTGTCAGCCTCCTTCTGAGAGCAAGTATGTCTTCCCCACCCAGAGATGAGTCATGGAACCAGTGTATTAGTCAGTAACCCATTGCCGTAGGCCATGATTAATTGGGCCAGATTTGGATACTACACTAAAGCTTATCCAATCAGATTCTCTTTCTAGGAAGTTGTATTTAGGATTAAACCATTCTAATTTGTCTCTGCTGGGGGTAAAAACTGAGTCTATATAAATTTGGGAACTTTGGGGGTGACTATTTAGATGAAAAATAAAATCAATCTGCAGAAAAAAACAATAAAACATATACACCAAACAAAGTGTGTATGATCTTAGAAAAGTGCTTCAAAATTATCTATTTTATAATAGCATGCCTCTTGTTTATAACGGATACTTTGCAGATTTAACAAAGAAAGGCCCTTCAGTTTGCTCACAACTTACCTGAAATAAAACAATATGATTACAAAGTAGTAGGTAAACTGTGAGTCACAGAATTATACTTAGATACTTCTAGCTTAACATAAATAAAAATAAATAAACAAATAAAAATACATTTGCCTAGCATTCTCCATTCTCCAAGGTCAAGGTTTCAAAGATCCTTTACCCACATCTAAAGCAATGGCTCTATTTTTGTAGATGGCTTTTGTGGCTGAGCCACAAAAGAACTCACACACTGCTCTCTGACCCTCTATGGGCAGATATGATTATAGGTAATGGGCCCTTTGTAAGGAAAAACTCACTTCTGTGCGCTTCTCCTTTACTCTCACACTGCTATCACACTCACAATACTTCTGACACGAGATGTGTGGAGTTTTTTTGTTTTGTTTTTTTTTCCCTCACATCAAGCAGTTTTCTGTGACCCCAGCTGGGTGTCCTACAATTCAATTCAATTCTGACACTAACTAGAATTAGTGCAGACCCTGCAGGTTAAGTGGTCAGTCCTACAATACTGCCCCCAATTTTAGATGCCAATTTTAAGTAGTAGGTTTCCAGGTTGCCCACAACTTCAGTCCAACTTAGCTACAAAGTAGAGGTTCCCATGACCCCTCTCCTCAGATTCAATCATTTGCTAGAATAGCTCAGAGAATTCAGAGAAACATATAGGTCTACAAATATAATAAAGGATACGATAAAAGGATACAGATGAACAGTCAGATAAAGAGATACATAGGATAAGATCTAGGAAGGTCTCAAGCACAGGAGATTCAATCTCCATGAAGACATACCACCTTCCAGCAGAAATGTGTTCACCAATCTAGAATCTCCATGAACCCTCTACTATAGGGGTTGTTATAGAGGCCTCATCACATAGGTATGATGGAATATTACCTATTTCCAGCCTTTCTCCTATCTCCAAAGAATGAAGGGTAGGGCTGAAAGTCTCAAACTTTTAATCATGACTTGGTCTTTTTGGTGACCAGCCTCCACCCAGGAGCCTACCTGGAGTCAACTTATTAGAACAAGGCATTCCTATGACCCAGGAAATTCCAAGGACTTTAGGAGTTCTGTGTTGACCATTCCTATTGCTCAGGAGGTTACAAATGTCTCTGTGTCAGAAACTAGGGCTAAAGATAAATGTTAGGACAAAAAGATTCTCCCAGCACCCCTATTTACAGGGGTTTCAAGAGCTGTGCGTCAGGAATGAGGGTGGGGGTTAGAGATCAATATTTTTATTACTTACAGCCATGCCAGAACAATTCCCACAATCTTATGAACTGCCTGTGACTGATATGACCCACAGAGAAAGCTAAAGTTAAAACCTAGAGACATTCTTTGCCCTAGAAGGGGTGGATATTGAAAGTATAAATGACTCAATGTCTGAGATTTCAACTCTTCCTGATTCATTAGAGTATGATAACCATTTGGGTTTTTTTAAAAAAATCAAACAATTCGTTTGAAAGACAAAATATTCAGTGAGTGATCTGTGGATGGAAATCTGTGTTAAGATATCTAAATATAATAATTTTTGTTTACCTTTCTCATTAGTTCAATGGGACTGCACTATGATATGAGAATTAACTTCTAAAATGTTGTTTTAGTAACTTAACACAACCTGTTTAATTCTTCCCACACTAAAGATGAAAGGGGGAACACAGGAGATTTCAATCCTATCACTAAGTCACTAAAAAACCCAGGCTGTAGAAACTCCATCTTAACACAGAGTTTCATGATCATCACAGCAAGGGAACAGCATAGACAGCAGACAGGCCCTTACCCTTCCCACCTCTGGTTGACACGTAGCACTTCTGCTCAGATTTCATTAGCCAAAACATGTGACATAGTCCACCTAACTTCACAGGGGCTGAGACTTTCAATCCTTCTATTGCCTGGAAGTAGATTGGAATACTTGTGAATACATTACGACATATTTTGCATTTGAGCACCTGACAATTCACATTTCTTAGTATGAAGCAGGAAAACCCTCAGATTCATACAGTTTCCTCTCACTTAAAGTTCAATTCTGGCCCAAGTATTTCTACTCATACCCAGCACCTCAAGCATTTCTGAGCTACCTTCTTATGACACAGAATCCACTATGGGATTCTAGGATTTTAGCACAGGCGGTAGCAATCTTTCAAAAATCAGGGGAAGACAATTTGTGTAAGTAAGGGAAAGAGTGAGGAGTTGCTTTTTTACAAACATCTCCTATCTCCGAAGTTCATCAGTTTGACATCTTTAGAGTACAGGGGACTTAAAAAACTCTATAATTTAAAAAGCAATGTATGCTCAGAAATTTTTAAAAAGACAGAAAAAAATTAAGACAATTAAAAGTACTCCTTTATACTAGCTGGAAATATCCACTTCTTATTATGGAGAATTTTAAAACATATGCAAAAGTATCTAAGTATTTAATAATGATGCAATGGGAATTCATCTGCATGAATATTTGTGCAAATCTCTATTTATCAGATTGGATTACCACAAATATATTAACAATCAAAAACTGCAGAAAAATTTCAAGTCCTTAAAGCATATTGCTAACTTGTAAAATCCATGAGGTCAGGAACTATCTTATTTGCTGCTGGGTCAGCAGAGCCAGAGAAGTGACTGGCACGTAGTAGACATTCACTAAGAATATGCCAAATGAATGAATGAATATCTTACCAAGGGGCTTTCCAAAATAAACTGTACTTTCAAGTACAATTATTCCCACAGAAAGTTAAGTCTATCACTTGTCACCATCTTGGTCTGATTATTTAACTAATTTATTTCTTCCTAATACTTAGTAAAGGAATGGGTATGTTTAATGAGAGTCATTTCCAGGTAAGTAGTAGATGGGAGAAGTATACAAATTTACCTTTCCCTCCAATTCCACTCAAAATTTCCCTGGGACTTTAGGATTCAATAATTTTTGGTAACTTTACAGCAAGAAAAAAATATATACTCAATAGGTTGAAAATATTTATATTTTCCTAAAGCCTGGGTAGGGAACAGGTGCTTATAGGTGAACATAAGTAATAAAAGCAACTGGTGTGTGTGTGTGTGTGTGTGTGTGTGCACATGCGCTTGTTAATGGCTACAAAAACACCAATTACATTTTGTCTTAGATTAAAAATTGTTCATTTTCTTCAAATTAATCCATATCCAAAATGCATATATTGCTTCCCACACAGTACTGTGATCCCAGAACAGTCTTTAACAAAATCTTTAGCCTGCCTGGCTCACTTTCTCTAATAATACAAACGAAGTATACATGTAGTAGTTTGTTATCGAGCTTCTCTATCTCAGTTCCTAAATTAAGGCCTTTCAGAGAGCTTTTAATAATATAGTCCCATGCTTCTAGAATTACAGGCAAAGTTAAAAATCATTCCTCCTTTGCCTTTCAACAAATTTCAGTTCTCTCCTCTGTGTGCATATAAATTCTATTAATGCTAATGGAGGCGATGCACGTGCATACGGCATGAAATATATCTCTAAATCACACTTTAATCTTTAGCTACATAACTCTGGCGCTTGTTCAAATGATACATGTGCCTCAATACACTCTATATGTCTGTTATTTCTCAACTGAATATTAAAATTTATTCATGTATTTTGAGTAGCTATTACAACATCCTGGCCAAAAAAATCTCTTACTATTGTTGTACATGTGTTGAGTTTAAACTGAGTGCTAGATGAGACCATAAACATTCCTGATTTATTATTATGCAATTAGAATGTAAATTCAATTCCTGACCAGGTTATATTTATTTTTAAAAATGAAAATTTTCTGTTGTTTTCCACCTGGTTCAACATATGTAGTAAAAAGAAAACATAATCAAACAAAATAAATATATGTAACCTGGTTGCTTGTTTCTGTACTGAATCATGGTTATCATAACATAATAAAAAAACATTTTAATGCGTGCATTAAAAAAAACTAGTTAAAGGACATCATATTTGGTTTATTTTATTAACCACATTAACTTCTTAAAGTGACCAGCTAATTTTACATCATTTTTATGCAATCCTAATTAATGTTCATGTAACCATATCATTAGCCCTTTCTCAAGAGGATCTTCACATTTTTTATTTCATATTCCACTTTCCCGACAATTTTTCACCAAAAGGTGAAAAAAGGAAGACAATCCAAAAAAAGTAAAATATAGCAAAGCCAAAATTCATATCATTTGAGCTGAGGATAAATAATAATTCTTCATAACTGACCTCCTATTCTGGAGCCATATTCCTTTGGGCAAGAGCAACTTGCCACTTAAATGTAATTCTGTCTATCTTCATCTTGAGCTGTGAATATTCAGTTAATGCAAAGTTCAAAGTCCTTGTCAGGATTGTTTTTCACCTTCCTTCAGTCATCTTCTTTCCCCTTCATCTTCCTGAGAAGAGTAAAGGCAGGTGAAGCTTTCATATTCTCAGGCTCTAGTTTAAGGGAGCTCCCCTGTAGTGCTGCAGGTTTTGTCAATCCTTTTGGATGCCTTCCCGAAAGACTTTGGCCTTAACCAAAGTCTTTAGGCATAAAATCCACCTTCTGCAAAAACTTCAGATTATATGGAATTTGCACATAATATCAGATCCTTCACCTAGCCTCATTCTTCACCCATCTAATCTCTTACACAATGAGTGACCCATTGGCTGTGGCTTCATCTCAATTTCAGGATTCCCTAAAAAACTTACAATTTCTTTTTTTTTTTTAAGATTTCATTTATTTATTCATGAGAGGGGCATAAAGATTTCATTTATTTATTCATGAGAGGGGCATCACACAAAGAGGGGCAGGGACATAAGCAGAGGGAGAAGCAGGCTCCCTGTGGGGAACCTGATGCGGCACTCGATCCCAGAACCCTAGGATCACACCCTGAGCCAAAGGCAGACGCTCAACCACTGAGAGCCACTCAGGCATCCCAAAAACTTAAGATTTCCTAGGCTATCTTGAAAAAGTAGAATTAAGGGTCCCTTCACCAGGACTTTGGGTGTTTCTATCACCCTAATTTCCACAGTAACCCTCCCTAAATTTAAACCTCAATGTAGGGAACCAGAACCTTTCTCTCTCTCCCCTTCCCAATGAAAGAATTTTCTACTTCCTCTTCTTATCACAACAGAACTATGCTAAAGTATACATATCTTCCCTATTCCATGACATTGACCTTCTCCTCTCTTCTTCCTTGGTAAAATAATCCTGACTTTATTCAAGTATGGGTCAGAGGTGTGTTTCAGGGGAACCTGAGCTTCTCTCCATCTTGAGTATTATTTGGATTAAGGGAACCCCGGTAATTCCATTACTCTGGCTTACTTAGTTTAGGAATGACATGCTATGCAATATGGTCACTGAGATGTAATGAGAATTATGCTGGGGGTTTCTGGGAAAGTGTTCCTTTCTTAAAGAGGGATATGAATATGGATGTCTTTTCCTATACAGCCTTTGGATGTTTCTGAGGCATGAGATCTGGAACTGGTGAAGTCAGTTATCTTGTACTTAAGAAGAGAGTAGTCAACATAATACAAATTGCAGCTCAGAATAAGGATAGGAAACTCTGGTCCTTAATAATGTCATTGAGCCATTGAACTAGACACCCTACCCACTAATCAACCATCTCAAGATTTCTTTTTATGTGTGAGAATATTTCCTCATGGTTAAACATTTCTAGTTGGCTTTCTATTACTAATTGATTATATCTTCCATGTCAGAAGGGCCACAGGGAGACAAAACAGAGGCCAGATAAAGGAAACTATATGGAAATACAATATAAAAATATTATTCCCATAACAAATATATAACATCTCTTACCAAGTGCTGTAAGAACTATGTAGTATCACTTCACAATTCACTTTGAAGAGGCTCAACTACAAAAGAGTTATTGGTGAAATCGGGTTCCTACCCAGGAGCAATGAGTCCTAATCAGCTATTTGGACAGTACTGAGGCTGGACTAAATTTAGCCGGCATTAATAAAGAGTGCCCAAAGTGCCATTAATCCCCCTTTGATGGCATCTTTGATAGAACCCCAGATGTCCACAGTGCTTGAAAGAGAACTCCAGAGAGTTCTTAATCACTCAGATGAAAAAAGGCGGGAGGTAACTCTGATTTTTTCAGACACTGCCCTTCATTTTTTGGTCTGTACTTTTACCAAAGTTATAAATATACATAGTTTAAGGAATTGATGAGTTCTACAAAGATTTCACTTAAAAAAACAACAAGGCAAAAATCTCTCTTCCCTACTGTCATATCCTGCTTCCCAGAGGCAAACACTCTTAGCTCTTTAAATTGAATCTTATGGTATTCAATCCAATCTTTCAATAATGATAATCTATTTGTTTTCTAAGACTGATATAACAAAGTATCATAGCCTGGGTGGCTTACGTAACTCATTTATTTTCTCACAGTTTTAGAGGCTAGAAGATCCAAAATCAAAGTGTCAGCGTGTTTGGTTTCTCCTAAGGCATTTCTCCTTGGCTTGCAGACATCCACCTTCTCTGTGCCATCTGTGAGAAGGAAATGCTGTGTCCACACATGGTCTTTTTTTCTGTGCCCATGCAGCCTTTGTGTATGTCACTGTATGTCTTAATCTCTTCTTCTTCTTCTTTTTTTTTTTTCTAAAGGTTTTATTTATCTATTCATGAGAGATGCATAGAGAGAGGCAGACACACAGGCAGAGGGAGAAACAGGCTCCATGCAGGAAGCCTGATGTGGGACTTGATCCTGGGACTCCAGGATCACGCCCTGGACTGAAGGCAGGTGCTAAACCGCTGAGCCACCCAGGGATCTCCAATCTCTTCTTTTTATAAAGACACCGGTCAGATTAGATTGGGGCCCACCCTAAGAGTCTCATTTTGACATAATTACCTCTTTAAAGGCATGTGCCTGAATCTTCACCTACAGTCACAATGTAAAGTACTGGAGCTTAGGGCTTCAACATATGAATTTATGGGGGCACACAGTTCAGTCCATAACAGATAACATAAAATGAAAATATTTATATAGTAGCTACTATATAAAGTATGTTGATGTTCTAAGCTCACATTTATATTATCCTCATAATAACCCTATGTGATACATATTGTTATTATGATCTTTCTCTTACATATAAATACTGATGCACAGTAATTTGCCCAAGATCATACTTCTGGAAAGTAGCAGAGCTATGATTCAAACCTAGGTAGTCTGGACTCAGTTTATGCTCTTAATACTAAAGTATGCTCCATTCTTACATTACTGGTTCTACCTATAGAAGATAAACATTTATTTTCTCTAACTCCACCATATATGCATGTATGAGCATATATACACATATATACAACACACATTTCCCTCATCCTCCCAATATTATTTCATAAATTTTGGTTAGATCAATATTCAATGTCTGCACTTTATGATGTGTTTTTTTGGAGTCCAGCAATAAAGAACATTATTACTACTTTTTTTCTTGCATAGATTTTCATTTCCCTGGAATTAATAATGGTCTTGTTTTTACTTTTGCTTATTTAAACCCCAATTCTCTGAAAAGTGTCAAATCTCTTCAATTTTTTATTCATATTAGGTATTCTAGTAATTTCATCTTCTTGAATAATTTCTGCCAGACTCTTCTTACCTGCTGCAATCTGAACTGGCCACTCTCCAAGCCTAGAGCACAGCTAGCATCTTGGTATTGCCCTTAAACCCACATCAGAGACTCTGTTTTGCTTCTGTGTTGCTGGTTCTTTCATGGACATCAGATTTTTATGTTTATTATTTATACTCCCTCCTTTTAGGGAAGTATATCTTCCAGGAGCTTCCAGAAAAGACAAGTGAAGAGGTAAATATTTTGAGAACTTTTAGGTCTGCAAATGTTTTTATTCCACTTCACACTTCATTAATAGTTTAGCTAGGTATAAAGTATTACCCAGGAAGTCATTTTTCTTCACCATTTTAAACCTATTGATCTCCAGTCTTCAAGTTTCCACTGTGGTAAGAAGTCATCCTGATTTATAATACTTTTCATGTGGCCTACCTATTCTCTCTGGAAGTTTATAGAATCTTCTTTTTGCTCCTCAGTATTCTGAAATTTTGCTATGAGGTGTCCTATATACATAATTGGGCCAAGCACTCAACCTTGAAACGAGTTCTTAAGTTCTGTGAAACGTTATTGGATTATTTTACTGATGATTGCTTTCCCATTATCCTTCCCATGACACCCACTTCTGTTCTCTCCTTCTGAAACTTTTATTCAGATGCCAGATAATTAGAATGACCTTCAAAACATCTTTTCTTTCCTCTTTGTCTTTTTCTTCCACTTTGAGATTTTTCTCAACTTTATCTTCCAGCTTATGTACTCAATTCTTTTCACGTCTGCCATCATATATTTTCTTTAATTCCCAGAAGCTTTTTTATATTCTTTTCAGATTTCTTCTATGGTGTCTTGCTTTCTTTTTAATCTAATGGGTTTAATATCTTATCTACCTGCAGTTATTAATCTTTTTCCCTCCACTTTTTTCTATTTATTTGTTTTGAATTCTGTTGTGAGCAGGGTTTCCTGAGACTGAGATTTAAAGGCGGATAGTTAACTGGGGAGTGCCTTCAAGAGCAGTACCTTTAAGTGACTAAGAAACTAAACTGTGATGCATTTGCAACAGCCGATCCCATAGGAAACTCTGGACTTGGGATGACCTTTCAGAGGTGTTCCTGAGGCAAAGGAAACATATCTTTGTGCCCACAACTCAAATCCTGTATCTCAACCAGACAGGATATGGTCTGCTCTGGGGAAGAGATGGAAGCCCAGGATAAAGGGACACTCTACAGTCACTCAGCTGTGAGCCCTCAACTCAACATAACAGCAGCTGGAGGAAAGAATGCCTCAGTCCTTGAAGGGCAGAAATGAGCAATGCAACACAACATCTACTATACTCTTTATCTTTTATGATTAAAAACTCTCCTTGGTTACTTAGTAACCTTGTTTTTTCATATTTAAAAGTGGAGGTACTAAAAGGTTGTTTAAAAGCTCCTAGTTCATGCTAGCACTCATCAACCATGAGATTTACTGTAGGGTGTTTTGGCTGGTCATTTCATTGGATTCTCCAGATGTCTTTTCTCGTGACTGCTCAGATTTCATAATGAAGCATCTTCAGTGGAGATTGGATTGTTAATCTGCACACCAAGTCAGAAAAGAGAGGCAAGGGAGAGGGTCTTGTTATTTGGTATACAAATGCTCAATTAATCACTTCGTTTTCATCAAGTTACTGTCCCTTTCCCCTCTTTCCCGGTACATTTCAATCCAGAGCGTTTTGTGGCGAGTTTTGTTTATTTTTTTTTGTTGTGTTGTTCCCCCCCACTCCAGAAGCTAAACCTGAAGAATGGAGAAGAGAATTTGCCTGGTCGTGCAACTGGGGACTTAACTGCTTCTTAAAGAAGCTGCCAAGCAATCCTATTTATAGCCCCACCTTCAATCTCAATTCCAGAGATACCTGGGAAAGCCAATTCCTGAACCTCTTGGACAATCTACAGTGTGAAAGCTTCTCAGCATTTCCATCAGCAAAGAATTTGGCTTTTTAGGTCTGCTGAGTCAGTACCATTCATTCACCTGCTTTCCAGCTTCCAAAACTTTGCTCTTTCTTCCTCTTTGGTTCCTTGTCCTTTCAAGTGTAGGCCATGTTTTTTTTTTTTTTAAATCCCTTTACTGTCATCTTAGGGAGCAAAAGTGTGTCTTCTTAAGCTCTGGCTTATATATTCTCTTTCTCACTTTTAAAAATAGGTAAAATATTCTCATGGTTCTAAAGAAAATATGTCTACCTGTTCCTCAGCTATCCAGTTCCCCTTTTGCTTCCAATTCCAAGCAGGTGATCACTTTTTTAATCCTTTGTGTATCCTTCAAGAGCTTATGTATATAAGCCCTTTTTATGCAATATGTAACTTAAGACTATTTGGTACCTTGCAGTTTTCATTTAACATTGCTTGAAGCTCTTTGCATATCGGTATAAAGCTTGCTTGTTCTTCTTAACAGCTGTATAGTATTCTATTTAATCAACCTCCAACCAAAGGACATTTGCTTCCAATTTTTGTTATAATAAACCTATGAATAATCTTAAATATAATTTTACATGTGTACAAGTATATCCATAGGCTAAAGTTCAAAGAAGAAGTTGCTGAGCCAAGTGTTGTCTAGCATTTATAGTGTTGATAGATGTTATCAACTGCCCTCCATGGTAGTTGTACCAATTTTTAATCTCAACAGTGGAGAAATGTCTGGTTTATCTACTTGCCCCAAATCCCAGCATTTAACAGAGTTGATGAAATTGTATCTCAGCGCACTTTACCATGCATTTCTCTTAGTGTAAGTAAAACTTTTCATATGTCTAGGACACACTTTCATTTCATTTTGCTTAAGCCATATTCCTTTCTTCATAATGGAGAGTTAACACTTTTCTTTGGAGAGAAAAATGGTGTGTGTGTGTGTGTGTGTGTGTGTGTGTAAGCAGAAATTCAAAGGCATTATTACAACTTTTGGAGCCAAGTGTATTATTATAGTATCTACAAAAAACATCTCTTACTATATCTAAAAAACCATGTGTTGATATTTACTAAGGACAATGGAAATTATTTGAAGGGTTATCTAGAGCAAGGTATTTCTCTTATAGAAAAGCATGTCTGACTAGAAGGCACACTAGCTCAAATTAGGAGCTCACTAGTCTAGGTTGAGGAAAGATGCTTAGAACAATGGTTAGTCCATATATGGGATGGTTAAAATAAGCTATGTTATTGTGGCAAAAATATTGGGGCAGAGTATAAGATATTACTCAAGTAATGTAATCACTCTTGGCCTTGATTTCCTGATCTGAAAAATGGGAATAGTATTATCTCCCCCACAGAATCTGTGAACTCTACTCACCACTGAGAATTATTACTGTAAATTACTTCTAATCAATAAAATTAAAAAGAAGGTAGTAATATGAGTCAGGTAAAAACAGCCAGAATATAGAAGTGGAATTACTTGAACAATAAAAAATATTAGGAAATATTGAGATATTAGTATGAATAAATAAGATAGTAACTGATGCTAAGAAAACATATATAATCAGAAAGCACAAAATAGAATGTCCTCACAACTAGAAGTGAAGCAAAAATACAGGTTTCCCAATTTTGTGACTATAAAACTTATCCATTTTGTGATTATGAACATTATAGTATTCATATACTATATGAATGAAAACATTTCATAAAAAATGTAAGCCTTTAAGCCCTAGACAAAAGCAAGTAGTTGGTAATAAAATAAACTGAATTGGCAAAATTTAGAAACGTGTTTTGTGAAAAGAGTTTCTCTGCTTTTATGTAGGTTTATCCTATAGATATTTTGAATAAATTATTCTCAGATAAAGACTGAATTTATATTTTCATTTTTAGTCATTCTAAAAAAAGGTTAACAAAAAACCCTCATAACTTATATCTCGATTTTTATATCTTAATATATAATTAAAAATAAAAATTATAAGATGTGAAATACCACTATGTGAAATATAACATTTTTTCAAATGTATGTATACTTCTAAAAAAATGAAAATTATTGTCATGTAACTGACATGTGAAATGCATGTTCTTCCTCAGATTTATTTTTTTAGTTGCAGCAATAGGTCCCCCTGGTGGAGGCTGAAAATATATTTTGTCCTATTTTTCTCTCCAAACCACTACTCTAATTTGGACGGATTAAGTACATTCTTTCTTGAAAAAAATGCATAAGGAAAGGTTTAAGAGAAGAATTGGCTGATTAAAGATGGAGGTTAGAAGGCCTGTGGTTTGACTGTTATCTGTTCCACATGTAAATCTGTAGATAATTACCAGAATTAAATTCATAATTACCAGAATCAAAACCCCTTCCCCGAAAAAGAACACCCCAAAACAAAGATTTAGTTACTAGATTAACAAAATTGAATATGCAACACAATAATGGCTTCAAAAATTAGATTCATAGAGGGGCACCTAGGTGGCTCAGTCAGTTAAGGGTCTGACTCTTGGTTTTGGCTCAGATTGACTACCCACCCCTACCTACGTACCCCTACCCCTAATCCCATCCTCTGCATGGGATTCTCTCTCTCTCCTTGCCACTTACACTCTCTTGCTCTCTCTAAAATGAATCTTTAGAAAAAAATTAAGATTTGTAGATTATGTGAATCTAGCTAATGATTCCTTGTATCGGTCTGTATCTATTAATGCATTCAAGGCAAATGGGTCCTTAGGCTCTAAAGCACCATCAGATGCAGGGATGAAACAGGTCTCAAAATGAAACTAGAACCAACTATTCCCAATCAATTCCATCAGTAGATACTAACCCACAATCACCTTAGAACAGTATAGAACTCAGATTTCATTCTGTGCCCTTTTGAAAACTGAGGTCAAGCAGCATCAGTACCAGGGCAAAAATAGAAATTTAGAGGATACTGTCTTTCTTTAGCTGTTCCCCACATGCTAGATATCCTGGATACTCCAGAACATCCAAGATCAGATTATAAGCCTATAAATCACTTGAACACACAAACTGATAACTACTCAGCAGTCCTTTGCCATCAGTCTCTCTCTGCTACTCATTATTTTAACTCCTGCCTGGTTCTCTCACAGCACTCCTAAATTTCTGGCTTCCTTGAGGCCTAGGAACCACTGAGCAGCTACTGATATAGTATATTCCTCGATGCTTATTCACTAAAATCCTAAACCACACTTTAGGATACATCACACAATATAACAATCATAGTTTCCTTTAATTTCATGTTTCTAGGTTTTCTTTAGAAAATAGAATATGGAGTATGTCATTAGGCAAATAAAGAGTATGTGAATTAACTAGCACTTCAGAAACTTCTACATGGATACTCTAAGTCATATTCTAAATCACGCTCTCTTTTATCTTTCCGTCCTCACTCATCTTTAACCTTGGTCTGGATTCCTGGATCCAGTTTCTTGACTATGTAGGAATTTTAACTAGATTAACAACTCTAAGACATTTGGCATTTTCCCTTTCCTACGGTGCTGGGACCTGGGGGAGGGGAGGGGAGTGCTGAAGAATGAGGAGGGGTTGCTATAGGTTCTGTCCCCACTTTAATGAGAGATACTTCTCAGTTAATTTAGCACTTCTCTAATCCCAGGGAGACAAGGGAAGAAGGGGAGAACAAACATGGTAAAAAGGCAGCAATCTGTGATGGAAACATGTCTTGTCCAAAGTCTCTGGTGTGAATTAGCCACAGGTAATCTCAGGGTTCAAATGTACCTCCAAATAACTGAAGTTGACTTCAATTTATCTCTTCTTCCTTCTATGTGGTTTGTGATCTATTGTTTCCAACTTAATAATCTTATTGTATTTATCTAAGGAAATTTGCTATAGATCCTTCTATGGAAAAAGACGAAAAAAAATTTTATAAAATAGAAACAAAGAACTTTCAGTAAAGATCTGCCTCTTTTTTTTTTAACATGAATTAATTTTTAGAAGTGAAGACCCTAATAGCTGATAAAAATCAAGATTAGTTTAAGATAAATTTTAAAATGTCTGTGACCATAATAGCTTAGTAGAAATTATGATTTTTAAGCTTATTTTGACCAAATGGAATTAGTTAACAGTATTATTTCAATGAAATGTTAACGGTATATGATTTATAGGTTTATAGAATTCTCTACTTTGAGATACCTCAGGCATATATTTCCTTCAAAAAGACTTAACACTTGGCTTGCTTATCTGGTTATGAATACTCCAGAAACTAATGTGAGTTTAGAATTTACTCCCAAGCATATCCTAGCTACTTGGGTCTGGGTACACTCGAGAGTTCCCAAGAGGCCTTGCAAATTCCAGAATTTCCAGGTTAAGATCACAGAACTATATATACCACCTTGGCCCATAGTCCAATAATCCCAACTACAGGATAAGTATAATTATAACAATTTTTTAATTTTGCAATTCAAAAAACATTTTCATAATCTATTTTTCCAAAACCAACTGGATACGAAATTTTCTAATTTCTAATTTTCCGGTTTTATATTTTAATCTATGCAATAGCAGTGAAACCAACCTGTTAGATTTGAAGTTTTCCTTCATAAAGAAAGATTTTAGAACTCAAATTTTGCTTTTTTTCCCCCCTTTAAGGGAGTTGTTTTTATTGCCAGTGTTGAATAATGTCCCACCATCCCTTAGGACTTAGATTAACAACAATTATCTCCCGGCAAGACTGGTATAGAAAAGGTCCCCTGGAAAGTCTAGTTTAGGGCCAGCTATTTCAGGTTTAATTGAACACTTTATTTTAATGGAAAATGAAAAAAGGAAAATGTAGATCTTGCTTAAAGTATGGTTAAGTCTACCTGCTTGGCAGGGACTTTAAATGCATGAACTTTCAAGACAAGCAAATGCGTATTTTCTAATGAAAGATTGCTCCTCAGTAGGCCAACCCCAAATCTTTAACCTGCTGTTAAATTTAAGGAGGTCCTCAATGATAGGGAATATGATTTGGAAATATTTTTATCACTTAGCATTTAGCTGATGTATGTTGAGTGATTTTTACTCTAAAGAGCCATCGATCAGGGGTAGGCCTGCATCAGTAAGTCAGCAGAATTTATGTTCTACAACAGTACACGTTTCCTAGCTGTCAGGTTTACACGGACCTTTTGGAAGACCTCGGGGATATAGAGTCTATCGTAATGCCATACAGTGAAAATGATCGCTCTTTTCAGAGAACACAGTGGTGTGTTGGACAAATGTTACAAGCATATTAAAAGTAGAAATGTCGGACTCCAGGGATTCCATTAAGTATCCTTATTTCTTTCATTATAGAATAAAAACCCACTTTAAAATATTTTTAATTAAGTATAAAATGGAAGTAACCCTGCTGATCTTTGATTCTATAAAATGTCAGTAATCTTCCTAAAATTATCATATAACAAAAAAATCTTACATATTCTCAGATTAGCACAAGACATACAGGTTTTCCAGAGTTCTGAAGAAAAGGGTAATTTGGATTTTTGTAGGTAATTAGATATTATTAATAGCTCACTTAATATTTAGAGTACACCTCACAGAGGTAACTCTAACAAAAATATATTATCAGGCAGCCCGGGTGCCTCAGTGGTTTAGCGCCACCTTCAGCCCGGGGCGTGATCCTGGAGACCCGGGATCGAGTCTCACGTTGGGCTCCTTGCATGGAGCCTGCTTCTCCCTCAGCCTGGGTCCCTGCCTCTGTGTGTCTCTCATGAATAAATAAAATCTTTATATATATATAAAGATTATATATATATATATTATCTCAGGTAAACTAGAGATTTGGTTTCCCTAGTTTTCTTTTCTTTTTAAATTTTTTTTTTAATTTTTATTTATTTATGATAGTCACAGAGAGAGAGAGAGAGGCAGAGACACAGGCAGAGGGAGAAGCAGGCTCCATGCACCGGGAGCCCGATGTGGGATTCGATTCCGGGTCTCCAGGATCGTGCCCCGGGCCAAAGGCAAGCGCCAAACCACTGCGCCACCCAGGGATCCCTCTTTTCTTTTTTTTTAAGATTTTATTTATTTATTAGAGACAGAGAGAGAGGCAGAGACACAGGCAGAGGGAGAAGCAGGCTCCTTGCAGGGAGCCCGATGTGGGACTCCATCCTGGGACTCCAGGATCACGCCCCGGGCTGAAGGCGGCGCTAAACCGCTGAGCCACCGGGTTTGCCCTAGTTTCCCTAGTTTTATATTTCATTTCATATATATAAATTTAACCAGTTCTATATTTCAATCTTGGATAAAGCTTTCAATGAATGCTTTAACTACAGGGCGTCAGGTGACTGGATACAGAATCAGCAAACGTAAACAAATTACCTATTTCAACTGAATATGGGGGAACCTAAGCTGCTTAATTAACAAGATCCTCAAGACCTAAACTGTCATCCAGATGACTGCCATATTTCCAAAAATTCCTGCTTGCAACCCAAATCCTGAACATGGTTTTCCTTCTACTACTAAAATAACCTTTACTGACTCCTTCTTTGACCAATGCCTTCCATTGAGACCTAGAAGAGCTTTACCTTCTATCAGCTTCAGATCCATAAACCCTCCTTTCCAGCTTGATGCCTCCCATACATCCTTTTACCAACCATACTCCTAAACCCAAGCTTCCTTCCATTTCCTAAGAATTTAAGAGTTTTTTCTTCATTCAAGCAATTACCCCCCCCCCAAAAAAAAATCTTCTCCACAAGGGTAAATTGAAAAAATATGTTTTCCTAAATTTTACTTTCAAAATGAGTCTTTTGAGTCTTCACTACTCAACATGTGCTTTCTCAATAATTAAGTGCTTGATATTCTATTTCCATTTAATATATTTTTCCCCTAACATCTAGTTTTTCAATGTGTTGCCCCCCTAACTATAGACTAAGATTATTAGCTTCCAGAGGTATGGCAACAAACACTAACTCACATGGAATAACATAATACAATGAACGCCAAGCTAGATTAAGCACAGATGTTTAATCAGTGCTTTTGCTGCTGAGCTTCTGTAATCAATGGTTTTGCTGCTGAGTTTCTGAATTCTAGATATTATCTTTTAAAGGTCTTATCCTTTACACCTTGAGATAGTATATAAAAGTCACTGTAAGGAGACAGTATAATCAAGTGGTTATGAGTAGGCTCATAAGTCAGAAAGCTTACGATTAAATTCCAATTCCAATTCATGTTACCTGGAACAAGTAACTTAAACTCTCTGAGCTTTTGATTTTCTTGCGTGTAGAAAAACGTTAATCCAACAGTATCCATCCCAGAAGGTTATTAGATTATATGTATATACCTATGTGTATACCTGGTACACAGCAGCACTTAATGCTCCTAATTTTTTAAAAAAACATTTCCTTTATAAAACTTAGCTGCACAGCATACAGTATTCATGCAAAAAAAAAAAAAATCTTTCTATACTTTCATCTAAGTGCAAAGGAAAAACAGGTAGAAACAATAACCTGGTTCCAAAGATGTAACATATGGCAAATTGTGCTGGTTACTAAGCTATCTTTTTTTCCATAGCTCCAAACCACTAGTCTATGCTCAACTGCATAATATGGGGATTAGAACTGTACAAACTACATTTCTCCTTTGCTGACTTTTTGTTAGCATCCCAACAAATGGGAGGACTAGAAGAGTGAAACAAAGGCAGAAGAGAAATTTTGCTATTTCCTGCTTATTGTTCCTGTCAAACTTTCCCAGGGCAAAAATTCATTCCAGTAGCAGCACTTGGTGCATCTCCAGTTTATCATTCCCCACCAGTACTAGCAGTACTCTCTCCTCAAATGTCCCTAAGTCCCTGCATTAAAGGACCTTTTCTCCATGCTTCTAATTTCTGGTAACCTCTATCTTTCATTCCCTTGGCTCTAGGCGTGGTACTTGCTTTAGCTAAGTGTTCACCCTTCTGATTTTTTTCTTCTCCAGTATCAGATCAACCTATTGCTCATCTAGCCTATTAAAACATCTAGTTGTATCTTTTTTTTTTTTTCAAGATGTATTTATTCATGAGAGATACAGAAACGCAGAGACAGGAGAAGAGGCTCCATGCAAGGAGCCCGATGTGGGACTTGATCCCAGGACTCCAGGATCACAGCCTAAGCCGTAAGACAGCTGCTCAACCACTGAGCAACCCAGGCGTCCCTACTTGTACTCCTCTCATCTGAAATCTGACATTGATATTATTCAGAGGGGGGTAGCAATAACATAGAGGCTTAAAATTTTTTTTGCCTTTTATATAATGTCTTTATATATTACATAATTTAAATTTATTTAAAATGATTTTAAAAATTTTGCTTTCTTCACAATGGTGTTCAGAACACTGTAAATAATTTTTTCCTTTTAAGAATACATCACTAGTAAATCCCCAAGAAAATTTACTTCCAGGGACTAGAACCATCAATGTGGGCAAATTGATGTGGGTGCATTAACTAAATCTGAAAGTCTTCCATAAAAGGCACATAGGTTCTTTAGAGAGTAGGTTCTGTTGTCGTAACAAAGGTGAAGGAAAAGATCTAAGCTGACAAATCCTAAACTATCAAAGCTTACCAAGACACCAGAACAACAATAAACTAGACAAGTTTAGCAAAAACAATTATTTTCTTACATCATGAAATGCATTGGATGAAATAGAACTATAACGATAAATAAGACTAATACCCACCACCACCTTTCTTCTATTAAAGCAAATTCACTATTATTGCTATCTCTACCAGCTATTTTACTGGCCCTTCAACTCTACAGATACTGATTATTAACACTGAAAAAAATTATTCATACCCTTCTGCAGGAGAAAACTTCCACAAAGATTAAGAAATGAGGTAAGCACTTTTCCCTTAGCCCTCAGTAAAAAGAGAAGAAACAAAATTACTGGTATCCCTAAGAGTAAGTACTTATATATTAGGAATAAAGAAGTTATCTCTCTAAGTGAAAAAAGTAGCTTGGATTTTTATTCCAATAAAGTGGCAGAAGACAAGCAAGCCTAGATTGATTGATTAAAATTTTATTTATTTATTCATGAGAGACACAGAGAGAAGCAGAGACAGGAGAAGCAGGCTCCATGCAAGGAGCCTGATGTGGGACTCGATCCTAGGACCCCAGCCGGGATCATGACCTGAAGCAAAGGCAAACGCTCAACCACTGAACCACTCAGGCATCCCAACCTAGATTTATTTGTATCTGTTTTAGTCTTTATTTTTTTTATTCTTTAATTTCCTGGAAATCAACATACTTTGTGATCAAGACATAGAAGGCAATTCGTCAGTAAGGGTGATAAAAATTTTTTAATTTCAAAGAATATTTGCTGCCCTGGATATTGTTACTACTGTGACACTTATTTCATATTCAAAATTAAATTTTAGTATGATGAGCAATTAGCTTACTTTCTACTTAACTATTTGAAATGCCATCATTGTTATGTTGTTCCCTACTGATTTGTTTGTAAAATTTCTAGTGGGTAATTCTTTATGTAATACTCTCAGAAGCACATAGTTCAAGTGCCTCAAATTATTACTGTACTTTAAATTTAAAACAAGAAATCTAAAGAAAGATCACTGAAATAGATAACTATCTTCCAGAGAGCCCATACCATCAGGAACCAGATTATTAGTGAAGGATCAGCAGAGGTACCAAATCTATCTCCCATAATCATTTGTTTCCCCCACTAACATACATTTCTGTAAGGCAGAGGAGCCCACTAATACCTGGAAATTCTGTCTCTACTGTTTCCTGGTGAATCATAGAATGTTCTTTTATACAGGTAAAACTATCTTAAATGATTTCTGTGGCTTAGTTTTCTACTTTCATCATTGTGACGTTTAATTGAGTGATAATTATTGTAACAGATCAAAATTCCAAAATTTCAATCTTTCACTTTGTCAAGAAACCAGATGATTCAAACTGTACTCAATTAGTTTAAGAGGGAAATATCCAGATTTAACTGTCATAACTTATGTTAAGACACCAGAAATGCTATAGAACATAATACATGAGGATAAATGGCTCTATATGCACATTTTCTCCTTCCAAACTGAAAGACATGACTCTTAAAAAAGGAATTATGCCTCAATTGAGTCATCATCTTGTACTGAAACATGAAATGTTAAAGTTACAATGGAAAGATGTGCTATTCTATTGTTATTTGTATTTCAGTTTTTGTTTCTGAAAATAGTAGTATAAAGAGAAAAGATTTAAGAAAGATACCACTGGTTATAGATATTTGTAATTATAAGACAGAAAATTTACCATACTTTAAAATACTACTAAAATAAACATTTTATTAATGAAAGTCTGTAACGCGTACATCAAAACAAAAGTGACTGCTGATGCCGAATAAAAAACTTTCAGAGAATGTATACCACATGATTCAATTTTTTAAACTTTATATATATATAAAAGCTGTACTATAAATACAAAGCTAACCTAATAGAGTGCTAACAATACTGTTCATACAAAGAAACTTAACAGTAGTAAAATATGAATACATAAGACACTTATTTTTGGTCCTTTTGGAAAAAAAAGAACTAAGTTGGGTTTTTTTCTTAACATGGCTCCAAGCACAAAAATAGAATATGAGATGAGAACTGCAACATTCTTAGTGTTTATCCTTGTAATTCTTTAAATGTCACCAGTCATAATAGCAATGAACTCCTCTTGATTTACTGTGGTAAGAAAGAAAATGTAAGTCAGAAATATAAATTTTTTTCACAGAACAATACTAGTATTTTATACTAAGTATCTTCAAATTCTACATTATGCAAAATTGTTAATAAACCAAGACATACTGTTTTGCTTTTACTTATTTGATAGGAAGTTGATCATGTTTACTAAGTACAGCCCCATGAGTACAAATATGTAACATGTGACAAACAATATAAATTAATATTCTATAATATTACTGAAAGACATGATTTAAGTTATAAAGAAGTCCCTCATAATCATAATAGGTATATACACTTACAAAAATAGTTTTAAAGCTTGACATTTTTAATTTCTTAAAGGGTTAAATCTTCTTTATAATCTTTATTCTACTAGTTCATTTAGTAAATCCTTCATAAATAAGCTTAAATCTATCACGCATATATATTTGAATTCTAAAGGAAAATATATTAGATTTAAAAAGTCAAATTGCTTTTTGAACTTTTATAGATTTAAAAGCCTACTAAAAAAACAAAAACAAATAAAAAAAAATTGAAACCAGCTCACCAGACCTCAAAGTATCTAGATACAAATTTAATCTTAATTAGCAAGGTAATATAGCAACTATACTATATGGATATAAATGCAGAAATAATTACTCATAAAGACAAACAGTTTACCAAAACCATCAATAAAATTCAGTTGGAACTTACAGTTTATATAGTACAAGATTTAAGAAAGCAACCTAGAAATAGGTAACAATCTTATTAAATATAATTTTTTAAAAAGAATTTATTTATTTATTCATGAGAGACACAAAGAGACAGGCAGAGACACAGGCAGAGGGAGAAGCAGGCCCCATGCAAGGACCCCTACATGGGACTTGATCCTGGAATTCCAGGATCATGCTCCAGGCAGAAGGCAGGCGCTAAGCCGCTGAGCCACCCAGGGATCCCTAAATATAATTTTTTAAATGCATACATACATATACACACAAATTAATAGAGTTGTTCAAAAAAGAATGTTTCTTTTTGGTAAAACAGGTGACTTCATGGGCTCCAAAACTTAACACATACCCTAACAATGCACAATTTATGAATGATCATTTTGATAATGATAACAAGAACAATGTAATGAGGAAAAAAGAAACCCGGGTTCCAGTCAGAGATCTGAGACAGAACAGTTCTGTGTCTTAATTTCTTCATCTAAAAATACTGAACTACAAGATGATCTTTTATGTTGTTTCTACCTGGTAATAAACAGACACCAGGGTTCCTGTTCTATTGTATCTTGCAATTTAAATGAAGATATTAGGTGATATTATAAAATTATTTTTAGTTTTCTTAGCACAACAATGGCATGATAATTATGAAAGATAATATCCTTATTCTTAGCAGATGCATGCTAAAATGTTGGGAAGGTCAAGTTCATGATATATTTTTCAAATGATCCAGAAAAGAAATCTACTACAGACAAAGCAAATATAGTAAAATGTTAATTATTGAATCTAAGTAGAAGGTAGAAAGGTGTTCATTGTATTAAATTAACATTTTTTTCTCTGTGTTTGAGAAGATTCATAAGGAAAAGCTAGAAAAAAATTAACCAATAAAAAAATGTTGAGATAAATATGTACATCAAGAATGAAAAAAGTATACCGGTTCCAGAAACCACAAAGAAAATCAGTTTCAATAAATTATGTAAGTCATGTTTCATAACTGAAACAGAGAACTATTGCTGTATAACACAAAACATGATTTATTATTAAAAACCACATATCTGTGTTGAAAAACATCATAATGGGAAAAATCATTACTTCTGAGAAAAATTTATGTAAGAATAAATCTTGACTTGAGCTCTAAAATAAAAACAGGATTTGGTTTAACAGGAAGTGGAAAGAAAGCTAGGGTAGGAGAACACCATCGGCAATAGTTAAAAAAAAGAAAATAGTGTGAAAATAAACTTGAAGGGGTTAAGAAGAATGAGATGTCCAGAAGCTAAAAATGAATCAGAATCCAAAGATTCCAATATTAAACATCTATAAGACACTATGACAGAGTAGAAGAGAATATATAACCTGTAAACTTTCAATGATCTTACAAATTGTAGTAGTGATCTTTAACTTTGGCACTTAAACACATGTTTCAGTATGTTATGAAAGCTACGGCCCCTTTCTCTCCTACTGTAAAAAAGAAAAAAATAATAAGGGAAAGGAGGGGAACTGAGGGGGAAAAACTAGAGAGGGAGACAAACCATGGGAGACTAACTCTGGGAAATGAACAAAGGATTGTGGAAGGGGGGATGGGCAGGGGGTTGGGGTAACTGGGTGATGGGCACTGAGGAGAGGGCACTTGATGAGATGAGCACTGGGTGATATATGTTGGCAAATCGAACTTCAATAAAAACAAATTAATAAGAAAATAAATTAAAAAGTACAAAATATATAAACGTTTAAACAATCTCATCATTACACACTTTCATTTAAGAACCTGTGACTTAGTAAATCTAGACTGAGGTATCTAGACCAAAACAAGAAATAAAGTATATTTTTAAGGAAAACAACATAAAGTAACCTCGAATGATTTGACTAGAAATTATTTTAATAGCATAACAGAGCCATGATTAAATTATTCAAAATATGGCATACATGATTTGTTCCTTAAAGACCTAGAACATTTTTCTCTCAATCTGTAAAATTTCAATACTCAAATTTCAAAATTAAGTTTCATGTATCTACCTGAAACCACAAAAGTTAACTTTTGTTATATTTACGTATGAACACTTTATAAAGTATTGTAGCAGTTAAACATATTTTAATCTATTCTATAATTTCCACAGCCTAAAAACAGATTACTTAAACCCAAAAAAGTAGAAAGCTGAAAGGAAGAATGTTGCTAAGGAAAGTAAATGAGCTCCTCAGGTACCAGTGAGCCTTTCAGACAATTAAGAAAACCTGTAATGCCTTCGTACATTTAGCTTCATAACCTTTTCTATCAATATTTATATCAAGCTCCTATATTTAATGTAGCACAATGCCTCCCTTTAAATAGGCACCTGATAAAATACTTACTGAATCAAACACTTCATTTTCCTCTACACCGTCTTTTAAAACAAAATTTTCATAAATCAATCATTCCATAGTGTATATCTGTCTTTTAAATAAATACTTTAATAAAGATTTTATTTCTTTGAGAGACAGAGAGCACGAGTGGGGGGAGGGGCAGAGGGAGAAGGAGAAACTGACTCTGCTGAGCAGGGAGCCCAACATGGGGCTGGATTCCAGGACCCCGGGATCATGACCTGAGCTGAAGGCAGATTCTTAACGGACTGAGCCACCTAGGCGTCCCCACTTTGGGTTTTTAAATGCTGCTTTTATTTTTTCAAAAGATTTGGGCAGCCCAGGTGGCTCAGGGGTTTGGCGCCACCCTCAGCCCAGGTCGGGCTCCCTGCATGGAGCCTGCTTCTCCCTCTGCCTGTGTCTCTGCCTCTCTCAGTGTGTGTCTCTTGTGAATAAATAAATAAAATCTTAAAAAAAAAAAAAAGATTTACTTTTATATATCTTGGGAGTGATAATGGGGAAGGGATTCATTCTTTCTGTATCATTGCCACAGCTCTATTTATATTTTACATTGTATCTTCCTCTCCTTTAACTCCTCATTCACCATATTTATTACTCTATATACACAATGTTTAAAAAATTTCATTGCTTCTAAATACTAAAGTGTGAAAAATTCATGAAGACAAAAGAATTACTAAAGTCTACAAAAAAAGACAGTAAATACTATGATCTTTACTAGTTTAACATGTACAAAGAAAACAGGTTATATCTAAACCAAACTGCAGCCAAAAGTATCCAAATTAACAAGTTATTATAAAATGTGACTTGTGCTTTCTCAAAAAATGGGCAGTTTTTCATATAGCTGCGGAGATCCACATAAGGCAGTAGCCCAAAGCCAGACGAAATAGATTATAGCTCTCATTGTTTCTAAATATGAAAATGCCTTTCAACAATAATTTCCTGGACTTGCCATAAGAGTTATACTTAGTATGCCTTGTTTACAAAGTAGATAATGTCAAATAGCTACTACAAATTCTGGATAAGTATTTTTATCAATTGCAAGAGCATTTACACATATAAATAAAAAATAGCAGTATATGTATTGTATACACTGGCAATACTATTATTCATATGGTCTACAGACAATATTTGATGCATACGCCTAGACTACATGCAATACTTCAGGAGGACCCCACCCCCAGAAACTCACATCTCAGATTGGAAAGTATTAGATTAGTTGAACTTAATATAATAAGAACACCCTCTCCACACACAAAAAAGACAAATCTTAACAATAAAAGACTATGCATTACTGTATTTTATTTGTAATCAATCACTTGCAAAAATGAGAAAAAATGTTATCTGCCTATTGATCATTTGAAGAAGTACAGGAGGATGCCCAAGCAACAGTTGTACAGTCACTTAATGTAAAGCAAGCATTGAAAACCAAAGAAATGTTTTAAAGATGCACTAAAATCTTCAAGCAATGGAGCACAGGTGTGAACTCAGAGATTCAAAAGCAGCAAACAAAGCAGACTAACAAAGGATGCGAGAAATGGGCACATTTTCTAGGCAGTTTCACATCAAATTTGAATTTAAGAGGCAGCTTCCTAATTGTTATTTTCTTCTAATGTCAAATGAGGCTAATAACCAAAATCTAATTTGCATGTGCCTAGTACAGGAAAAGAAAATAACTATCTTTTGACACAGGTAAAAGCCATTACTAAAGATTTATGAACTAGACATACCAAAATTCTCTATGCCACTGAAGATAGTACCCTTACAGAATGGAGTTGCTTTAAAGCTAGTTTAGGGCAACAGCCAACAACTGTGGAAGACACAAAAATTTTTAAAATATGAGGGGAGTGGATACTAAATCCAAATATTAGAGTGACATCTTAAGAAATCATTTAAATGTCCTCAAGTTTTAATCATCTTTGTTTTAAAATATAAATAAATCTATCAATACCATTTAAAGAACTAGTATTACAAAGTATTATAATGCTCAAATAATATTTATGTAACTATGAGAAAGTATAATAATGCACAATTCTAAAGGACAATCTACAAACCTGAACTAATACCTAGTCGCTACTGTCTCACCTCCTTATTAAAGCATGCCTGTATTTCCAAGGTAATATATGTATTATGTATATATGTATAGTTGATACTGTATCAATATATAACTACTGTAACACACATTCCTGCTCAGGGCTTTAAATCAATAAACATCAGAACACTTACTATGTTCAAGAAAATGCAGGGGAATATAAACATGAGTTAAGATACAAAAAATGGAAAACAAGCTTCCATTTAAGCACCTTCAATATCTCCCTTTAATACTTAGAACCACCCTGGAAGGGATCACCATTCTCATTTTAATAAATGGGAAGCCAAGACTTAGGAAACATTGAAACTTGCACAAAACTTACATAACAACTACATAAGTGGTAGAGATTCAATTCGAATTCAGATCTCTATGATTCCAAAGCCTTAGGGCTTTCACACTATGATTCCATAGAGCTCTTATGAGACTTACAATATACTGGAGAGATACACATATATGTAACCAACAGAAGGCATTGCATAAAAGTGTCAAAATACTTTGTTCTTCTAAATGGAAGTCTCATAATTCACAGAGACCACTAGAAAAGGCTTTTGAGAAAAAGATGGAGTTTGAAATGATCCAGAGAGAAAGACGAACATTAATTAGCAAACAGAAATTGGCAATTAGAACATCCGAGGATTAAGGAATAGCATGAAGAAAAAATGCTTTCAGGATAGACTGTATTTGGTCAAGGTCTGTATGTGTGGGAGGTGAAGGTTAAAGGAGAAAAGTGGAAGACCACAGTGGAAAATAAAACCAGATAGTTAGGGCAGAACATATCTTAGAAAGCTTTGAAATTTACTCTGTAGGCACTGAAGAATCATTCAGCTTTTGAAGAAGGTAATGACATCATCAAACCTGTTCTTTAGGAAAAGAAAGTTAGCAATAGACTAAATTAGAGGGTAGAGTCCCACAGGCTTAGAGGGCAATTAGGAAGTTAGAGGAACCACTTCTGCCTTCTTCATTGTGTAGCATCAGTTGGCACACAAGGCACGGTATCCAGCAGGCATTCAAGGAAATAATGAATGAGGCTATGATAACATTCCTACAAAGAAATTAGGGCCTGAACTAGGGTGGCAGCAGTAAATAAAGATACAAAAAAAGATTCAAAACATTTAAAGAGTAGAACCAATAGAACTTACAGATTAGAAGTGTTATGTAGGTTAAGAAAGAAGGCATTAAAAACTGATAGTTTATTGAGTATCTGAAATTTTGGTGATGCTTCATCCTTGAAGAAAAGTACCTTCTTGGTACTCATATTACTGGAACCCCATATTACAAACAGTACAGTTGGTTTTAAATCATTCTGAATTAAATTATGTGAAATGTTTATGCAAAAAGCCCATTACAAGAAAACATTTACACTAAACACAGACAGTCTGCAATGGGTCTTGAAAATCATTTGATTTTAGAAAAATTTACTATATGCATATATCAGGAATTATACCTGGAATATATGTTTCACCCAAAACTTACTTTCTCCATCACCATCTTTATCAAATTCTTCTATCATAGCCCGAAGTTCTTCATCACTCATGTTTTCACCCAATTCTCTGGCAACACGTCGCAAATTCCTCAAGCTTATTTTACCTGAATCATCATCATCAAACAGTTTAAATGCCTTTAATATTTCTTCATGTGGATCTCTTTCCAATATCCAGTCTGTCACTACAGTTAAAAAAAATTGTTTTTAATTTAAAAACACTCTGTAAACACAAATGCATTCATCTGTTAAATCAACTAAGTATTAGATGAAAATTAAAGTTAGGAATCTTTCAACATTTAGTTTGATAATAAACTGCCAAATCAGAGCCCAAGAAACCAAAAAGATAAACATGAAATTACAAATATGAAATTTTAAAATATGAATTTTAAAATTTAATCTTTACGTTATCAACAATTCATCCTATTACAAGAGGAAGCAAAACTAACTCACATAAAGGCAAAATAAAACGGAGTATATACCATATTTATTTAAGGTCTACTATTATCAAGAATTGTACTAGGCTCCACTGACAGTAAGCACAAAAGTCTAGGAGTTTGTTACTTAGTTGTAGAGATGATATACCAACAAAACAATTAAGACTCATTAGATAGGAAAAGTTGGATGGCTGAACTTAATAGTAACATTACTGTTCTCAAATTAAATTCAATTTAAAGGAAAAAAATCATGACAAATTAATAAAATGCACTGCCAAATTGATAAAGACACAATGTCAGATGAAAATTCCGCTGATATCTTTATGATTTAAAGAACTTCCTGGTTTTCCAAAACACAAAAACTAGTTTTCAAAAGGACCACGATTACAGTAAGAAAGTCCCTCCACTGAAAAAAGAAAAAGAAAAGGTCTGGAAAGATATCCCAAAAGCTATGCCAATTTTGTTCAGCAAGATAACTCTCAGACAACTAAAAGTGAGTAATATCAGATCTCAATAGTAATAATGTATTTTGGTAGGCTAAGTGTAATAATATCTAATAATATAGTAAGCTTAAACAATATTTTCAGTCTTTAATCAATAGCCACAATAAAAAAATTTTTTTTCACAATAACAAAAATTTAAAAATATGTGGTAGAATTTTTTTAAGTTACTAGATCAAATTCTGAAAATATCTAAGTAAACATCTCTGAAACAATTCCACATGCTAGTTGACTACTAAACAAAAATTATTTATGACTTTCACTGTGCCATTAAAAATAATTCAGTCTTGGTGAGGTTTATAGAATCATTAAAAACTTGCACCAGTGTTTGTAGATGGAAAGTACTGGAATGTTTAATGCACGCAAAAGGAAGAATACAATTCAAGCCCACAAAAAATTATTATTGTTTTGCTGCAGTGTCATCATATTTGGTTGAGTAAGCTTTATTTTTTGTTTATTTTTTTTTAGATTTTATTTATTTATTCATGAGAGACACAGAGAGAGAGAGAGAGAGAGATAGAGGGGGGCGGGGGCAGAGACACAGGCAGAGGGAGAAGTAGGCTCCATGCAGGGACCCTGACGTGAGACTCGATCCCGAGTCTCCAGGATCAGGCCCTGGGCTGAAGGCGGCGCTAAACCACTGAGCCACCAAAGCTGCCCCTTGAGTAAGCTTTAGAATAAGCACCTATTTGAGCTAATGTTAAATCGTCTACCTATATATTTAGTAGTTTTCTATTATCCATTAATTGTACCCAAAAAAGTCTTTCAAGTAACTAATTGAAGTATATTACTATAAGTATGCAAATCACCAAAGCTCATAAATATTCAATCAAAAAGGAGTTGGCATATATACAGCCATAACACCAAAATAAAATACCATGCTTAACTCTATGGCTCATACTCAACTTATTTTGAATTTAGTCCCAACAAAAAAGCAGGACAAGGAAAAAAAAAGTGTTAAGAAATTTTCTTCACCAATTAAATAATTTACATGACAGGTGAACCAAAAAAGCAGCTTGCTGAAAGTATTAATGTACTTAAAGAAGCAACAGGGTGATATGGGGAACAGATGGGGCTCCAAGATGTATAAATTCTTATCCCACTAGTGCTTTAATTGTGTTAGTTACTTCAGACTTATGTGTATATATAATCTTTTATCAATACTTTGCCTTAGAATACAACTTTTCTTGGGAATTATAAATACCCATCGTTCTGGACAGCTAGAACATTGTAAATTTATGGTGACTCTCTTCCATGCTTTCATGCTCTACTCCTATTCCACAAAGTAGAATTTAATTACAAGAAATACACTTTTTTCCCCAATGAAAATAAATCACTAGCATACAGTTAAGGTGTGTTCTACCTAATTCACAAATCTCTGTCCTTGTAATTCTGTTTTTAAAAAAACCGTATTACCAGAATTATACTTCTCAAAATAGTTAGACCTACACATTACAAAAATTACTTAAAAACATAGCACATTAAAAGTTTATCAAAAATCATTAAAAGTACTGCTAGAAATATAGCTTCAGGTGTATTTCTCACTGCCTTTTAGGTTTTTTTTTTTTTTTTTTTTAAGATTTTATTTAGTTATTCATGAGAGACAGAGAGGGAGAGAGGCAGAGACACAGGCAGGGGGAGAAGCAGGCTCCTTGGAGGGAGCCCAACGTGGGACTCAATCCTGGGACTCCAGGATCACACCCTGGGCTAAAGGCAGGCACTAAACTGCTGAGCCACCCAGGGATCCCCGCCTTTTAGGGGTTTCTATCCTAAAATACAAGTTATTTTAAACTTAACTTTTTTTAAAAATAAAGTATCTTTAAAAACAAAAAGATTTATTCATTTATTCCTGAGAGACACACAGAGAGAGGCAGAGACACAGGTAGAGGGAGAAGCAGGCTCTATGCAGGGAGCCCGATGTGGTACTCAATCCCAGGACCCCGTGATCACACCTGGCCAAAGGCAGATGATGCTCAACCCCTGAGCCACCCAGGCATCCCTAAACTCAACATTTTGGAACCCAAATTCCTCCTACTATCACCAAGATAGTGTTTGATGCCCCACCTCCAAAAAAGATAACAGCACATTTAACAGATAGTCTCCCATATTTGAAGTCTGAACATTTTGAATCCCATAAACCTAATCAGTGATTACCAGAATACTGAGGATACTACCTTTTTTACTCTTAAATGTGTGTCTTTTCATTCTCACCACCCTTAGCATAAAAAGTCTATTATTTTCCTGTCTGCAGTCTCACTCCCCTGAAACCCATCTTTAATACCCTCAACAGTTAGCTTTCTAAAATATATCATCTTCTCTTCCTCAGAAACTGAAAATGATCATCTGCTGACTAAAGTCCATGCTTGGGACGCCTGGGTGGCTCAGCGGTTGAGCATATGCTTTTGGCCCAGGGCATGATCCTGGAGTCCTGGATAGAGTCCTGCATCGGGCTCTGTGCACGGAGCCTGCTTCTCCCTCTGCCTGGGTCTCTGCCTCTTTCTCTGTGTGTCTCTCATGAATAAATAAACCTTTAAAAAAAATAAAGTCCAAGCTCTACATCTGATGCAAGACTTTACCTATTTGACCCAATCCTATCTTTCATTTCCCTAACTTCGACAGTAAGAGACTACCTGAAGTTTCTCAAACATACTATATACTTTTACTATTCTGCTCTTTGTTGCTGTTTTCTTTGCCTGCAATGTCTTTCTGTACTTGCTCCCACAATCTCAAGATCAAATGCTAGTCACATTCCCAAAGGCCCCAATTAAAAATCTCCTCTGTAAAGTCTTCTTCGAGACCAGGAAATGACAATTCTTTTTTTTTGTTAAAGGCCAGATAGTAAATATTTTAGGTTTTGTGGAGAGTTTAAGGTCTTTGACTCAACTACTTTATCTGCCAAGACAGCACAAAAGCAGTATAAAAGACGAGGTACTATGGAAGCAACAGCTGAATTTGGCCTAAGGGTTGTAGTTTGCCAACTCCTTCTCTAAACAAAATTATAATTTACCACAGAACATTATAGTTTGTTATTACCTACATTTAATTAGTAAGCTCCTTGAAAGAACCTTAGTAACTTTTAATGCCTCTCCCTCAACCCAGTGAAGTACCTAATACCAAAAACTTCAGCAAATGTTTATTAAATAAGCAAAGCAAAAACAATAATAAATATTCTATTCTAAATAGGCAATGGAATGATTAGTTTGTGCCCCAAAAAAGAGGGAGTACAAACATCTAACTTATCTTGGTCTTATTTTGAAGGAGCAATTCCTAAAACGCCTTTGTTACTCACTAACCTCAAGCTGCTAGATTCTTAAGTTACATTAAATATATTTTAATATTTTTTTCTAACAGTGGAAAAATTCTGGTTTAATATTAGACTTCCTCCAGAAATAGCTGTGGAACAGTATCTTTCAATAGTAATAGATAAAATTATGTATTAACCAGAATCAAATGTTCTGGTTCAGAGTTACTTGTTCCAAAGTATAAAATAGACACTCATTTGTGGTCAGTTATCATTGAAAAGTAATTAACAAATGGAGAAAATATACAGTTCTTGGCTGTTTGATTTCTAAACAGTAATAAATTTTTATTTGACTACTGATATTTTCAATAGGTAGCCTTTAAGATAGCTAAAGTGTGTGCTAAGTTGGTCAAAAGTTCTATCTTTCAAAGTCAGAGCAGATGTTTAGCCATGGTCATTTATTCTGGAAAGAACCCAGTATCGATGGCTCCAATAATAATATAGAAAAATGAAGGGTAAGGAAAGGGTGAAGATGGCATGGCACTCTGGCTTCAACTGCTAATAAAATCACATTTTAAAACTGTATTTACTTAAGATGTTGTAATATGTTGCATAAAATCATTAATGACCATGATAGAATGCCTTAAATAGCCTGCAACTATGAAAAAAATGTAATCAGAAAAACATGAATACAAGACTTTTTATGTTCAAGTGGATACATATACAATTATCTCCAGGCACTAAAGCAAAGTGAAACAAAGACAATTTTTTAAAGTAATAATAACAAATACTAAATAGTACTTACTATTATAGCTAGGACCCTTTCTAATAAACATTTGACATATTTTATGTATTAACTTATTTATTCCTCCCAAAAATCACAAGATAGTACAACTATCCCCACTATATATAGCTGCAAATGAGTCAGAGACAAGAAAAATGACCAAGTCATACAAAACCAATATCTGAACCCAGGCAATTTGATTTTAAAATGTCCATGATAAACCACTACATTGTATCAAATGTGCCTGAACTGTAGCTCTTTCCTAACAATATCATTGCCACTATATCCTAATACCTGTTTCTATAAATTAACAATCTAAGTTGGAACTTGGACTAAGATCATTAACTGTAGAAGAACTTCAATAATGAAAGACTAAAAGAATAAAGATGGTTCCTTCCCCCTTCTCAAGTAAATAAATCTACAGATCAGAAAACAACAACAACAACAACAACAATATGCTCCCCAAGGGATGAGCTGCCTTTCTAAACAGTTATTTCCTAATTTATAAGGTGGGGATATTCTGTGTTGTTCTTCCTTTCTCTTTTAGGTTTATCCTTTAACTTTCCTCTTCCTCACCTTGGTTTTGAGTTTTCAAATTAAAAAAATAAAACCAATGACTTAATGATATGAATCTATCTTTTCCAAACTGCCATTTGTTTTTGCTTTCTGTACTGCTTCATGCAGTACAATATTCATGCTGAATATTTACACAAAAGGTTTGTAACTGGATTTGTTTCTAAATTTTTAAAATATTTAAAAATAACAATATGATATGCTTATATCATGACCCATATTAAGTATTACTGCTTTAGAAAATTAAACTCTGAATAGATGTACATTCTATGTATAATATTCTATGCAATATATTTAAATAATAACAAAGGCCTTGCCTTCCAGAATCTTCTATTCTAAAAAAGCTTGATATATGCTATAACTAATTCACTACAATCAACTATATAAAAATTCAGTCATATTAAGCTCATGACACATTACGCTTAGTTGGTTATTCTAAAATGTTTTCTCCTGCTTGAGTTTGCCAAATGCCTTTATTACAATCCTCTCCCCATTCTCAACTTTAAACAGATGACTTTATTCACTGAGATCAAGTCACACAGAATATGCAGCCCCTTATAAGCTTTGTCAACCTGAAGGCATGCACTTCATCTTCAGCCAAAGATACCAAATGCTATAGGTTTTCTCTTCTCCCACTCTGCCAACAAAAATCACACACCAGAATGGTCTTAGGAAATATTTTCCAAACAAAAGGATACCAAATTTTCTGTTTTAGCCTAAGAAAATAATTTTTTGATCACCTTTTTAGTTTTATCACATGATACAAACACATTACTTAGGAAGACATCATTCCACAAAAAGCTACATAATAGTTCCTTAATTAGAATCTTCAGAACAAAAGACAAAATGATAAATCCCATAGTGAAGCTGTAAATCTTATTTTTTTCTTTGAAAATAAGTAAAAAGAGTGCCCCCAAATCCCTATATAATATCTACATTATACAGCAATGTTCAATAACAAAATTCCATAACCCAGAGAATTAAAAAAAACTAATATTAACCAGATAATTTCGTAACAAGTGCTAATTACAAAGACTATTAAAATACACACCAACTTCATTAAAATCTTCAAAGGTGATTTTCCCTGTGGCTTCTCTGTCATAATCTTTAAGAATCTTCAGTACATCAGCTTTTTTTACATCAAACCCCAAGGCTCTCATTGCCACCTTTTGGATTAAAAGGGAAAAGCAAATTATAAAGCACTCTTTCAAAAGAAGTGACTTCCAATTCTTAAATAAGTTTTTACAACTTAAGAGATGTCAGCACATTAATAAAACATTTAAATCTTTTGCATGTTTTATGTCTCTTAAAAAATCAAAGTGATAGCTTTTCTCCACTACTGAAATAGCAATTTTTTCACTTACATATCCTTTTTTATATGACAAACCAATCAAGTGTTTATAAAATACACCATATAAGACTGACTTACTGTACAAATCATTTTAACAAATTACTTGTTCTCAAATGATTACCAAAATGAAAAAAAGTATAGCATAAATATTAAAAATGTATACAACAGAAGAGATAAAAAAATTAAAGTAAGAGTTATCATGAGACTCTACATGATTAGTTATTAAGTAAATAGTCCAGGCCCTGAGTTTAAAGAAAAGATCTTGTTACTATTAACAAAAAGGAGAGACAGGATACTGATTAAAGAAATCTTACTCAGAAAGGTTCCATTTGTTCCCTGACATATGGATGAAATAAAGTAGAAGAGCACTGAGAAAAGGATGACTGGCATTAAAACAGATACCATAATATATAGGCTTAAGGACAGTGAACAGAGCAGCTTACTGAACCGGAAGAGCTCAGGTGGAAACAAGTCCTTAGCAACGAGAAAAGTAGGTAGTAGTAAAAGTGTGGGGAGTATTCAATAAAAATCAAAGGAATCTGAACTTTATGCAGTGTACAATGAGGAGCCACTAAAGGTTTACGAACAATGAATAATAGGAGGAAAGAGTCTTAGAAAGGTGAATCTAATGGTAGTATACAGAGCGAACCAGAAATGGAGAAAACATTTAAGAAGATCCAGGTATGAAGTAAGATCCCAAGCCAAGATAATAACAATGGTAACAAATGGAAGAGACAGGGCAGCCCGGGTGTCTCAGCAGTTTAGCGCCGTCTTCAGCCCAGGGCGTGATCCTGAGAACCTGGGATCGAGTGTCACGTCGGGCTCCCTGCATGGAGCCTGCTTCTCTCCCTGTGCCTGTCTCTCTCTCTCTCTCTCTCTCTCTCTGTCTCTCATGAAAAAATAAATAAAATCTTAAAAAAAAAAAAAAATGGAGCTACCAAAATGTTGCCTTTCTCATGCTGAGTGTGAGATCTGTACTACCCTAAACTTTAATTTTCCCTCACATCTTTATAATTCTAGGCCCTAAAGTTGACATTTTCCCCCATTAGCACTGCGTTGACATCAGACATCACTTATATTGTTTGCACTAGAGAAAGTATGTACAGAATGTATTACTAATGTGTTCAAATTAAAAGAACACTCTCACAATGTGAAAAAAGAATGAGTCATACACAAACGAAAAAAAAAACCAGCAGTGGCAAAAATACAGTAAGAACTGTTTAAATCCTATAGTTTGAAATCTTTTTATTACATGAGTGAAAATAAGGCCCTACCATAGTAATATACTTTTATATTTAAAATACTATTCGCTTCACAGTGTGAAAAGGAAAGTCTAAAAAGATGCTAGTATTTAATTTTATTATAGCACTTAACTGTGAACATCTCAAATGGTTTCATATTTCCACAACCAGTTTAGTTAAAATACTTTAGATGGGTTATTTTAGCCAACTATAGAAAATGCAAACGATTTTAACAGAAAAATATACATTTTAAAGTATATTATTACCTTTAGTTCGTGATAATCTATTGCTTCATCTTTGTCTGTGTCAAATAGTTCAAAAGCATCTTTAATTTCTTGTTTCTGTTCTTCAGAGAGTTCTCTTCTTTTTTTTCTCTTTGTTTTGTCTACTACAAGCTCATTTCTATGAAATGAGAAGAAAAGTCTATTCAGTCTACTTTAATTCTATTCTCCTACACATCTAGATAATTAAAATTTCAAAATGCGACAAAGAAATTAAACAAGGAATAATTTTTTTAATTTCTAAAAAGGATATTTGAGAGAAAAATGAAATTTTTCTTCCATGAGTCAAAGCCTTGCTCAATCCATAGTCCAAGCTGCTATAAATCTGCACTTTCCAAAACTGAAAAGTGTTACATGTTATTATAAGAAAAAAAGAACCTAACTTTCTTTCCTTCTGGCTTTGTATTTATTCTGATATTAATGTGGAAGAAATAACTGTGAATAAAAAAATTATTCATCACAGAAATCGCAACAAAACCAAAGCACTCCTACTTATTAACATTACTCTACAATAGTATTAAATTAATCAAAGGAAAATTCATAATTGAGAATCATTGCATATTTGGTTTACTTTTGAGAGCATTTATAAGTTATCAAAATTACTACCAAAAAAAAGCGTATCACTTAACAATTAACTTACAAAGTTTGTGGCATTGTGGGTTCAAATGTGTGATTTACAGTACACATTGCTAAGTTTGGGGCTTTATTTATAATTTCTTCCATTGATATTAACAAATCAACCGAAATACTGAAGTCTAAATATACCACGAAAATTAAAAGCCAAAACAAGAATGCTTGTGCTAATTTTCTATATTTTTTAAATTTCTTAAAAGGAATTATTTGAGAGAAAAATGAAATTTTTCTTCCATGAGTCAAAGCCTTGCCCACCCCCTAGTGAAGAGTCCATGGTTTTCTAAATTTCACTTGTAAATTTAGATATAGCTTCTCCTAAATCCTCGAAATTTCTTGAAAGTAGATTTTATTTAAAAAGGCAGAAATGGGGATCCCTGAGTGGCCCAGCGGTTGAGCACCTGCCTTCAGTCCAGGGCGTGACCCTGGGGTCCGGGTATCGAGTCCCTGCCTCGGGCTCCGTGCATTGGAGCCTGCTTCTCCCTCTGCCTGTGTCTCTGCCTCTCTAACTCTCAAGAATAAATAAATCTTAAAAAAAAAAGGGGGGGGGGGGAGCCAGGTATGTCTTAAGAGATACTCATCTTAGTGTTCCAAAATTTCGAATGGTGCCGCAACATCCGTACAAGAAGTCTGAAACCAATTTCCTAACACTTTGAAATGTAAAGCCTAGTTGATTTTATTTAATAAAAACACCTTACCTATTTGCCTGTGTTTTGCTTTCTAAAAACCTACCACAAAGTCAAGAGACAGACGATCAGAAGATGACCAGGAGACCTATAGTAATAAACAGAGCGGGGGAACAACCTTTCACAAGACACCTGACTTCGCGCGAACAGGGACCCCCGTCCCCGCGGTCACCTTCTCTGGACCGCCAGGTCAACAGCAGGACCCGCCACGGGGTCGAGGCAGGGCTGCCACCATCATCTCCCAGCCCAAAGCCGCACCTGTTCAGAAAGGCGTAACCACCTTTTTTTTTTTTTTTTTTTTTAAAGGTGCAACGTGTAAAAACATCTAGGTGCTGCTGCTGCTGCTGGGGGCAACGGACGGGGTTAGAGATTGGAAGTCAATGAAAGGTAAACAAAACTAAAAAAAAAATTTTTTTTTTGAGAAATCAATTAAAGTCATTTATATGGGTCGCCCGTTATACCTTAAAGCAGGGCCCCAGGATAAGAGCAAGGAGGGTTTAAAGCTCTTTCCAAAATTTATAGCTCGGTCTGACGGCTGCAGGAGCTGCAGGGGCTGCAGGGGCTGCAGGGGCTGCAGGGGCTGCAGGGGCTGCAGACCCGGAGGGCGGAGCTGAACCCAGGGATGCTCCCCGGCCTGACTTCGCGGAGAAACACCGCGAGACAGAAGCATCGCGATAGTTCACTCCCTCCTCGCAGCTAGAAACCCATCTCCTCGGTGGTGCAAAGCCCAACGCGCTGATACAGACGCTAACTACCTCGGCAGAAATGCACGGGACTCCTCACCTGCGGAGCACCAGGGCCCCCAGGGTGAGGAATCCGAGCCAGGAAGGCTGGCCGAGGCTCCTCGCCCTCATCCCAAAATGCATCCCCTTCCAGCTCGCCTCGGCCCAGCTACCTCCCTTCCACACACGCCCGCCCTGGGGCCCGCTGCGAGGTGTGCAGGGCATTGCGGCCTCCTCATTACCGACCTCAGAGCTAAACTCATTTTCTCTTCGGACAGAGACGTTCCCCTCGAGAACGACTTTAACGCCCTGCCCAAGGCAGCACGACTTGCACAAGCCGTTCAACAGACACCAACGACCTCAGCGGCCTCAAGGACCTCCCACACAAGGTAGACGCTTCGGAGTCGGATTGGTTGACGTTGCTAATAGCCCGCCCATTGAGGCGGAAGCGTCCCTGGTCCTCTGCTCTCATTGGGCGTACTTCGCGTCAATCAAAGAAGCCGCTCGTCCCTCTTCTTCTGCCCCTCCTCCCGCCCTTTAGATTGGCTTGTTGCGGTTTCCCGGAATCCTTTGCGGAGCGAGGGTCCAGGTGTCTGCGTGGTAGTTTGGGCGGTAGGTGGCTGCGCCTTGCTTCCCGCTGGGTGACCGCAGACGAGATGGACCGCTCCGGGGGAGAGAAGGAAGGGAGGGAGGAGAGGCGCGCCGCGGGGCCAGCCTCCTTAGCCGAAGGGAGGGAGCGGCTGGGGAATGAGGCCTGCCGAGTTTGACTGCGCTGTATTCTAAAATCTTGGGTGGCCTGAGTACATGGAGAGTTTGTTTAAAACGCAGATTTAAACGTCCCGTCCTCCCAATTCTGATTTTAGTAGGTATGAATTTGCATTTTTTCCCCCTTACAATCCCACGTGCTTTTAAGGCAGGTGCTGTCGCCTGTAGATTGTATATCTAATGGGTTGGATTATTAGGCTACTTACGGTAAAGCGGTACTTGACGGTACCTTAGCTCCCTTCTCCCTCCCTGAAGGGATCTGTTCTCTTGCATCCTTTGTTGTCCAGGGTCGGAAGCTGCTTATACACGTTATGTTATCTTAAGCTCCAAACTAAGTTCTTGAAGCTCATTTGGGTAATTAGTTTGTTTACTTGTTCATCACTCGTACTAGGCTTTCTTCAAGTACAGGATGGTATCTTTCATTTAACGCGGATCCCAGTGCCTGATACGGTGCCTGATGCACAGGCGCCCAATGAATATTTGTTGCGTTGGGTGGGATCTTGCTGTGAAAACCCACAAATCACTGAACTAAGTTGTAAACCTTATAAAGGAGTGAAATAGCCTGAATATGGGGTTGAGGCAGGGTAAGGGGGAAGATGTATAAACACTATGGGCTATGTATAAAGGATATATATATATATATATTCTCAACATATATATGTTTATATATGTTTTATATGTGTTTATATATAAATGTGTTTATACGTATAAACATGTTTATATATTTAATATATATGTTTATATATTTATATATGTGTTTAGGTATATATTTTTATTATATAAACATATATATATATATATGTTTAAAGAAGGGAGAGAACCAGTAGGACAGAAGAAAGTCTTCTTGAAGGATTTGGCCTATGTGTTAGGCTTAGAAGAATGAACTAAATTTGGACAGGTAAAACTAGTATGATGGTGTAACTCTAAAAATTAAAGGTTAAAGGAAACCCCCCCCCAAAAAAAAACAAAATTAGAAAACCTAACCTTTTAAAGTATTTCTATAAATCACTGTTGACTCGAAAAGGAAAGGTAATATTGCCACTAATACAGTTTTTGGTAGTTTAAAAGGAAGGTTGGGGCACCTGGCTGGATCAGTCTGTAGGGCATGCATCTCTCGATATCTGGGTTGTGAGTTCAAGCCCTACGTTGGGCATAAAGCTTACTTTAAAAAAATAACAAGAGGGAGGTTTACAAATTATTAAAATACTTTATACGACTTCATGCTGCCAATGAATTTTAATATTGAAATGAAATAGTCACTTTCCAAGGGAAACAGATGACTCAAAAAAGATAGAAAACTGAATTAGGTCGATAACTATAGATAGGACTGAATGATAGGATGATGCCGCAATTCCATGCTGTAAAATAAAAAGGCGTCCAACCCACTCAGAGTTCTGGGTGAGTTTAAAAATTCATGAGGAGCAGGCGCCTGGCTGGCTCAGTTGCAGGAGCCTGCAACTCTTGATCTTGGGGTTGTGGATTCAAGCCCCACGTTGGCTGTAGAGATTACTTAAATAAAAAAAAAACACCAAACAACTTTGAATTCATAAAAATTCCCAAGGAACTAATTCTGCTGCTTTAAATTCAAAGTATGATGGAGAACTTAAATTTTGAAGCTTGCACGGAGAAGATTTAAATCATTTAATATCACTGACTGTATGCTCCACGATAAGAGGGTACATGTTGGGATGCCCGGGTGGCTTAGCAGTTAAGCGCCTGCTTTCGGCCCAGGTCGTGATCCTGGAGACTCAGGATCGAGTCCCATGTCAGGCTTCCTGCATGGAGCCTGCTTCTCCCTTTGCCTGTGTCTCTGTCTCTGTCTCTGTCTCTGTCTCTCTCTTTCTCATGAATAAATAAACAAAATTTAAAAAAAAGAGGGTGCATGTTACTCACCATTTTATAAGCTCATGTTTCATGTTCGCTATGAACATTTATGTGCAAAAATTTTAGATGTTGACAAAATCAATTTGGTATTGTCTTAAAGGAACATTTCACTATAACCAGAGTTTATTTTTAAAATGCAAAGGGATGGTTCAAAATACAAATATGTATTAATTAATCATAATTCTGGATTAAGGAGATTAGCTAAATATCCAAAAAGGGACTCAAAAATACTCAAAATCCATTTCTAATAAAATATGTTAATAAACCAGATATAGGAGGTACATTTTTAACATGAACAACATACTTCAAATATGCTAGTGTTTCTTAAACCTGGTAACTGCAACACTAGAACTTTATAGGATGTGAGCAAATAATTTGGGAAAATAGATTTTTAAGTGTTAAAATATTTTCAACAGGATATCTTTCTAAGGGAATGACAGGAAAGTTAATGCATCACTTCTACATAATTGGGAGAATTAGTGTCATGTCCACTCCTTGCTACAAGGGAGGCTGGAAAAAGAAATTTCTAGCTGGGGACACCTGGGTGGCTCAGCAGCTGAGCATCTACCTTTGGCTCAGGGCGTGATCCTAGGATCCGGGATCAAGTCGCACATTGAGCCTGCTTTTTCCTCTGCCTGTGTGTCTGCCTTTCTCTCTCTGTCTCATGAATGGATAAATAAAATCTTAAAAAATAAAAAAGAATAAAAACTCTAGCTGAAAAACTGTATGCTCTGCTAAAACTTGGGGTCAGATCATCTATTACTAAAGATAGAGGATTAACGTCTCTGTCACAAACATCAGTAAAATAGTTATCAACACTCTAAAATTATAATCAGTGATGTAATAAAACAAGAAAAAGAAGTGATATTTAAGATTAACATTATGTGTAGATAATATGATTACCTGGAAAAATCCAAGGGTATCAGACTATTAGAATTGAAAAATAATTCAATAAAGTAGCTGATTTTCAGAAAAATTTGCAAAATCAATGAGCAATTTAAGTTAAAATAATAGCAGTATGAAATTCCTACAAATAAACTTAAAAGGAAATCTGTAGGATCAGTAGGTAGAAAATCACAAAATTTTACTAATGCACATAGATCCATAGATTTATCTGTAAGTTTAATCAAAATGAAAATTCTCCATTTTTTATTTTTTTTAAAGACTTTATTTATTGAGAGGTCACATGCGCACACGGAGGGGCAGAGGAAGAGGAAGAAGCAGACTCCCCTCTGAGCAGGGAACCCAGTGTAGGATTTGATCCTAGGTCCCTGAGATCATGACCTGAACTAAAGGCAGATGCTTAACAGACTGAGACACCCAAGCACCTCCATTTTTTCTTGAATAATAAAAATTATTCTAATGATCATCTCAAGGATAATTGGATAAAAATAAGTTACAAAATGGTGAAAAAGAATAGTAATACAAAAATCACTCTAGGATATTAAAATGTATTTGCTACTATTGTAATCAAAATAGTAAGTCCAGAACCAGAGCCAAAAGTAGATAGAACTTGTGGTTTAAGAGGATAGTAGCATTAGTATTTGTTTAGTCTTGCTCCTGAAACCTTAATAAAACAATAGTTGAGAAATAGTTTCCAATACTAAAGTGATCTGGAGAGCTAACATCAACAGAGAAGATATTTCAAAAAAATATCTGAAAGATCGGGGCACCTGGGTGGCTTAGTGATTGAGCATCTGCCTTTGGCTCAGGTTGTGATCCTTTGGTCCTGGAATGGAGTCCCTCATGGGGCTCCCAGCGGGGAGCCTGCCTCTCTCTCTGCCTATGTCTCTGCCTCGCTGTGTGTCTCTCATGAATAAATAAATAAAATCTTAAAAAAAACATATATCTGAAAGATCCAAAGAGACATGGAAGCCTGTTGACAAATGAGACAGATCATCAAAGTCTCAACTCCTTAGAATTTCAGATGACCAAAGCCTCAGAGTTGATCTGCCTGACAGAGTCCCAGAGAGGCCCTAGGCTTAGAGTTGTCTGGCACAGTAGGGGATGGAAATGAGAAGACAGCCAAATGTAAAATTTAAAAGCTGTTTAGGAAACCATTGCACTCGAATTGTTTCAGATTCCCTGCCCCAGTATAGTCTCTCTTCACATCTATCTAGACTCCCATTCTTAAAAATGAAGAATCAAAAACTGTCAGAGATAAAAAGAAAATCAACAGCATGAAAAATAAACTAAGGAAAACCATTATCTAGGAAGACTCAGAGTCAGCTTAGGAAGCAAAACAAATTCCTAATAATATTAAGCTTCCTAAGAGGTAGTCAAAAAATACTATTTTGGAGAAGAGCATACTCTTGAGAGAGGAATATTCTGAGAATAATGAAAGACTGTTGAAAATAAGCATATGATAGACAAAATCAAAAATTTAATAGAATGATGAGATAATTTAATTGAAAAACTCCAGAACTTGGAGATTTCAGACAAAAACATGGAAAAATTGAAAAAAAACATGGAGGATTAATCCTATAGATCCATCATATGACTAATAGGAATTCCAGAAACAGCAACAAATGGAGAAGAGGTAGAAAAATATCAAATAATTGAAGAAAATTTTCAGGAAACTGAAGATCAGTACAAGTTCTCAGATTGATAGTCCTATCCCACCTAGTACTGAGCAAACTAAAATGGTAAAAGAAACTACATATCAGACATTTCAGAATCTTTCAGGGACAATCTGCTCTCCTATAAAACAGTAATAATTGAACTAGCATCAGATTTCTCATCAGAAACATTAGATGCCAGAAAATAATAACTTCAAAATTGTAAGGGAAAATTATTTTGAACTTAGCATTCCATTCCTTTGCAAGACAAAAACCAAGTGTGAGAACGTGATAAGGATTTCAGAAAGTTCGATCATTGTATATACTTTGAGAGTTGTCCTCCAGATCACATAATCCAGAGGTACTCCAATATTGTCTATCACTCTTATTTTTTTTTAAATTTTTTTTTTAATTTTTATTTATTTATGATAGTCACAGAGAGAGAGAGAGAGGCAGAGATACAGGCAGAGGGAGAAGCAGGCTCCATGCACCGGGAGCCTGACGTGGGATTCGATCCCGGGCCTCCAGGATCACGCCCTGGGCCAAAGGCAGGCGCCAAACCGCTGCGCCACCCAGGGATCCCTATCACTCTTATTTTTATATAAATAACTAGAACATAAATATGTAAGATTACATAGAGGATAATATAAAGAGTGTAGTATATACATATACTTACCATAATTAAAAAGAAAAACCCTCACAATGAAAACAAATGTGATAGTAAAACCAATAAAGAACAAAAAAAATGTCAAGATTAAAAAAAAAGTAAAGGCAGGTGATTCAACCAGTTAAGCATCTGACTCGATTTCAGCTCAGGTCATGATCTTAGGGTTGTGAGCTTGAGCCTTGCATCAGGCTCTGGGCTCAGTGGGGAGTCTGAGACTCTTCCTCTCCCCTTACCTACCCCCTCCTTCAAATAAATAAATCTTTAAAAAAAATAATAAGCCAAATAATGAAATAGGAAAAATATTTGCAAAATAGAGGACAAGGGGTTATTTTTCATCATATAACAAACCTGTTTATTGTGCAGTCAGACCTTGACCTGTTCTAAGTGGAAAGGAGTTTATTCTCTTTTTTCACCAGTTGCTGCTTCAAGAATATTTTATCAAATTTTTTCTTTCCTGTTGCTTTATGTTTAGGGCATATGTTATAGCTTCCTTTTCAGTCATTTCATGATTTTCATATTGATTATAGGAGTAAGTTCCATTTCTCTAAGTATGATTTTCTCTCTGGTATTAAAATGTGCAATCTTGGGGTGCCTGGGTTGTCAGTTGAGCATCTCACTTTAACTCAGGTTATGATGTAAGGATCCTGGGATAAAGCCCCGAGTCAGGCTCCCTGTCATTTGGGGAGTCTGCTTCTCCCTCTCCCTCTGCCTCAACTCATGCTTTATCTCTCTCTCAAATAAATGAATAAAATATATTTTTTTAAAAAAAAGTAATTAAGGTTAAGTGAAATCATGAGAGGGGCTTTAGGGACACCTGGGTGGGTCATTGGTTGAGCATCTGCCTTCAGCTCAGATTGTGATCCTGGGGTCCTGGGATCCAGTCCCGCATCGAGCTCCCTGTGTGGATCCTGCTTCTCCCTCTGCCTATGTCTCTGCCTCTCTCTCGGTGTCTCTCATGAATAAATACATATAAAAATCTTTTAAAAAGAGAGGGGCTCTAATCTGACAGGAGTGATGTCCTTATAAGAAGTAGAAACACCAAAGGATGTACACCCACAGAATAAAGGCTATGTGAAGACAGAGGGAAAAGGCAGCTATCTGGATGCCAAGAAAAGGCTTCCAGAAAAACAAACCCAGGTGGCACCTTGTTCTTGAATTCCAGCCTCCAAAACTGTTAGAAAACAAATTCCTGTTGTTTACCCACCAAGTATGTGATATTTTGTTATAGCAGACCTAGAAGACTAATACAATAAGAAAAGATTGACAAACTGTACTCTATGACAATGAAAATTTCTCTATGGCAAAACACTACATTAAGCAAAGTAAATAGGCAAACAAAAGCATGGAGTTAAGGTAAACGGTATTAAAAATCTTAGAATCATTGATTTGTGATGGAGAACTGTATCTTCATATATTTCCAAAGTAACACACAGCACGCATTTTCTGGTCCCAAGGGAGAAAATGTTAATTTTGCCACAGGGTGTCACCAATCTAATATAATGGTCTAAGTTTGCATCACCAATTGGAGTATTACCAGATATTATATGTCTGCCCATGCAATTCAATAGGAAGTACTCAATCTTAGATCTTTTATCCAATAATGTTTAACCTGAATTTAATTAAATCTTAAAATCTAATTTCTCATGTAGAGGAAATTTAGGGGATAGAAAAATCACTTTCAAAGAGAAAAAAAAAGAAAAGAAAAAGACACTGTGGGGAAACAATCAGACAAATCCAAAAAGTGATGCAGTCTATAGGACAACTGGCCATTCTCTTACAAATCAGTGCATGAAAAAAGGGATTGATGTGGATTAATAGGGGCTTAAAAGACATCACCCAGATAGAATGCTTTGTCCTGGACTGAGGCATGGTTTGGACAAAGTAGCTATAAAAGGCATTTTGGAGACATTGACAATTTGAATATGGATAGGAATTAGATGTTACAAAGAAATTTCTATTTCATCAGGCATTTCAATAATACTTTGTCCATTTATGAAAATGTTATCCTTTTTAGAGGTGGAAACTAAAGTGGTTGAGGTGAAATGTTCGAAATGTCTCTAAATTACTTTTTTTTTTAAATTTTTTTCTCTATTTTTTTCTAAATTACTTTAATCAGCATATAAACATCGTCTTAATAACTTAAAAGGTACAATGATAAATTCTATGAAGAAAGTAAGACAGAACAGTGAGAAAGGAGCTGACCATGGGTGGAGCACTATAGCATTGAGAAGGTCTGTGATAAAGTGACTTTTGAACTGTGACAGTGTAGGTCCTCTGAATTGGAGATAACAAGACAGGATCAGTCATAAAAGAGCCTAGGAAACATCTGTGAAGGATAAAGGTGTGGTACGCAGAAGACAGGCGAGTCTTCAAACATCAGTACTGTCCTGAAACCTGGAAAAGGAAAGCAGGAAGGAAGGAGGACTGGGTGGGAAGAGCTTCAGGGTACAGTGCGGCTGTGAGAAAATTTTAAGTCAATGAGGAGACCCAGAGGAAAAATGGCTGTGTTGAAGAGTCCTGTGTTAGGCAGGAATAGATGAGCTCTAGTATTTGTTCTGTACTCCGTCGTCAGCTAGACTCAGCTCAGTGTAAACGTGGCCTGAGTGTGAGTAGATCAGAAAACATGGCAGCTGAAAGGCGCTAATGATGCTCCTCACAAAGGAAGATCTGACCCATACACCTTCCTTACTGTTTCACAATCCTTCCAAAAGCCAGAAAGGACAGTATACAAAAAAGAGGAAATGGCAAAAGCAAAGACCCTGTGTTAGGAATGGTGTTGGCATAATCCTGGAAAGGAAAGAATTCAGTAAGTTTGAGGTATGACGAGAAGGGCAGAACATTCCAAGAAGTCGGATTGATAAGTAGGGTCCTAATTACATAGTCTAGTAGTTTATGATGAGGGATACATTTTATTTCAAGTGTAATGGAAATCCATCAGCAGGTTTTAAGCAGTGAATCATTGTGTTCTGATTTAGGTTTTAGAGGCAAACTTCCTGAAACATGAATCTATATTCACAGCATCCATTTCCTCATATCTCATTTTCTCTCAACCCACAGCAAATCTGACTTACATTCACCTCTCTACTGGAAGTGCTTTTACTAGGTCACCAAAGACTTCTTAATTGCTCAGTTCAGTTGCTTCTCTTCAGTTCTCATCATGTTGTCCCCTGGGTTGCATCTGCATATTGACCACTCCTTAAAATTGCTCTCATGGCTGCTTTTTACTACTCCTTCATAGTTTCCTTTGATGGCTTTTCTTTATCCACTCCCTAATTGTTTGTATTCAGAATGACGTTCTTAATACTTTCATGCTATTTTTAAGCATTCTCGCCTCCTAAATTTCAACAATCACCACATAGTGAAGACTCCAAAAATTCCTCGGTTTTTTCCACTAACCCTCAACTCTCAATCTTTAAACCTAGATTTCCACTTGTGTCATGCATTTCCATCATAATGAAAAAGAATATACCAAAACAAAGATAATTATCTTCTTCTAAAATATTTATGTATTCTCCGTCCTGGGTAATGGCATCACAGTCACTCAGTTTGTATAACTCCTTGGAATAACATTAAACTCATCACTATTGTCAAAGCATAACTTTCAAATTTTAAATATATGACTATTATACAAATAAATAATCAATATTTTAAAAAAGATTTTATTTATTTATTTGACCGAGAGAGCAAGCACAAACAAGAGGAGCAGCAGAAGGAGAGGGAGAAGCAGACTATCAGCAAGCCGGGAGCTTGACATAGACCTTGATCCAGAACCTTGAGATCATAACCTGAGCCGGAATCAAGAGTTGGGCACTTAACTGGCTGAGCCACCCAGGCGTCCCTCAGATCTATTTAACTTTTTACTCAGGAAACCAGCAAGATGATAAAGCTGGTTCACAGAAAAAATAGGAAAACCCAATATACCTAGGCAGTCACAAAAGAGAAACTGAAATAAGTTGGCTAAATTACAATGTCATACAAGTTAATGTCCTACAAGTCAAAATAAACTATAGCCTTTGGAGTTGCATTCTCTACTAGACAAAAATGTTTTGTATCTCTAGAGGGCAAGAATCTATAAGTTAACATTTTACACAGTCTTTGCTGTAATCAGTAGCAACTAAAAAAGGTAAACCTCCTAGAGAATTAAATTATCATTGGGTAGAACTATTAAGCAATATTCCAGAATAACATACAGCCATCCTTTGGCATAATTTCCAGGTTTTAGATAGTTTTTCTTAAACTTTTATATGATCCCACATCACCATGTGGAGCTATATTTTAAAGGCAAATTGATTCCTATGCCTATGTTTCCCTATGAAAAATGTGAATAGTAGACAAATTCAAGTAGTGCATAGAAATGAGGAGTAAGATTAGAGAAAAGGCTTCTGATTTTCAAACTCAGTAAATCACAATAATTAAGAGAGTATGACTTTGGAGAAAGTGGAAAAATACATCAATAGAGTAGATCTACTCTAGTCTGTTGATTCATTATAAAAACCCCAATGGAAAAAGACCTCACAATAAATAGAGATATCACACAAAAAAGGAATAAACATGATTCCTACCTCCTACCAACACAAAAATTAACTTGAGATGGATGATAGACTTCTATGTGAAAGAAAAATGTAGGATAATATCTCTGTGACTTTGAGGCAGATAAGATTTCTTAAACAGGACTTAAAAAGCATTTATCATTAAAATAAAAAACGACAAACTGACATCCTGAGTTAAAAATTTCTGCTCATCAAAGACACCATTTGAAATTAAAAAGACAAGCAAGCCATGGAGTGGAAGAAAACATTTACAGTACGTATATCTGACAAAACATTACAACTCAATTATAAAAAGACTGAAAGCCCAGTAAGAATGTTGGATAAAAGATTCGAATAAGCAGTTTGCCAAAGTGGATATCTAAATGACCAATAAGCAAATGAAAAGATGTTCAACATCATTAGTTATCAGGAAAATACAATTTAAAACCACAATGAATATTATCGCAAATACACCAAAATGGCTAATATTAAAATAAATTTAAAAAATTTTAAAAGACTAATAGTATCAAATGGTGGAAAAGGATATGGACCAACTCTCAAAAATTGCTGATAGGAATATAAAACGATACATCTACTTTGTAAGATTGTCTATCTCTACTAATGTTAAAACATTCACTTATCTTGTGCACACAGTAATTTCACTCCTAGGTATATATCCAAGGGTAGTGGTATGTTCCTCCAGAAAAACTTTCACAAGAATGTTTGTTGCAGCTTTATCCATAATAACTCCATACTGGAAATAGCCCAAATTTCCATTAACACGTAAAAGGACAAACAAATAGAAGTATACTCATATAAAGAAATACTACCAGTGATAAAACACACACACACCAAACTAATAGTAACATTGACAATAAGATTGATATTCATGGATATTGTTTTTAGGGAAATAACTCAGATATAAAAGAATACATGCTAATGAGTATGTTATACCCAATCCATTTATATAAAGTTCAACAACTAGCAGAACTAAATGTTTATAGTTTTCAGAATAGTGGTTACCTCTGGGCAGGCAGGGATGGGGTGGTAGTGGTGTTATATACTGCAAAAGAACATAAAAGAACTTTAGATAGTGTTAAAAAATGCTCTATATCTTGATCTGCAGGGTGATTTCAAGAGTGTATTAAAAAATCATCTGTGTACTTAAAATTAATTCACTTTATGCATTTTACTAGGTTGGTTATCCATCAAAAATATTAGTTTCTCACAAGGCTTTTCATTGCAATTTTTGCAAAGTTAAGGAAAAATAGTCTAAGATTATAAAAGGCTAAGGGATGATGAAGCAGTGAGAATTAACTTACTTTAAAGAAATTTGTGAAGAGAAGCATAATATTAAGGAATTAATAAAGATAACAAGTAAAAGAAAGTTGTTTAAAATTCTTTTAGAATAGGGAATGCTTTATTCGGGAGAAGAAGCCAGTGGAGAGGTATAGGTTGAAGCTGGGAGTGAAAGAGGAGAAGGAAAAGTTGATAAGACTAGATATCTTGGAGTGAAAAATGAGGAATTATCTAAATAAAGAGAAGGAAGATTAAGCAAAGAAGGAGAAGTAGGATGAAGAAATTAAAGGCCTGTAAAATAGAAGATGACTTAGGGAGTTTCACAGACTTTGTCTCAGTCTCCTTAGGAAAATATAAAGTAAGGGCATCCACTAAAAGTCAGGAGCTGGGGGGAAAGGATAACAGGAAATAGAGTAGAGGGCTTGATGAAGCCAATTACTTTTTCATTAGCTTTGAAATCTGGGCAACATCTTTACTTCTTGAGTTTCCTCATCCCTGTGATAGGGATTCCACTCACTTTACATTTATAGGAAGATTAAATAAGCTAAAGTGTATAAAGTATTCACATAAGATAATCAATGAATACTAGTTCTCCTTTAAAAAGGACTATAGTTGCTGAAAATTACCCTTCACAAATAGCTTGAAAAATAGAATCATCTGGAGTCAGAATAAAAGAACCAGTGGAAATAAGGAACCTAGTTACTTCCTTAACATCTCTGGAGGCTAGGGCAAATGAAGCCTCATATACCTTATGTAAAAATATTTTAAAGTTATAAATCAAGCTAATAAGATGTTAAATAAAATATGTTCTATCCTCCTACTTTGACAAATATAGCTCCATAATGACCTGAGGTCTAAGTTTGAAATTAGAATCTGATTCTTGGTGTTCCACACTGAATCCTGGTGATGTGAGAAGAGCCAGACTAAGCTGGCCTTTTCTTTCTTCTTCCCCCAGTAGAAGGGGCCTTTGGTGTACGTGGATACTCCAGCCTGAAAATCTGAGCTCCATTCTCACCTTTGGCAAAGAGCAGCCATTTGGCCACCATTAAGCTTGGGTTGTGTACTCCAATGGCATTGTTCTTGCATTCAGCTCAAAATACTTATGTCAAACAGGCATATTTTGCTGCCCTTCAGGTGAATATATCTCTTGAGGTGTCTGGGACTGTTCATCTCATGTGAATGCAGCATAGTAGGGCCAGAGTGGGTTCCAAAGCATGAGGCTCTGAGCAGAGGACTCTTGTGCCCAGAACTGAGAACCTTATAGTGAGTCACATTCAAGTCTAGGATTATGCATATTTCCTGCTTCCGGCAGTGAATACAGGTAGACTGTAATATTGTTGACTAGAAAGAGCAAAATATTCAAGACAAAAATATGCTAAAAAATATAATGAAATGAAGTAGAATCTGTAAGTCCTTATTAAGAGACTGCTTTCCACTTAAAAAGTAAGCCATCTAGCCTTTTTAATTATTTTGTTGGATTGAAAGCTTTCCTATGAAGCATTGCATAAAACTGAAAATGATTTGTTAATCTCAGATCTCTTCTTCAAATCAAAATATTTAGTAACCAGCCATGGTCTGATAACCAGCTTTTGTGAGCTTTGGTTAAAGATAAAATCTCATAACCTCTTTTGTCTGGCTTTACATTTCTTAAAACCAAACAAGTTGTATTTAGATATTTGTGTTTATAGATTCATAGGATGTCTTTGAATCCAAATGGTGTTCTTATCACAACAGCCAAAAAACAAAGGGTTTTGTATTTTTTTGATGAATTCTCATTAGTAATGAGGCACTAAGCATGCTCCTGAATACAATGTAGAGGTGAAAATTAATAGGGTTATTTTTAGCTACCACCTACATGCTATAGGCAGAAAACATCAAGAGCAAGAGGGAAATAATGGTTCTTTTAGTTTAAAAAATCATAATATTCCTGAAAAATTCTTCCTCCTAAAATTGGTGCATCTAATTATATAAAGTGATTACTGTGGCAACAGCTTAGATATGAAGAGAAAGAGAAAGAGAAAGAAAGAGAGAGAGAGAGAGAGAAGAGGGGGAGGAGGGAGACCGAGAGGGAGGGAGAATAAATTAGGCTATTAAACAAAAGGAAAAAAAAGTATTTTGACTAAAGAGCAAAATGTGGGAACTGCTGACTAGAAGAGAAAGGAAACATTGAAAAAGTTCTGTTTAGGGCTTAAACCAGTCAATATCTCAACATTAAAGTAAAGGTAAATTCTGTAAATGGAGATAAAAGAAACTAAGAATCATAACAGTGTCTTTCATAGGAGAGGGTGAGGAAATATGTACTTATTTCTAAATTATATAATAAACTGCAAGTGAAAATTTGATAGACTATAAAATGCTATGTACAATAAGAAAGCTAAAGATTACATGTTACATATTATAATATTAATGTATTATATGTTATATATTATAATATAGAATGTATAATATGTTTCTATATTATAACAGAACCCAAAATATGGCTGACCCTTGAATAACACAGGTTTGAACGGCGGGGGTCCACTTATATGGGGGGTTTTTAAAAATAAATACAGTATATACCATAAATGTGTCTTCTCTTCCTTATGGTTTTTTAAAAATATTTATTTATCCATGGAGACATAGAGAGAGAGGCAGAGGCAGAGCTCCCTGTGAGGAGACTGATGTGGGACTTGATCCCAGAACCCCGGGATTATGACCTGAGCCAAATCAGATGCTCAACCACTGAGCCACCTAGGTGCCCCTCATTATGGTTTTTTAATAACATTTTCTTTTCTCTAGCATATTTTATTATAAGAATACAGTATATAATACATAGAACATATAAAATATGTGTTGGTAAGGCTTCTGGTCAAGAGAAGGTCAACTTAATTATTAGTAGTTAAGTTTTGGAGGACTTGAAAGTTATATGTTGATTTTCAACTGTGCAGCAGTGGGAGGGATGGCAGTGCCCCTAACTCCTGTGTTGTTCAGGCATCAGCTGTATATAAGACGGATCACATAAAAAGATCTACAAATATCTTGTAAACATATGACTTGTTCAACGTCTTTAAAAAATAAGGAAAATGCTCAAGTAAACTGTAATGAGATACCTGTCTTCACTTGCTGGATTCACAAAGATCTAAGTTTGGAATTACAAACTTACTATGGAGAATAGCAGGAAGAGTCTTCCTTAATCATTGTTTCTAGTTAGTTAATTTGGGGCAATCTTTTTGGAGAGCCTTGGAGATCATATGTATCAAAATTAAAATATACTTTGAACTAGAACTTCTACTTCTCAGAAATTATTCTGTAGATATACTTGTATATAAAGTATGTGCAAAGCTATTCATTACAGCTTATAAAAGAAAAAGATTGGTTCTCATGGAATCACCGTGAAGAGTAAAATTTGAGCTTTTTAACCCAAATCACAGCTGGCTCATAGTAGAGCTGCTTTTGTGAACTGAGCAGCCCCCACAGAGTGTTGATGCAAACTGGTTGCATGTCACTACCTTGGTAGAAAACAAGAAGGCTCCCTTGGTAGTAATTGCACATGATGTGGATCCTGTTGAGTTGGTTATAACTTCCTGCCTGCCCTATGTTATAAGATGGGGGTTCCCTATTGCATTGTCAAGGTGAAAGCCAGGCTGGGGCATCAGGTTCACAACAAGACCTGTACTGCTGTCACTGTCACTGTTAACTCGGAAGACAAAAGAGCTCTGGCTAAACTGGTGGAAGATATGAGGACCAATTACAAAGACAGTTATGATGAGATGCACTATCACTGGGAAGGCAATATCCTGGGTCCAAAGTCAGTGGTTTGCATTGCCACATTGGAGAAGGCAAAGGCTGAAAAACAGGCTGCCAAATGGGCTAAGTGTATGCTATTGGATTTTCTGTACAGAAAAGTAATAAAAAGTTCTCTTTCAAAAAAAGAGAAAGATTGGAAAAATATTGTCCATGAACAGAAAACAGGTTAATACATTAACTTACATCCATAGCATGGAATTATTATAAACTTGTTAAAAAGATTAAGATAGATCTGTAGAGGTCACCTGGGTGGCTCAGTGGGCCTCTGCCTTTGGCTCAGGTCGTGATCCTGGGGTCTGGAGATTGAGTCTTGCATTGGGGCCCCCCGCAGGGAGTCTGTTTCTCTCTCTGCCTATGTCTCTGCCTCTCTCTGTCTCTCATGAATAGATAGATAAAATCTTTTTAAAAAGACATCTGTAGATACTAATATGTAATAATTTTTGAATATATCATTAAGAATAACCAGGGAGGAAATTGAAGCAGTCATCAAAAACCTCCCAAGACACAAAAGTCCAGGGCCAGATGGCTTCCCTGGGGAATTCTATCAAACGTTTAAAGAAGAAACCATACCTATTCTACTAAAGCTGTTTGGAAGGATAGAAAGAGATGGAGTACTTCCAAACTCCTTCTATATGGCCAGCATCACCTTAATTCCAAAACCATAAAAGACCCCACCAAAAAGGAGCATTATAGACCAATATCCCTGATGAATATGGATGCAAAAATTCTCAACAAGATACTAGCCAATAGGATCCAACAGTACATTAAGAAGATTATTCACCATAACCAAGTAGGATTTATCCCTGGGATGCAAGGCTGGTTCAACACTCGTAAAACAATCAATGTGATTCATCATATCAGCAAGAGAAAAAACAAGAACCATATGATCCTTTCAATAGATGCAGAGAAAGCATTTGATAAAATACAGCATCCATTCCTGATCAAAACTCTTCAGAGTGTAGGGATAGAGGGAACATTCCTCGACATCTTAAAAGCCATCTACGAAAAGCCCACAGCAAATATCATTCTCAATGGGGAAGCACTGGGAGCCTTTCCCCTAAGATCAGGAATAAGACAGGGATGTCCACTCTTACCACTGCTATTCAATATAGTACTAGAAGTCCTAGCCTCAGCAATCAGACAACAAAAAGACATAAAAGGCATTCAAATTGGCAAAGAAGAAGTCAAACTCTCCCTCTTTGCCAATGACATGATACTCTATATAGAAAACCCAAAAGACTCCACCCCAAGATTGCTAGAACTCATACAGCAATTTGGCAGCATGGCAGGATGAAAATCAATGCCCAGAAGTCAGTGGCATTTCTATACACTAACAATGAGACTGAAGAAAGAGAAATTAAGGAGTCAATCCCATTTACAATTGCACCCAAAAGCATAAGATACCTAGGAATAAATCTAACCAAAGAGGTAAAGGATCTATACCCTAAAAACTACAGAACACTTCCGAAAGAAATTGAGGAAGACACAAAGATATGGAAAAATATTCCATGCTCATGGATTGGAAGAATTAATATTGTGAAAATGTCAATATTACCCAGGGCAACTTACACGTTTAATGCAATCCCTATCAAAATACCATGGACTTTCTTCAGAGAGTTAGAACAAATTATTTTAAGATTTGTGTGGAATCAGAAAAGACCCGAATAGCCAGGGGAATTTTAAAAAAGAAAACCATATCTGGGGGCATCACAATGCCAGATTTCAGGTTGTACTACAAAGCTGTGGTCATCAAGACAATGTGGTACTGGCACAAAAACAGACACATAGATCAATGGAACAGAATAGAGAATCAAGAAGTGGACCCTCAACTTTATGGTCAACTAATATTCGACAAAGGAGGAAAGACTATCCACTGGAAAAAAAGGACAGTCTCTTTAATAAATGGTGCTGGGAAAATTGGACATCCACATGCAGAAGAATGAAACTAGACCACTCCCTTGCACCATATGCAAAGATAAACTCAAAATGGATGAAAGATCTAAATGTGAGACAAGATTCCCTCAAAATCCTAGAGAACACAGGCAACACCCTTTTTGAACTCGGCCACAGTAACTTCTTGCAAGATACATCCACGAAGGCAAAAGAAACAAAAGCAAAAATGAACTATTGGGACTTCATCAAGATAAGAAGCTTTTGCACAGCAAAGGATACAGTCAGCAAAACTAAAAGACAACCTACAGAATGGGAGAAGATATTTGCAAATGACGTATCAGATAAAGGGCTAGTTTCCAAGATCTATAAAGAACTTATTAAACTCAACAGCAAAGAAACAAACAATCCAGTCATGAAAAGGGCAAAAGACATGAACAGAAATCTCACAGAGGAAGACATAGACATGGCCAACAAGCACATGAGAAAATGCTCCGCATGACTTGTCATCAGGGAAATACAAATCAAAACCACAATGAGATACCACCTCACACCAGTGAGAATGGAGAAAATTAACAAGGCAGGAAACCACAAATGTTGGAGAGGATGCGGAGAAAAGGGAACGCTCTTGCACTGTTGGTGGGAATGTGAACTGGTGCAGCCACTCTGAAAAACTGTGGAGGCTCCTCAAAGGGTTAAAAATAGACCTGCCCTACGACCCAGCAATTGCACTGCTGGGGATTTACCCCAAAGATACAGATGCAATGAAACGCCGGGACACCTGCACCCCGATGTTTCTAGCAGCAATGTCCACAATAGCCGAACTGTGGAAGGAGCCTCGGTGTCCATCGAAAGATGATGGATAAAGAAGATGTGGTTTATGTATACAATGGAATATTACTCAGCCATTAGAAACGAGAAATACCCACCATTTGCTTCGACGTGGATGGAACTGGAGGGTATTATGCTGAGTGAAATAAGTCAATTGGAGAAGGACAAACATTATATGGTCTCATTCATTTGGGGAATATAAATAATAGTGAAAGGGAATAAAGGGGAAAGGAGAAAAAATAAGTGGGAAATATCAGAAAGGGAGAGAGAACATGGAAGACTCCTAACTCTGGGAAACGAACTAGGGGTGGGGGAAGGGGAGGTGGGTGGGGGGTGGGGGTGACTGGGTGGCGGGCACTGAGGTGGGCACTTGACGGGATGAGCACTGGGTGTTATTTTGTATGTTGGCAAATGAACACCAATAAAAAATAAATTTATTATTAAAAAAATAATATATCATTAAGTGAGATAAAACAAAGTTTAGATCAGTATAGATAACATACTATCAATATGAGTTTAAAATAATAATAATGAGACATTACAGCCACTTCATAATGTCAATCCTTTTCAGCCAAAAACTACTAGAAATACCTGTAGTTAAACAAGTTGCATTTTTATTTTTGGGGGTTTTTTTCCTCCTTCAAACATCATGAGGGAACTCTCTTAGAGTGTAAAGAACTTGGCTTTGGTTGGATGATTTTGAGGGGTCCAAGGAAGTAGGGGAAACTATATGGTTGAAAATCTTAACAAATTTTGTTATAGGGAGGGCACCCTTTAGGAAGATAAAGCTATAATTGCATGACATATAGGTTCCCCACCTGGTCTTTGCTGGCATTAGTGAGGGTGGGGCCATAGTTTCTTTTACAGTAAATTCGTTATTTTCTAAAAGTTTGCTCTTAATGAGGCTTCCCTTTTCCTGGTCCTTTGGCTCAAGGGAACAGCTTTTGCTGGGTCTTTTTCTGTAGAAGTCTATTGGTATTTCCAGGTAACAGGAACCTTTTGGGAGAATAATCTCACTGAAAAAGCCAGACTGTAGTGGGCTGAGAAAGAGATGACCAGGGACCTCCTACCAGGTAAAGAAGACCTACAGGAGGTATACTTAAATGTTTAATTTTGTTGCTAACATTTAAAAACCATGAACAAAGAACAAAATCTTTTGATTTCTGGCTTCCTTAAGGAAACCAACATTTAGTATCACAGATGCTGTACCCCTTCACAACCAAGGCATTGCTGCTCCCTTTCTGTGGGACTTGAGCTCTCCTTTTTGCCATAGTCCTCTTCACTCATTATTTTATTGCAAATGTACTGCTTCATTTTGTGAATTATGGCCTATGAGTATTTGAGTTCATTTATATACTAATTATATTCAACCTGGAGTGTTATGACACTCTAGCGTGGGTCTGATCAGTGAGAGAAAAAGGCATAGAGTCTTAGAACTCAATGTGATTTGTCCACCACATGTTGAGAACTATAGTCTAAACCACCTCTGTGGCAATTAATTCTATATTCTATGCCTATTGTAATGTCTCATGCAGAGTTTTCTTGTGCTATAAGTGCTTAGTGCCATATGAATGAGTGGTGTGAGAATAAATGCTCAGGGATTCAGAGGAGGGGACAATTATTTCTGCAGTCATTAAGACAAAGAATTTTTTTAAAGTTGGGTCAAAATTTTATAAGAGAAGAGAAATAATTCCAGATGGGAGGAAAAAAAGAAAAAAACATGAGCTTAGGAAAGTACGAAATATGTGTAAGGAGTGGGAAAGTGGACTAGTATATGGGAAGCTTACTCTCCTTCATCTAAGAAACTCTAACTCAGGATTCGATAGAATCACAGAAATGCTAAAACTAGAAAGGGACCTGCAGATCAAATTACTTGAAACCCTTCTTCTCATAGACAGCAACCAAGGTTTTGAGAAGTTGGGTGATTTCCTTGATGGCACATAGCTAATTCGTGAAGGAATTGAGATTAGATCTTCGGATTTCTAATGTTCTTTCTTCTATGTTTCCCTTCAATGTGGGTTATTTACATTATAGGGAAGGAGAGGAAATTATAAGCTATATACAGCTGAGTTCTGGATATGTTATTTTTAATGACCTCAAGTAGCAGTTGCCCTTTTCCTTTCATTACTCACTCACACTTTAAATTCTCAATCAGGAATTAAATTCATAAAAGTGCCCAGGAAACCTGACACAGAGCAAAGGGTTAAAAATAGTTGATCTAGGGGCATCTGGCTGGCTCAGTCTTTGGAGTTGGTGATTCGTGGTAAGTTTGAACCCCACATTGGGTGTAGAGATTACTTAAAATCTTAAAAAAAAAAAAGACTCATGTATTTATTTTAGAGAGAAAGAGAGTGCAAGTGTGGGGAGGGGCAGACAGAGAGGGAAGAGAATCTCAAGGAAACTCCTCACTGAATGCAGAACCGCATGCAAGGGCTCCATCCTCACCACCCTGAGACCGTGACCTAACTGAAATTGAGAGTTAGACATTTAACAGACTGAGCCACCCAGGCACCCCAATTTTTTAAGATTTATTTATCTATTTGAAAGAGGCAAGGGGAGGGGCAGGGGGAGAGAATTTCAAGCAGACTCCCTGCTGAGCATGGAGCATCACTTGGGGCTTAATCCCACAACCCTAACAGCATGACCTGAGCCAAAATCAAGAGTTGAATGCTTAACCAACTGTGCCACCCAGGCACCCCAAATTTTTTTAAAGATTTATTTATTTAAATAAAACATTTATTTTAAATAAAATCTTAAAAAAAAAAGAGTAGTTGATCTATCATACCACTTTCTGCCATTATGTCATTACATTTGATTTCATTCAAAAGTGACCTGCCCAACTTCTAAATTATTCACAACTACCATGCTCCGAAAGGGAGAAGAAACATTCTAGCAGGCAAGTCTCAGGCTCAACCTTTATAATAATAAAGATTGGAATCTGAAAACAAAGGTCTCAAAGTCGTCTAAAAGAGCTTGACATACTACCTCTGGCTTTCACTCCACAGTTGGTGGTGCCTGGTTTACACTTTAGAATTTGAAACTGATGATATAGCATAGTATTGAAACCACAGGCTTTGGATTTGAATCCAGGCTATAGCATTTAGCAGCTAAGTGATGTGGATAATTTATTTAACCCCTCCAAACATCAGTTTGCACATATATAAAATGGTGTCATTGTGTTGTCAGAACTGAGTACCTCAATTCAGGTTTCCCCCAAAGTAGACTCTGAGACAAGGATTTGGATTCAAATCGTTTATTTGGGAGATGACCCAGGAAACATGGAGAGGGTGTGACAAAGTGAGACAAGAAAAGGAATCCTACTGGGGATCCTCCACCACAGTACTAGGAACTAGGAAGAGGAGGTAACCCCAACCTCCATTCCTCATTGGTTGAGGATTGCTCCTGGGTTGTTATTTCATGGACACTTCTGGCTTACCTTGAGCACAAGTCAGGCACACTGCAGGGCCCAAGGAAAGCCCTCACACAGAAAAGTCCACAGCTTGAAGTAAGAAGCATTGGGTTTTCACAGGAACCATCCACCAAGGCTCTATAGGTGATTTCTGGAGGGTGCTAAGGGAGCATGAGCAAAGCATGAGCAGCATCTTCTATAGTGTTAGAGTGTGTTTGTCATAGTAGCAAGAGCAGTCTTCCCAATTAAAAAGAGGAAACACTATTACCAAGGAGATGAGAGGAGTAGAATCAAACCAGAAACCCAGAGTCAGACTTCACATTATCCTCTTCCTCCCATCCTCCACCTTTTCTCCCTATCTCATCAATTTAATTACTTTAACAATCTTTCCCTTCTCTCTTCATCCCAGCAACACTACCTGAAAGCAGGCATATCACATTTCTTGCTTGAATTATCACTACAGTCTCTTAACTGGCTTTCCTGCCAGTCATTCTTTCTTGCTCCACTGACTCCCACTCAACCCATCCACTAGGTACTCTGAGAATGCTTTTTCTAAAACCCAACTCTGAAGCAGTCATCCTCTACTTCACTACTTCAGATACTTCAGTGATTCACCATTTATTTCTGGGTAATATTAAAATTAAAGAAAGAAAAAAAAAAGATTCTTCATGGTCTAACCCTGTTTACTTCTGCATTCCCATATCCCTTGTGCCTCACTCTCAACTTCCAAATCCCAGCCAGATATAAGAAACCTTCTTTGGTGCCTCATGTATACCACATTTCTCACTGTTCAGTGCCATTTTCCATGCTCTTCCCTACCTTTCATCACGTAGAAAGTACCAGTTTTCATTCAGAAACTAAAGGATATTTAACTTTGAGTATTGGTGTGCATCAGTGATCAAATAACATATCTGCATCTCTCTCAAAACTTACCACTCGCAGGAGTGCCTGGGTGGCTCAGTTGGTTAAGCATCGGACTCTTAGTTTTGGCTCAGGTCATGCTCTCAGGGTTGTGGGATTGAGCCCCACCTTGGGCTTTGCACTCAGCGTGGAGTATGATAGAGATTATCTCCCTCTCCCTCTCTCTCTCTGCTCCTCCCCCTGCTTGCATTCTCTCTCTCAAATAAATAAATAAAATCTTTTTTTTTTAAAAAAAAAAAAAAAAAACAACAGCTTACCACTTGCAGGGTACCTGGGTGTCTGAGTTGGTTAAGCATCTAACTTTTGATTCCAGCTCAGGCCATTATCTCAAGGTCATGAGATAGAAACCTGCATAGAGCTCTCTCTCTCTCTCTCTCTCTCTCTCTCTCTCTCTCACACACACACACACACACACACACAAAACAAAAACAAGAAACTTAGCACTTGCATTATAAATGTCGATTTATTTTCTGTCTTACAAATTAGACTGGTATTCTTCATAATCAAAATACTGACCCTCTGCATTCTTAACAAGTTCCCAAGCTAATTTATGTTCCTACTAAAGTCTACGAATCATTTTATTATATTAAGAGCTTCCTAAGGGGAAAAACTTTTTTCTCTTTAATTCTAGTGCCTAACATAGTACCTAGCATGTAGTTGGTATTCAATAAATAACTCCTGGGCCCCTGGGTGGCTCAGTTGTTGAGTGTGTGCCTTCAGCTCGGGTCATGATCCCGCATCGGGCTCCCCATAGGGAGCCTGCTTCTCCCTCTGCCTGTGTCTCTGCCTCTCTCTGTGTCCCTCATGAATAAATAAATAAAATCTTAAAAAAAGAAAAAATAGGGCAGCTCCGGTGGCGCAGCGGTTTAGTGCCGCCTGCAGCCCAGGGTGTGATCCTGGAGACCCCGGATTGAGTCCCACATCTGGCTCCCTGCATGGAGCCCGCTTCTCCCTCTGCCTGTGACTCTGCCTCTCTCTCTCTCTCTCTCAATGAATAAATAAATAAATAAATCTTTAAAAATTTTTAAAAAATAAAATAAATAACTTCTGAATTAATTACTACAAGTGTTTAAGTTTTGAGTTATTTCTGCCCTTTCACAGAGACTTTATCTGGTTGCCACCTATGGTAATAAGACTCACTTAAAAATCATTCCTTGTGCCAATGGTATTAAAAATTGGAAATCCCCTTAGTCATCTGCCAGTCCTCTAGTTAAGTGACTATTAAATCTGACCTGCTGTTCTGCTTTTTCACCCTTGATTGCCTTTAAACCATTTCCATCAAAAGTGTTTAGTCTTACTAGTTTTGTTAACAAAGTCTAGAAGAATGATTCTCAAACCTAAATATGTCAGAAAGACCTGGAGAGTTGTTAACAATAGAGACGACTGAACCCCAATCACACAGATTCTAATTCAGTATTTTAGAGAGAAAAGGCAAAGTTCTCTCCTTATAGTAAGATCTTGGAGATAAAAAATTATCCCCTGTAAAAAATAGATCTACATATTCTAAAATAGAGAAAAGGTTGACATTTCTACAAACTGATAGACACTTATGTTTTATTTCCTCCAAAGAAATACTGTGGTCCGTTTTGAAGCTAGTTACTAGCACACTTTACAAATAGCTCTTGAAGTTTAGAATTACTATATTTTGCCTTGATTGGCTTATCTAGTAACTTAATGTACCAAAAGGAAATCCAGTGTCTAATTGTCTTCTTTCACTTTTGGTAGATATAAAGATAGATTGCATACTTATCAAAGTTAGCCAAGGAATTCAGAGTGTGATCATACAGTTTGGTTCCCATGTGCTCACATGACACTCTTCCTGCGCACAACCTTCTTACTAGATGACAAAATCAAATCTTACTCCAAACTTTGAATCTATTCTTATTTTCCAGAACAACCACAGCAGGATCTGTAGTAACCTGAACCCTTGACAACAACAAGGGGACGCGGTGCTTCAGGATAGGGTGAATATGCATAGTAATATGCCTTCTTTCTCCTTACCTCTCACACTCTGGCCCAGGGTAGCATGGCAGTCAGAGCCATGGAACATTTTCAGAACAGATGATTTATCATTTTATACAGGGATTATAAAATGAGTCTATATGTCCCTCTGTCTAGTTTATTGTCTCCCCTCTAGAATTTTATATCTACTCCAGAAGATGTCATGAAAAGACATTCTTTATCTTATTTGTCCCTGGTTGGGATGTATTCCATCAGGTCCTGTCTTGATCAATGATGAGAAAGGAGCTCTACTCTGCTAAATTCGGCATAAGCCATTATGGTCCCTAGTGTGTAAAAATGCTTTACATGTGGAGTCAAAATACTCAGAATTTTTTTACTTTCTTTTTGATGATACCTGGGTACCTGATCATCTGAAAATATAAGGGGAACCTGGGAAAATCCCTATAACAGCCAGATGAAGTCAGAGTGTTTTTTGTGAACTATAGTCTCTCATACTGGTATTAGACATTAAATAGTTCTGTAATACAGTAGAGCAATCTCATTTTACACAGACTTAAAAAATATACCAATACAGAAAATAGATAATAATATCTGTGGATTTTTCTATCTGAACTGTAAAAATTCTGATGGACTTATAATTCTTATACATTTAAATGTCAAAGTTTTTTTGGATTGGAGAGTTTTATAGAAATATATTTCTTATTTATTTTATTTTTTTTTAATTTTTTTTAATTTTTATTTATTTATGATAGTCACAGAGAGAGAGAGAGAGGCAGAGACATAGGCAGAGGGAGAAGCAGGCTCCATGCACCGGGAGCCTGATGTGGGATTCGATCCCGGGTCTCCAGGATCGCGCCCTGGGCCAAAGACAAGCGCCAAACCGCTGCGCCACCCAGGGATCCCTATTTCTTATTTTATAATCAAAGTCAATGCTAATATTTTATTTAATGGAATATCTTTCCAAAGCTAATTTTGCTATAATGGAATATTAAGTAAAAGCAAAGGATTTTGGTATAAGAACCTAGCTTTAGACCATGTATAATATATACCAATTTATTTTAAACTGTACTTTTTAAAAGCTTGATACGAACTATTAATTTGATTACTTGATTTTATGATTTGATTTAGGCTGTTTAACAAGTTCTTCAGTGAAACATTGTCTTTTATATATATTTGCTCCAATTATGACAGCATCTTTGCCTGTTCTAATTCATGTCCTATTGAGCTTAATAAATGAGAAATATAACCTGAAAAGAAAAAAAAGAGTGGCCAAGTCCGAAACCTTAATTTCAAAAAGTGTATTAATCATTGCTTTCTAAAAACTAATGCTTTTTCATTTAGCACCACATAAAGAATGGAAACTTTGAGAAAATTTTTTACTGAATTTCTTCAACTAAACCACTAGATGGCAATATCTTTGTTTCTTTGTGTTTCCCCTAGACAAATGGCTCTTGAAGAAAAACAGTCAAATGTTTTAAAGCTCTGACCTCAGCTACCAAATTGCTGTTCCTAAATTTTAAAGAAAGATAACTACAGAGGAGAAAACTTCAGTCCAGTTAAAGAGTACTTTATTGTGTTTGGGTTGTAATGAATTAACATCCTTTGCTAATAAATAGAGAAGTCTCTGGGTCCCCCAGGTGGAAGAGGATTACTCTGCTTCACTTTGGAACACGCAAGCTTCAAGAGTCTAGGCTTGTAAGGAGACCAGATAGAGAAACACCACTGAAACAGCACCCTCAGATCAGTCTTCATTACTTTCCACTAATTTTTTTCATTTCTTACCTAATTTTACCATCTCTAAAATTTCTTTTTCTTCTTTATGGATTAAAAAACACAGCCAAAAAAAAAAAAAAAAAAAAAAAAAACACAGCCAAAGTTGGAAGGTAGAGTGTGAGGGCAGATAAACCTTCTGGTAGAGATTCCTTTACCACAGATAACTTTACGTACTGCAAGTAAAAACTATAGTCACTATATTCAAAATATCCTTTTTACCTCAAGATTATTACCTCTAGTTTTTGTGTAATTTAAGTTTACATATTTAGTAACCTGTCTGAGTTTCTTTTTTATTTGGAACTATTGAAATATAATCAAAATGTCAGGTATTTAACTGCTAAGGTATTCAAAAAGAAACAAATACTTTTTACTCCACAAAAATATAAAATCAAGACGTGTGAAAGATTTTTTTAAAGATGTATTTATTTTAGAGGGAGAATAATAAACTGGTTGATAAGCTATAGGGCAATAAAATTTAATACTTATAGTAATCTTTTCTACAAGAAGAAATGAATTTTGCATCTACAAGGCAAAAAAATTTATTTGCATTGCTGTATACAATAATTATTTTATTACTATTAGTTTTATATAAATTAATTTCTACTGTATTGAAATGTAAAACAGCCTCCTCAATAGAAAGTGATCAAAGATATACAACTTTCTATAATCTGATCATCTCCAGAGGATCTGCAAAACTCAGTAATCTCTTCTGCTCCTATCCAAGTAATCAATATTTTTTCCAAATAATACCATTTTTTAAAATAGTTATGTTGTGGGCAATACTGTTAAAGAAAGAACCATAGTATTCCATGTGTTGCAATATTAGGGCAAACCACAAGGAGGCATTTTTTTTTTTCCAGTAGATTTCCTGCATAAATAGTTACAATGGCCAATGGTTAAATCAGGAACACTGTTGTTAAGATTTGGAATAAACTCATTAGCAAACAGTGGGGTCTTTAATTCTAGAAGTAGATGTCAGAGGAAGAGAGCAAAGAATTGTTCCTAAATTAAAGGAAAATAGAAATGACTTATCTGACTTTACTCACTATTTTGTGACGTGGTGCCACAAAATATTATCAAATGTGGAGATGTGTTCCAATTACTCCAGAGATAGATTTGAAAAAAGGTAAGAGAATACAGTACATCTTATGAACCAAGTAAAAAATATCAAGGCTTGCAAGCACAAATGTCTATAAGGGTAAGGCAGATAAAAATGAGGAAAGCAGGGGGGCATATAAAACAGCAAACAGTAGGAGACCTATGACATACTGGGAAGCTTACCCATGTAAAGCGAGAGACTACTATTTGGACCCAAAAATTGGTGCTATATGGAGATAAAGATCCCAAAAGGCAGATTTCAGATTTTTTTGAAGAGAAACCAAAAAACCAAATTGTTATATGGATTCTCCTGATTTTTTTTAGATGCTGACCACTTAATAAATATATAAGTAAATACATACATACATAAATACATGAATAAACATGATGTGTTTTTTTCTTCCTCTCCCCCAAAAAATTTCCCTAAGAGAATTTTATAGAATATCTCTCCTATTGAAGTCTGCTGAAGGGGCAAGTTCTGAGAAGAGTGTGATTGGAGAAGTAGTGGCTAGAATTGAAGTACAGTGATGAGCAGGTAAACAGTAAGTATGTGCAAACTGTATACCTGTGAGCCAGCTGGGAAACAATAGAAAAGGGCTCCTTTGGGGACTTGGACATCTCATAACTTCAGAAAAACTCGAGCTTCAAAGACCAGTTATGTCACTTTTTCCAGTCCCAGTGCAGCAGTGCTGAGTTCACTGAATGGATCAATAAATATTTGCTGATTGAGTTATCATTCAGATAACAAGTCAACTGGAAGGATCAATATAACAGCATTAATTGTCAACTTTTTTGGTAATTTAGACACTCTGTATGTATGTATGTACTGTCTTAATTTCCTAAAATCAGTGGGGAATGGAAGATGTGAATGATTTTTTAACATATTTCAGTGCAGAACTGGGTATATATTATCTATAGCATGCTTTACTCCTTTATCCCCTAAGGATGTCACAAAACTTTAATAATGTGTATTTTAACTGACCCGGGCTTCTGTAAGGACTTATATTAGATCTCTACCCCCACCACAGCCTATTGGTCCACTTGGAGATACCTGACCTAAACTGAACCAATCAGATTGTTTTTCTTGAAACTTTTGGATACAGCTACCGAGCCAATGAATGAGAAGATGCTAAATACTCAACTGAAAGGTCAGGGCTGGACCTACAAAGAAGAGCAAATCAAAACTAAGTGCAAGATAATTTATAGGGGAGCAGAGATGCCACAAGTAAACTCAGAAGCACAGAGAGAAGCAGAGACCAGATGAAAGGAAAAGCTGGGGTTTTGAAATGGCCAGTTTTCTCCTTTAGATAAACCTTTCTTTACTGATGCTAATTTGAGTGTGTATTTGTTACTCACAACCACACAATTCATAAACACTGTCTACTAGTTGTGGCAGTGCCAGATGAAGGAAACTCATCTTTGGCAGACTGGAGAGACTTGTTAACGTGACCTGAGGACACAGTGTGGTCTCCATGGTGATTCTTACAGCAGATTCCCCAGTGCTTTTTATCTATAACTCTGAAGGTAAATTGAAATGTTGCTAAAAAAGAAATGAAATAGAAGCTCAGAGTCAAACTGAGTTTTCCTTGGCATTTGCTATGTAATTCTCTCAACATATGTGTTATTTCTATTAAAAATATCAAACTCTTGGTAACTGCTAGGCCTATATGTGAAGGTTGTATTTTTTGCAGTTTTAGCCATAGAAAAACATCATTTTATTATTTAAAAATTAGTCCATTTTATTGTCTACATAATGGCCAGGCTTTTTTTTTTTTTTTTTTTACGATTTTATTTATTTGTTTGTTTGTTTGACAGAAAGAGAGAGAATGTGTGTATACAAGCAGGTGGGGTGGCAGGCAGAGGGAGAGAGAGAAGCAGACTCCTGCTGAGCAGAGAGCCCAAAGTGGGACTCGATCTCAGGACCCCGAGATCATAACCTTAGGTGAAGGCAGATGGTTAACTGACTGAGCTACTCAGGCACCCCTGGTCAGGCATTTTTACAAGCTTTAAATAACCTATATAACTCAATGGAAACAAATCACCTCAATATAAATATGTTCTTGATTCCTTGATCAATGACTCAGTTATTTTTCTTTCTTTTCCTCATTGTATGTCATTTTTTACAATAGCTCACCATAATATCTATCTGGCTTAATAATATAGAACACGTTCCCAATATTTTTGTGTATTCATTTGTTTATTATCACAATATTTACTTTAGTAGGAGGTATTTTGTAAGTATTAAATAAGAATTAAAGGAAATGATAAAAGATGCATATGTAAGCACAAAACAGTTTTTTCCCCTAAGTTTTGTTTATTTAAGTAATCTCCACACCCCATGTAGGACTTGAACTCATGACCCTGAGATCCAGAGTCACATGCTTTTCCAACTGAGCCAGTTGGGCTCCATTAAAAGTTTTCTATAAACATGTTTTCTTTTTTTTTTAATTAATTAATTTATTTATGATAGTCACAGAGAGAGAGAGAGAGACAGAGACACAGGCAGAGGGAGAAGCAGGCTCCATGCACCGGGAGCCCGACGTGGGATTCGATCCCGGGTCTCCAGGATCGCGCCCTGGGCCAAAGGCAGGCGCCAAACCGCTGCGCCACCCAGGGATCCCTATAAGCATGTTTTCAAGTCTTATACTAGCAAGTAGCTTTATAATTATATCTAACTATACCAACTAAGTGGGCAGTTATGTTATACATAATTAAATTTCATTGTTATTTTGCTCTGAACCAGCAATAAGAAGAAATAGACTCTTCAGTTTCTCTATGTCTAGTAATAAGCTTCCCTGTATGTTAGTTTCAACTATCAGTAAAACATATAAGTATTAAGTGATATTGAGCTGGAAAGTACTATTGAAACCAGTGTTTTAAGGGAATTTTTTTTTTAAGAGTTTATTTATTATTTCATGAGAGACACAGAGAGAGAGGCAGAGACATAGGCAGAAGGAGAAGCAGGCTCCCTGCAGGGAGTCTGGTGCGGGCTCAATCCCAGGACTCTGGGATCATGACCTGAGCCACAAGCAGACACTCAACTACTGAGCCATCTAGGTGCCCCATAGGGAAATTATTCTAATGATAGTGCTCAGGATTAGTTATTAATATTAACATTGCGCATAAGAATCCAATCATTCGGAATAATTAGGCTCACATATTGAATAATTCTAGCCTACTCAAGATTGGCCTGAAATAGCGTTCTGTTGGCTTCCTCAGTTATTCATTTGATATATTACTGAGCACCTGTCTTCAGCATGTTTGTCTTATCCAAAGAGCAACAAGGGGCGAATGGGACAAGAATTGGGTGAACTGGGGTAGAGTGTAGAAGAGATTAGAGAGGAAAAGGGATGAGACTGGAAACGTCTTATAAAACTATATAGACCATCATAAGGGTTTAACTTTTATTTGGGATGAGGGGAAAAAATTGTTGAAGGTTTTGGGCAGAGGAGTGATATGACCCACCTTGTGAAGTTTAAAAGGTCACTTGGGATCCTTGTTGGGAATATACCGTGGGGAGTCAAGGGAGGAGAAGGGAAACCAGGAAGAATCTGGTTGTTGCAGTAATTCGGGTGACATTTGATAGGAGCTGGGGCCAGGGTAATAGTGGTGGAGATAATAAGAAATACTCAAACTCTGAATCTGAAACTAGATTTTTGAAGGCAGAGCTAATAGGACTTGTCATAAGTGGCATATATCAGTTAGGAATATCAGTTCTTCATTGGTGATTAAGAAAAGAAATATACCTAGAGTGTTTATTTTTTTAATGCAAAGTAATTCCAGAAGAAAGCCATCCATCCAGTGGTCATATGGTAGCTCTCTATAGTTATCAGGAACTCAAGTTCCTTCTCATTTTCTGCTTTACCACTGTTACACCATAGTTTTCTTTCTCAAGGGCATAGATGACTGAGGCCTTTTTCATGACTGGAGAAGAGAAGAAGGCGGAGAAGTAAAAAATGTCTTCTATTCAACTAAGTTGAATCTTTTAAGCAACCTTTCCATAAGTCCTACACAACATTTTGACTTACAAATTTAGCTAGAATTTAGTCACAAGGCCAGCCCTTCCCTAGAAGGAATGTCTGGGAAATGTAGTCTTTCAGGTGAGAACATTATTACTGCCCCCACCCCAAAACCCTGCTGTTCCATTACTAAGGAAAATAGGAAGAATGGATACCGGTGCTAACTAGCACCCTCTGCCACATGGCTGTGAAATAATTTGAAAGGTCAAAGTTGACCAGAAGGAAAGGACTTTTACCCTTTCTATGCCATAGGCATCTTTAGCTCTCCACTGAAGCTTATGACCTGCCCTCTCAGAATAGTGTTTTAAGTATATGGAGTGATGCATAAGATTACAAAGGCAGTGAATTATATTGAAATATTATCAAAATAATAAAACTTGTGATAAATATATGTACTTCTTCATAGTTCCTATAATTCAGAGCAATGATAAATACTAAAGATATTTTGAGATCTCTGTAACAACTGTAATATAAAAATATCTGTGATTTTTGTTGGTAACTAAGTCACAGATACTACCAACACTATTGTGTTGATTACCTGTAATAATAATCCAAAGAAATACTAAATTTCAGTTGTATATTAGTGGTATGATAGATGTAATTTTTTCCATTCAAGTTTATAGATTCCTTGATCCCTTGAACCTTTATTAATCCAAAGGTAAGGACCACTTTTCAAAAGATTTCAGTCTGTGCAACCAGCAGGACATAGATGGAATTATTGAGATTTGAAAGAAAAAAAAATCCAGAGTTCATCTTCAGATATGTTGAATTTGAGAGGTCTATGTTATTAGTTAGGACTGGATTCAGTAAAAGTAACAGGAAGATCCAAACCACTAATGGCTTAAAATAGCATTAACATATAAAAGCCTGACACACATGATCCAGAGTTGATATGATGGTCCCGCGGTGTCAGTTACCCAGGATCCTTCTGTCATGTTGTTCCACCATGCGTTTTTTGGTTTCTAAGTTCCCTCTATGGTATAGGATGGCTTTGAGCTCTGCAGTCATTGTGTCCATTGGAAATGCCTACAGCAGAATTCTTGCAAGCAGTAAATATTTGTTGAATGAATACGATAGAGATTCAAATGCAATCATCTTCCAAGAAGTAACAGTGCAGGTTTTAGGAGGGAGTAAGATTTTTAAGAAAGAGGGATCCCTGGGTGGCTCAGCAGTTTAGTGCTGCCTTCAGCCCAGGGCTTGATCCTGGAGACCCGGGATCGAATCCCATGTCGGGCTCCCTGCATGGAGGCTGCTTCTCCCTCTGCCTGTGTGTGTCTCTGCCTTTCTCTCTGTGTCTCTCATGAATAAATAAAATCTTAAAAAAGCACTATTTGGCAATTAGCCAAAAATATTTTTTAAAAAAGATTTTTAAGAAAGAGAATAGCTCTGTGTGTGTGTTTGTATGTGTGTGTGTATGTAAAATCATGTATATTTGAGATTTTTTTTCTTAAAAACCCAATTTTATACCTAAAAGCATGTGTGTATACATATATATAGTCACATGCACACCACACACACAGAGAAGGGCCCACATTTAGAAGAGCTCTATACTTGGTTTAATACTCTACGATTGCCAACTTGCAATTCTTCATAATTGAACAAAGAGACCAAATTATATTTTAATATCAGTTTGGAACCTTAGATGGTCTTCACATTGTACTTTGTCCCCTAGAGAAAACAAAGTCAGATAAAATTGAGTGAATGGTCCTAGAATATCAGGAGTGAGTTGGTAAAATTGCAGGTTTTAGCTCCCACAAAAAATCTCAGTTCCCATCAAATAACATATATTTAACATACACATATAAAATTATTCAACATAAGCCATATAGGTACCTAAAATAACCATATATTTGTGACTTGATGGAACCTAGAATAATACTGCTTTACTGTATTTACTATTTTTACTATAGTTCAAAACAAAGGAATTTAACTCTTGTACTTGTCAGAAAAAGCTCTTAAGTGAAATTCCAAGTCTTGAGATTATTCTGTCTCGGATGGATGGATGATAGCAAGAAATAAAGTTTAAAAAGAACTTGGCAGTAAGACAGAGGCTGATGGCAGATTTAAAAAAAAAAAAAAAGGATTTTGAGAGATTGTATCACGAGGAATGCAACTGATTGTTCTAGTTGCATTTATCAGCTACCCTTCCATCAATCAAACATAGGCTGCTCTTCATCCTCCAAACCAGTCAAAATGACTCACTAGCAGTTCTGAAGCATGATTAGAGAACTGGTTTGGACTGCGTCTAAATACTGAAGAGGAGTGGGGCACTGGGTGGCTCAACTGAGCCTCAGACTCTTGATTTTGGCTCAGGTCACGATTTCAGGGTGGTGAGATCAGGCTCTGCACTGAGTGCTCTGTGGGGAGTCTGCTTCTCTCCTTCTTTCCCTCTGCCCCCCACTTCTGAGCACATGTCAGAAATAAATAAATATTATAAATAAATAAATAAATCTTTTTAAAATAAATAAATAAATCTTTTTAAAAACCCAGAATATGAGAGACTAACTTGTCACTTGTTGCAAAGGATTTTTAAATTTAAAAATGTTGAGGGCAGCCCCGGGGGCTTAGCGGTTTAGCGCCGCCTTCAGCCCAGGGCCTGATCCTGGAGTCAGGGATCCAGTCCTACATCGGACTTCCTGCATGGGGCCTGCTTCTCCCTCTGCCTGTGTCTCTGTCTCTATCTCTCTCTGTGTCTCTCATGAACAAATAAAAAATTTAAAAAAAAAATAAAAATATGTTGATTATTCCAATCCAAAAGACCCAGGTTATCTTGGAAAGGGTAGGGGAAATAATATGGGTTAACAAATGTATTAATTAAACTTACCTAAATTGACATTCAAAATATAAATATAATAATATTTCTAACAACAGTTCTTAACCCTCTTCCAAGAATCACATTAACCAATGAAACTTTTAAACACTGAGATATCTAGGCTTTTAAAATTACAGATCCCCAGATATATTGTTTAATTAGCTTATGTGCATCCCAGGCATTCATATGTTTAAACATTCCTACATGAGTCAGATGTTCACTCAAGGCTGAGAATTGTTATTTCTCTGTTTTCTATATAAAGAAATTAAAATATCAGTCTACTTTTTTTTCTACCACCCAAATACCTCTGGATTGTTTTTTGTTGTTGTTTTATTTTGTTCTGATTTTAAGTTGGAGGATAGGTCTGTGATTATCTGACTTAAACTTTAGAGTTAATGGCAAATTTGGAATTCATTTTTGTTGAGTCCTGGGATTACATGAAAAAGATAGGCAGTCACTTGCAGGATAACTGCAGAAATCAACATATGTTGAGCTGATTCACATGGTTTTATTTCTGTTTTTAATTAATTAATTAATTTATTTTTGAGAGAGCGAGCACAAGCAGGGGTGAGGGGCAGAGGGAGAAGCAGACTCCCCATCCAGCAGGGAAACAGATATGGGACTGGATCCCAGACCCCTGAGATCAGGGCCCCAGCCAAAGGCAGCCCTTAACTGACTGAGCCACCTAGGTACCCCTGATTTTAAGGAAGCCTTGTGTGGCATAGCTTCCTTACACATGATTTTAAAGAAGCCTTGTGTGGCATAGCATGCTCCAGGGTGAGTAGCAGCAGGACTTTATTTAATAGTAGTGAAAGGAACTTTCATGCAGTGCAAGGAAAGCCACGTCTAAGTTCAGCTAACTGGACACCTTGGGAAATAAGGCATTCTGGTTGGCAGTTTTCTGGCTAACTGGATGATCTTTCCTTGAAGCGCCAAAATCTACTTCAACCATTTGGAATGTAAATAGTTGTAAATTGTGTTATATATTTGCTGTTTTTCTAAGAAATTTCTTGAATATAATCCTTTGTTGATAGTATAGAATCTTTATCATTATCAGAGTAATCAGTCAAGAAATTGTAGTGGAAGTTGGAAGTGGTCAAGTGTTATCCAAGGTCAGTATCCAAGTTATCCAAGGTCAGTAGAACTTGACTTTCTAACTTGAAGGCCCAGACTCATTCTAATCATGGCTGTTAAAAGATAAAGGGTAGCATGTTAAAAATTTTTAAGAGTTTGAGCAAAAATCAATTCTACTAAAGCAGCATCCAATCTAGCAAATAGAAAGGAGTTTTGAGGAGCTGTACAAAATCAAAGACTTACAGCCAGAAGGGAGTGGGAACAAGGAAGTTATACTAGACAAAAAAACAGATTAGTTATTCCAAAGTTACTTTTCTTTAGCAGATGGCAGAGGTTTCTCAGGGAAATAACCTAACAAGTACTGATCAGGTAATTGCTGATTGATTGGTTTAAGATTCCCTTTCTGGGAAAACCAAAACTGTAATTAGGTTAAGTCTCAGTTTAGTGACATGAGGCTTAGCATAAATGACTCCATTTTTAGGTTGTTGTCTAGTTTTTAGCATGGCCCAGAGCCATGATCATATAGGATTAAACTTATAAGATGTTTACTGGGGGGAGGGTGGTGTAAGAATGCCAAATTTATAATTATGATTCTCCCATATTTTTCAATATCACTGTAAATATTGGTGTAATGACAACTAGCACATTTTTCCTAATTTTCAAGCTTCAAGGGAAGCCAAATAAAAATTAGAAACAAATTATAGCTTTATCCTGAGAAATCTTTATAACTGAGACTCAAAATTAACCATCAAAACTAAAATTTTCTCTGTTTATGGGGAGTGTACAATAATGGTTGAGTGTGGGTTTTAGAACCAAACTACCTAGAATTTGATCCTGGTTCATTTATCTGTAAACTCTGTTTATAGATAGCTGCTAACAAAGGTGTGGAGGGAGGCAAGCTATTAATAGTACTTGCTTTATAGTACCTTGTTGTGAGTAGCAAATAATATAAGTGAAACAAAACAGTGTTAGTCATATGAAAAGTGTTGTAAAGCAGGCCAATATGAGAATAAGTCATATTAAAGGATAATTTTCAGAGATGGCTAAAATAATGGCTCCGATATAGATATAAAATGAACATATGTCAAAGATTATTTTTAATGAGAGAACCAGGAAAATGTCACAACTGTTTAAAAGGAGAAGTCAAAAAACAGAGATATCTGTAGACCAAAAATATTGAAATGAATTTGTAGAGGGACATAAAACTTGCTTTTTATGATAAATGTCCCTATTCTCCTTCTGCCAGAAAGAATTTATTTGCATGTCTATAGACAATAATTTCATGCATTGTTATTTACTCTTCCTTTTTTTAAAAAAAAAGATTTTATTTATTCATGAGAAACAGAGAGAGAGAGAGAGAGAGAGAGAGAGAGAGAGGCAGAGACACACAGGCAGAGGGAGAAGCAGGCTCCATGCAAGGAGCCTGATGTAGGACTCGATCCCAAGACCACAGGATCACACCCTGGGCCCAAGGCAGGCGCTAAACCGCTGAGCCACCCAGGGATCCCCTGCTATTTACTCTTCCAAGGCAAGGAAACTAAACCCGAGAAATTCTCCGACTTGCATTTCAATAAACAGTATCTGTTAATTTGGGAGAATCTCTTATTCTTGAAGTATCCAAAATATCCTAATGTTTCTGGTCTGCCAGGAAACAAATTTCTTATCACTTGTAAGTCTGGAACTGTCTTGGTTCCTCCAGGTTACCATTACAAAAATACTATAGACTAGATGGCTTATAAACAGCAGTAATGTATTACAATTCTGGAGGCTGATAATTCTAAGATCAAGGCAGATTCCATGTCTGGTGAAGGCCTTCTTCTTGGTTCATAGACAATCACCCTTTCACAGTGTCCTTGCAAGGCAGAAGGGATGAGGGAACTCTCTGAAAGCTCTTTTGTATGGCCATTAATCTCATTCATACAGATTCTGCTCTCATGACCTAATCACCTCCCAAAGTCTCCATCTCAAATACCAGCATGTTAGGGATTAGGTTTCAACATATAAACTTTGGGGGACCCAAACTTCATTCTATAGCAGAGACTGTGCAAGACAGGCACAGGCCGGCTTTCCTGAAGGGACTCAGTAGGCAATGGGTGAACAAGTAAGGGTAGTTTTAATTCCCAAAAAGTGGTCTATAATATCTAATTAAATGAGTTCCATTCTTAAATATGACATTGTAGTGCCTCATTAATGATTTTTCCAATTACATCCTAACAAAAAGGGGGACAGATTCTCACTGAAACCATGCAAATAACTATAGTACCTTGCAAAATACGTATATCATTAAGAGTGTCTGAATGTTGGGGCTGGGTGTGGTCAATGAGAAGCTGGTATCTTTTAAAATATTTTCAGTTTACAAAAAGTTTATTAAATTGCTGTGGACTACAGATAGCTTAATAAGGAAAGAGAAGGGCCTCTTTATAGATCTAGAAAATAGAACATTAAGATAATATCAACAATACTTTAAACAAATAACCACAATAAAAATTTCCCTTATCAGTTTATTCAGTACTGTGTAAGAAATTCTTTTTTACTACATCTTGAAATGGCAATCTTGTGAAGCCATCTGCTTCTCAACAAAGGGTTCTAGAATCTTGACTTTAGTCCCCAGTATGCTCTGAAAGTCGTCTAAGTGATATCATGAAACGCCTATATCCAAGGGCCTGCTCTTTGAAGTGTCAATATAGTCTGAAGTAGCTGGCACATTCCTTTTCCATTGGGCTCTGAAATGATTCCTTCTTTGTTAAATACACACACTGAGGCCTGTAGCTGATTGTTGTTTCATGCCACCATAAGAATAAAACAAAACTATTCACAGATGAGAGACTTAAAATGGCTATGGCTAATGTATTACTAATAATTTTCAAATTTGAAAGGTCTAATGAGTACTCATAAGATAAATGTAACAAAGAAGTTGGCTGTTTCTATCGCATGTAAACCAAATAAAGCCATTTCCAAAAAATTGACAAAATGTCCTTAAGACAATGATTAAACCTATTTTCAGAGGTCAGTGAATGTTAAAACGGATCCATAAAAATAGATGATCATAAAAAACAGAAAATAGATGATCATAATTTTGAAAAGAAAAAAAATATTGAACCATAACATATAATCCTGAGAAATAATATACCTAGTATACCAGGAATATTAAATGACTGGATTCAGTATGTCTGGTATAGGTCCTGGACATCTATATTTATTTATGTAAAACTCCATGGATAGGTCTTATATCCATACCAGGTTGAAACCACTGGCCCATATAATAATAGATTCAAATTATAAAGTAAGACTTTGGCAAGAAGCATTTTTTTATTAAAGATTTTATTTATTTATTCATGAGAGACACACACACACAGAGAGAAAGGCAGAGACACAGGCAGAGGCAGAAGCAGGCTCCATGCAGGGAGCCCAATGTGGGACTCAATCCCGGGTCTCCAGGATCACGCCCTGGGCTGAATGCGGTGCTAAACTGCAGAGCCACCCGGGCTGCCCAGCAAGAAGCATTTAAAAACAACTGAAATTATGACTAATAATATAGTGTTGTTCTCTTTTACTAGGCAGCACACTGCCAGGCCCCTCATAAATACAGAAAAAGTCAATAGAATTATATTTTAGTCATTTTGATCAGTGTCTTAAGTTAAAACTCATAATGGGAAATGAGGCATTGGCAAATCCCGGAAACATCCCATGATAAACATCCCATATAAAAATTTAACCTCAGGGGAAATTAAGTGTCGTTTCTGATTGGACAACTCTTCTCTTGCAACTCATCACAAGTGACATCAAAAGAACCTGTGCTCTGCTCTGCTGCCTTGGCTGCCCTCTGTTCCATTTAGCCTCTCATGTCCCCAGCCACATACAAATATTTCTTTGAGTTCATAGCATTTTTAATAATAGTGAAAAAGTAGAAACAGCACAAATGTCTATCAACTAATAAATGAATAATCAAACTGTGGTATATATGATCAAATATTATTTGGCAATAAAAAGAAATGAAATAGTGATACAGGCTACATGAGTGAACCCTGAAAACATACTGAATGAAATAAGCCAGACTCAAAAGACACATGTTGTGTCATTTCATTTATCTGAAATGGCTAGAAAAGGCAAATCCCTGGAGACAGAAAGTAGATTAGTGGTTACCTGAGCCTGGCAGGGAGAGAAAATTCAGAGAGATTGCCAGTGGGTACATTTCTTTTTGGGGTGATGTTCTGGAGTTAGATAGTGGTGTTGGTTGCACATTTTAGTGAGTATACTTAAAACCACTGAATTGTACACTTTAACAGGATAAATTTTATGGTACATAAATGATATCTTAATAATGGTCATCTATTTTCTTTTCTTTTTAAAAATTTATTTACGAGAGACACAGAGACATAACAGAGGAAGAAGCAGGCTCCCTGCAAGGAGCCAGATGTGGGATTCGATCCCAGGGCCCTGAGATTGTGAACTGAGCCAAAGGCGGATGCTCAACCACTAAGCCACCCATGTGCCCAATAAACATCTTTTTAAAAAGATAGTGTGGAGCAAAGGCAGTCGGTGTATCTGTTTGTCAGCTGCACAGAAGCATGAGAGACCTATGGAGAATTGTCTCCCACTGTTTCTATCCAAATACATAGTATTTTTTTAAAACAGTTTTCCTTCTATGTGTTTTGAACCTATATATTCAAATATATATTCATATATATTTCTTATATATGTTTACATATGTTTCCTTACATATTTTAAGTGTATCCCTAGATATTTAAAAAATATTCAAGTACATATTATTATTATAAATTATATATTTGAATTCATTTTTGTTCATATAAATAGAGACTATAGATTTTTAAAAGTCTTTTTTTTTTTTAGAGGAGTTTTATGTTCATAGTAAAATTGAGTAGAAGATAGGGATTTCCCATAGGCTCCCCGCCTCAGCATGCATAGCCTCTTTCATCATCAACATCCCCCATCAGAATGGAACATTTGTTACAATTAATAAGTCTACACTGACCTATCATAATCATCCAAAGTTCACAGCCTACATTAGGGTTTACTCTTGATGTACATTCTATGGGTTTGACAACTGTACAATGACTTGTAACCATCATTATGTATTCCACCTATTTATCCCTTCCTCCAACCCCAACCCCAACTCCTAGCAACCACAGGTCTTTAAAAAAATTTTTATTTATTATTTTAGAGAGAGAGAGTGCACAAACGAGTGCAGTAGGAAGAAACAGAGGGAGAGGGAGAGAGAGAATCCCAAGCAGACTCCCTGCTGAGCATGGAGCCCAACACAGGACTTGGTCTCCTGACACTGACATGGTGACCTGAGCCAAAGTCAAGAATCAGAAGCTTAACCAACTGAACCACCCAGACTTCCCCACCCCCACAGGTCTTTTTACCATCTCTAATGTTTGCCTTTTCCAGAATATCATTATAGTTAGAATCATACAGCATGTAGTCTTTTCAGATTGGTATCTTTTACTTAGTACTAGGCATTTCTGTTTCCTCCATATCTTTTCATGACTTGATAGCTCATTTCTTTTTAGTACTGAATAATATTCCATTATCTAGATATAGTACAGTTTATCTATTCACCTATTTAAGAACCTCTCAGTTGCTTATTTGCCACTGGTATGTGTTCTTTGGTGAAGACTATAGGTTTTTTTTTTTTTTAATTTTTTTTTTTTTTTATTTATGATAGTCACAGAGAGAGAGAGAGGCAGAGACACAGGCAGAGGGAGAAGCAGGCTCCATGCACCGGGAGCCCGATGTGGGATTCGATCCCGGGTCTCCAGGATCGCGCCCTGGGCCAAAGACAGGCGCCAAACCGCTGCGCCACCCAGGGATCCCAAGACTATAGGTTTTTAATGTTGATGTCATATATTGCTATTTTGTTAAATTCTCTTACTGCTTTAAGTGTTTTTTACCATTTATTTTCCTTTATTCTTTTGTTTTTCCATAAGTTGTTGGCTTTGGTGTATATTTTTAAACTTAAGAGTAGAACATTTTAGAGGCCTATGTGTAAGAGAGGCAAGGAAGGGAGGCCCTACAATTGTGAACTGCATTGTAAGGTGATTTCACTGGGCTCTTTCTTTAGGGATCCCAGATTCAGTATCATTAGGTCTTTTAGGTGTCAAATTTTTCTTTCTTCTTCTTTCTTTTCTTTTCTTTTCTTTTCTTTTCTTTTCTTTTCTTTTCTTTTCTTTTCATTTTTTTCTTTTCTTTCTTTCTTCCTTCCTTCCTTCCTTCCTTCCTTCCTTCCTTCCTTCCTTCCTTCCTTCCTTTCTTTCCTTTCTTTTCTTTCTCTCTCTCTTTCTTTGTTTCTTCTTTCTTCTTTTTCTTTCTTTCTTCCTTTCTTTTTGACAAGGACTCACTGAAGCTAGACAATTTGTGGAGAATTGACATTTTAACAATGTTAAGACCTCTAGAGGTGTCAAATTTCTAAGAAAAGATCTTTCTATCTCTTGCCTGGAGGATAGAATTGCCAACATTCTTTGAGCTAGGTTAGAGGACTCTGGGAGTGTGAACTTTAAATATATAAACTTTCACTGTACGTAAACCTTTGCTAAATCCCTCTCTTTTCATCATAGGACCCCAGTTTAACAATGTCTAGTTTCCTCTGAATAGAGATCCTGCCTTAGCTTTTCTACATAATAAACCTACAGTCAGGACCAGATTACAGTTTTGTGGGACCTGAAACATGCAATTTGGGGGTTTGGAGAGAAAGAATAAAAAATAATTTATCTTTGCAAATTAAAAAAAAATGACGATCTGAACATATTTCTTGGGCCGCTCTCAAGCCTTGGCAGGTGTTCATGCAAGTGCTACCCCCTAGCTACAGATTACTTAACTTCGTGGTAAATCTGAAATAGCCTCCAATTTTACCCCCCCGAGATGAGGGCAAGGAAATTGCTTAGTAGTGTAGTTAGGAAAGGATTTGGTGGTCTAAATTGCAGAGAATTTAAATAAAAAAGACCTTTACCACAAATCCTAGAAGTGCCTGGTACTTTCAGTTTATCAGCCTTTTGTGGGGGCGAAGGGGTGTTGTCTAAGATTGCTTCTTGGTTTCCACATTCATTCTGCTCTCTTGGGTTTACCAAGTTAGTTTTTGTTCATCTATCAGCTTTTCAGGATCAGAATGTTGATGCCGTTGTCTTCTTTGCCATTCTTCATGTTCTTTAGTTTTTGCCAGTTAAAAAAAAAAAAAAGATTTTCTTGTCATTTTACTAAGTTTCAGAAAGGGGCAGAGGTAGAGGTGTATGCCCAATCTCCCATTCTGAACTCAAAATCAGAATGTGCCAAATCACACTCCAAAACTGCCCCCTTCCCAAGTGGCTGGAAGCATTTTATACTTTGAGCAGCACAGCATGAAAATATCCACTTACCCTTACCTTTGCCAGTATTTCATGTCCTCAAATTTTCCTTATCTGGTTACAGTGAACTGTCTGATGACTTATGCATTTTCCTGATTACTGCTGAGGTTCCGCATAATTCTGTGTGTTTATTGTCCTGTGTTTCCTCTTCTGTGACTAACCTGTTCATATAATTTACCCATTTTTGTAATAGGTAGTAGTAAAGGGGAAAAGAACATGCCATCCCCAAATATGCCACTTTGGCATACTGATTGACCGTGAAGGCAAGTGGAAAAGGCAGATGTAGGAAGGTCCCTCTGACTTTTCCCTCTCTCTCTAAAATGGGGCATACAATTTCCCATGAGAAAGGTGCCCTCCCTGGTATTGGGAACAAGAGAACATTCTTATCACTGGAGACAGGAAGCTGACACCAAGATTAATCTATATCAACAAACCTTCTAGAATAACCCTTGTCTTTCATTATTTTCCCTCGTCTATTTCCTAATCATTTTTCCACAGTTTACCAACCCTAGCCCAAACCCCCTTTTCCTGTCTCATCAGTCTCTACAGTTTATTGTTCTTTGTTTAAATGATATGCAAACTCTCAATCCTATCCACTTCTTTGGGTTTTTTCATTTCTTATATATATAAGCCTTTTACATATATGTAAAAATATTAAAATCCAATAAAACTTATATGCTTTGCTCTCATTAATTTGTCTTTTTATAGTTTAATCCTTGGGCCCAGCCATAGAACCTGAGGATAGAAGAAGGGTCTTTCTTCCCTTATAGTAATTGACCTTTTTCTTATTGATTTGTAGGCATTCCTTATAGCTTTTTTAAAAAAATTTTTTTGCTGTTACACAATTTGTGATTATTTTCTTCTAATTTATCTTTTTCACTTTATGGCATCTGCATTCTAGGACATTTTAAACTTTGATATAATCCTGCTTTTTGTTTCTATATAAAGATCTTCCTTATCCTAATGTCTTATCACGATTCAAATTTTCTTTTAATATACATGTGGTTCCATTTTTCAAATTTAGGTCTTTATTCCATTTGGAATTCATTTTTATGTTGTCGAGGGCCTTTTTTCCCACAGTAACAATTGGGATAGATACTAGTTTATCTTTTATCCATTGATTTAAAATACCGGGGAGGTGGTTGGGGGATGGGGTAACTAGGTAACAGGCACTGAGGGGGGACACTTGATGGGATGAGTACTGGGTGTATACTACATGTTAGTTAGCAAATTGAATTTAAATTTTAAAAAATGTGAAAAAGTTTATATGGGCATTTTCAGTTTCTGGATTCCCTATTCTTGTCCACAGAGTTGATATCTTATTTATTACACATTTTCAAAACTGCACTTCACCTAAGAGATATCCTTGTTAGAAATTAAATGGGAATTTGCTAATATTAGAAAAAAATACCAACTAGAGATTGAAATAAAACGTCCACTTTAATATTTATCACACAAATGTTTACTTACGCGTATCTGAAAATTATAAGACAATTTTTGCATGTCACAATTATATTACTATTCATATAAGAACTACACATAGTCATTTATTCAACTATATCAGGATAACACACAAGGTTTTTGTTTTTTTTAGACTTCTTAGTTAAAAGCAAACACCAAGTAAGGAAAATGAATTTCCAAAGATTAAGTTATTAACAATATAAATAAAAATTATTTCTAAATGTCTTACATTTTGACAACTTTGAATTATACTTACATACTCTTAGTTCCAAAACCATAAATTATAACACGGGTCACTGTCAGGGTGAAAATATATTTTTTTAAAGCTTCTTTTAAAATATGCTATTATTATGCTTAACATCACTTGATTTATTCTTGGCACATGTGGCATCTGGAAAAGTAAAAATACACTTTGCCAATTTTATGTTATTGTGCAGGTACAAGAGAAAGAGCACAGTTTGGGAGGCATATAGACCTGTGTTCAATTACCAGCTTTGTTCAAAGTTATGTTGTGTGAGGCTGGTCAATTACTTCTTGGCACGGGGCCAGGATTAAACCAAATAATGCATATTTTAAAATGCATAGCATGGGCACTAAATGAATGATAGATCCTTCCCCCAATCTATTCATACTGAAACAAAAGCAAAATATCAGTCTTATGTTTTTGTCCAACTTGAAAAACTGAAAAAAAGTTGGAAATTTAAAAATAAAATTAACCATGTTTTGAAAAATTGTACTTTCAAGAAATAAAGAAGAAAGCCTTCATCAGGTTTAAATATTTCTCAATAAAACTTAGTGCCTACTATACCCTGATTTTTTTAAAAGTCCTAAAGTATGATAAAATGGTTAATGGTTAAGGACTTTTGGTTTTCTTTTGTGCTACTGATATAAAAATAATGGCTATATTTAAGGCTCATTAAGTGATTGTAGTTGCCCTGAACCAAATCTATATTCTTGATGTTTAACTACCAATTGAAACAGACCTACTGCCTTGAATGAGAATGCTCATTTGGTGGCAGGTGGCAGTACAGCTTGACTCATATATACAATCACAAACCCACCTTTCTCATGCTAAATACTTGGTGTTTGGATGATCTAAGATTCCTGAAAATTAAATTTAAATCGTCACAAGGAATAGCCTACTTCAGACAGCAATGCTTCCATCCCTGTTCTTGGCTCTTCTTGTCCCCTACCCTGACTACCCAACAAATCATCTTTCCAAATCTGACTGAAAAACCCCTCCCTCAGGAATCTTTTCTTCACCAAATCCCTCCATTTATGTCCCTGAAACTATTCTGTAATTTGTATTAGCTTCAACCTGCATATAATATTAGTCATGTTTTGTTTACTTTCTACTTCCAGCTAAGATGTAGTCTCTTTGACTTTTTAAACTTCCACAGTGTTTAGCACAATACTGTGCATGTATGTATTTATGTGACTGTGTATATGCATATGGTGTGTGTGTGTGTGTGTTGAATGAATAAAAGACTAAAGAACCTGGGTGGGTATAGGGTGGGAACATTTCCTAATTTTTCAGAAATAAAAATTTCCTAAACCTTCTTAAGACTAAAAAATCTGGTTTCCAAAGCTATCTCAGTTTGGGTTTGAACATGTCAATAATAAAAAAGGCAGTGAAAAACCTGTTTAAAAAACCTTTATGAAATATTCCAAAAGGCTTTTTAATAAATTATAAAGAGCACCAAACTAAAATATTTTACTAAATAGTGGGCTAACCTTTCTTATAACTTTATAAATGTAGACTTTTTATTCAAGACAAAGAATACTGAACAGGAATAGGTGTTGTGAATCAGGATAAAAAAGGCAATTAATCTAAGTCAATATCTAATGTATATTTTGCAATTCATCTGAAAAGCCTTCTGTGGTACACATGTATGTTATGGTAAGTAAAAGAATGATTTATATCAGGATGTCGTAGATCTCTATAGTTTTCTGATACTATAAAATATGATACATATACTGAAGCTGCTATTTAACAAGAAAAATTTTGTTTATAATAGCTGTTAATATTAAAATAGGATATAATAAAAAATTATTTTCAATGTGTATATTTTCAAATTTGCCTGACAGTGTCCTTTTGAGAAATCTGACAATTTGTAATTAGATTACAGACATTTGAATTTCATTTTTATGATTGAAAATATTACACTCACAGAACAAACAACGCTATATAGTAGCTTTTTACTGAAGCACTCTGCAATTTATATTTAAAGCTTTGCAATAAAACAAAATTCATTGTACTCTGTAAGTAAAATTATACAACATATAATACATACCATAATTACATTAAGAATAAATAAATGAAGCATAAAAACTCTGTGCCATAACAATGGATTATTTTAGCTGTCATTCTAAATATTAATTTATATGTTTGTATTGAGTCCTAATGTATTTTAAACTCAAGAACCTTTATCTTTAAAGAATATACTCAAAATACCAAGTTTGGAGTATAAACATAAAATTTTATGCCTCTTTCTCTAGGTCACGTAGGAAATAAAATAAGACAAATGGGAGGCAAGGACAGTTTTTTCTGTTACTGCAAAATGCCTCTTTGCTTTCACATATATTTCTGTGTCATTTCTGGAATATTACAAGATGACAAATATTACAAGACAAGAGCTTGGCAAATTATAAGCTTATTTAAGTGATTTCTTATTTGGAAGAAAGGAAAAAATTTAAACAAAGAACTTTTGGCTTACTCATTCTCAATCTTTTTTTTTCTCTAATAAAGCACTTCTTGAAATGCTCACTATTAATCATTTTAAACAGCACAAAATGAATTTGATTAATTTACAGAATTCATCACAATAGGTCATCAGTATAGATACTAGGGTGAGGTCCTAGAATTTGTTACACGTAAGGCTAAACTCGCCAGAGATCGCATGGCAAAAGTAGAAACTTTGTGACATATCCCAGCTTTTGAAATATAGTTAGAAGCCAATCGAAAAAGCCTTTCAGCACCAAAGGTATTGAAGTGCCCAGGAAGCACCTTCTCTACCAGACCTCTGTCCACTAATTCTATCAGACGTTCACAGGTTCCAACATAGTCACTTATCCTGCTGTACGGGAGCCAGTCAATCAGTGATCCATCATACACGACGTCTCCACTGAAGAGAATCTTTCGGTCTTTGTCATGTAAGCAAATACTGCCCCTGGAGTGACCAGGCATGTGCATAACAGTGAGCTGTCTGTCACCAAGGTTGATCACATCCCCTACAAATGGAAACAGATTTTACAGATAAACACGTTGTATACTTGCTTCAATCACTTAAAGAATAAAAGAACATTAGATGGTTTCAAAGAGGTTGTGGGAAGGATGACACTTAATTTTATTTCAAAAATACAGTATTTCTTAATGATGTAAAAATAAGTTGCCCATATTTCATTTCTATTGTTTGCTTGACTAGTGTTTGTCAAGTGAGTTATGTGAAACACTATTTCTGCAGGTTGTTAGGATACATAAAAAAAGGGAAGATTCTTTAGTCAAAGAGTTTTGGAAACCTTTCCTTCAAGGAAAATGAAGCAGCTTTTTTTTTTCCTGCAAGGCTTCTGACAACTTTTTAATATGCTAATCTACATTGTAGGTATACAGAAGAGAGATATGATTGTACCATTTCTCAAACTTATTTGACCACAAAACTAATTTTTCAGGAAATCCATGGTACCAGTGTCTTGACGACACAATTCATGAATGCTGCTCTTTGAGGTATGAGTGCAAAATTGCTGTTTCACTGGATTTAAATCAGTACTAATTTAAGTAAATCATCATAATCTTAAAGTTCCATATGGTTATCTTTAGTGCAAATATATATACACGCAGAAAAAAAAATCAAAGACATATAGTTAAAAAGTTAATAGGGGGGATGCCTGGGTGGCTCAGTGGTTGAGCATCTGCCTTCGGCTCAGGGTGTAATCCCGGGGTCCGGGATCAAGTCCCACATTGGGCTCCTTGCGGGGAGCCTACTTCTCCCCTGCCTATATCTCTGCCTCTCTCTGTGTCTCTCATGAATAAATAAATAAAATCTTTTTTAAAAAGTTAATAGAGGAATCAAAACAGTGTAAAAATCAGAATTTGTTAAACCTAAAAAACAATGAAAGAGGAAAAGAGGGATAGATAAGAAATAAGGCATAGAAAACAAATAACAAAATGGCACACTTACATTCAACTAGATCAATAATTACATTAAATGTTAATGAGATAAACATTCCAGTCAAAGGCAGAGATTATCAAAATAGATTTAAAAAGCAAGACATGGGGCGCCTAGATGGCTCATTGAGTAAGTGTCTGAATTCCATTCAGGTCATGATCTCAGAATCCTGGGATTGAGCCCCCTATCTGGCTCTCTGCTTAGCGGGGAACCTACCCTCTCCCCCCCCCCCCCCGCCATACACATGTGTGCACCGTCTCTCTCCCTCTCAAATAAATAAATAACATCTTGAAAAAATAGTAATAAAAAGCAAGATACATATGCAGTCTGTAAGAGAGGACCTATAAGGTCAAAGACAAAAAGAGGTTGAAAAAGTTATACCACATAAAGATTAATAAGAGATCCAGAGTGGCTATTTTAATATTAGACAAAATAAGGGCTATTAGTAAAGAGGTATATTTTATTAGGATATACATTGTCAACACACTAAAACATTATGAATGTGTTGTACCTAAAGTAGAGACTAAAATTCACAAAGCAAAAACTGATAGAACTGAAATAAGAATAAACAGTTCAAGAGTACCTGGGTAGCTTAGTCATTTAATCCTCTGACTCTTGATTTTGGCTAAGGTCAGGATCTCAGGGTCATGAGATGGAGCCCCATGACAGCTTAGTGTGGAGTCAGTTTAGGACTCTCTCCCTTCCCTCTGCCCCTCCCCTATGAGCCTGCTCACACATGCTCTCTCAAATAAATATCTTTAACAAAAGAATAGGGGGGAAAAAACAAAAAAATAAATAAACCCCAAAAGAATAGAGGATCTCTGGGTGGCTCAGTGGTTTAGCGCTTGCCTTCAGCCCAGGGCGTGATCCTGGAGTCCCGGGATTGAGTCCCACATCAGGCTCCCTGTATGGAGCCTGCTTCTCCCTCTGCCTGTGTCTCTGCCTCTGTGTGTGTGTGTGTGTTTCTCATGAATAAATAAATAAAATCTTAAAAAAAAAAAAAAGAATAAACAGTTTAACAATTATCCTTAGAGATTTAAATATTCCTCTCTAAATAATTTGTAAAATAAATAAGTAGATAAATAGTAAGACTACAGAAAACATGAACAACACTGTCAACCAACTTGACCTAAGTAACATATATAAAATTCTTTTTCTTAGGGATCCCTGGGTGGCGCAGCGGTTTGGCGCCTGCCTTTGGCCCAGGGCACGATCCTGGAGGCCCGGGATCGAATCCCACGTCGGGCTCCCGGTGCATGGAGCCTGCTTCTCCCTCTGCCTGTGTCTCTGCCTCTCTCTCTCTTTCTGTGACTATCATAAATAAATTAAAAAATAAAAATAAAAAAAAATAAAAAAAAGAGCAAGACTGTTGTCAAATATGGCACCTTTTAAATTGGCAGTATATTAGAAAAACAAAAACAAAACTTTAAAAAAAAATTCTTTTTCTTAAAAGAGCATATATTCTTTTTACTGCACATGGAATATTCACTGGGGTATACAGTGAGGCCATCAAGCAAGTCTCAGAAAATATGAGAGGACTAAAATCATAAAAATATGTTGTTTAACTACAACATACTCAAATGAGAAATTAGTAACAAACATAAATATGGGAAATATCCAGATATGCACAAAGCATCACGATTCTATATAACTTATGGATCAAGGATGAAATCCCAAAGGAGATTAGAAAATCTCTTGAGCGGCCGCTCGGCGCCGCGCGGGCTGCCTGGGGGAGCGCTGGCGAGGCGCTGACGGCGGGTGCCCGCTCCTCGGCCCGCGGCCCCGGCAGCTCAACATTCTAAAATAAATCCATCAGAATGACACCTTCTCAGGTTACCTCTGAAATAAGAGGAACTCTTTTACCAGGAGAAGTTTTTGCCATATGTGGAAGCTGTGATGCTTTGGGAAACTGGAGTCCTCAGAATGCTGTGGCTCTTCTTCCAGAAAATGAGACAGGTGACAGCATGTTATGGAAAGCAACCACTGTACTCACTAGAGGAGTATCAGTTCAGTATCGCTACTTCAAAGGGTGCTTTTTAGAACCAAAGACTATCGGTGGTCCATGCCAAGTCATAGTTCACAAGTGGGAGACTCATCTACAACCACGATCAATAACCCCTTTAGAAAGTGAAATTATTATTGACAATGGACAATTTGGAATCCACAATGGTGTTGAAACTTTGGATTCTGGATGGTTGACATGTCAGACTGAAATAAGATTGCGTTTGCATTATTCTGAAAAACCTCCTGTCTCAATAACAAAGAAGAAATTAAAAAAATCTAGATTTAGAGTAAAGCTGACACTAGAGGGCTTGGAAGAGGATGACGATGATAGGGTGTCTCCCACCGTTCTTCACAAAATGTCCAACAGCCTAGAGATATCCTTAATAAGCGACAATGAGTTCAAATGCAGGCATTCACAGCCAGAGTGTGGGTATGGCTTACAGCCCGATCGTTGGACAGAGTACAGCATACAGACAATGGAACCAGATAACCTGGAATTAATATTTGATTTTTTTGAGGAAGATCTCAGTGAACATGTAGTTCAGGGTGATGCCCTTCCTGGACATGTAGCGACAGCATGCCTCTTATCATCCACCATTGCTGAGAGTGGGAAGAGTGCTGGAATTCTCACTCTTCCCATCATGAGCAGAAATTCCAGAAAAACAATGGGCAAAGTGAGAGTTGACTATATAATTATTAAGCCATTACCAGGATACAATTGTGACATGAAGTCTTCATTTTCCAAGTATTGGAAGCCAAGAACACCATTGGATGTTGGACATCAAGGTGCAGGGAATTCTACAACAACTGCTCAGCTTGCTAAAGTTCAAGAAAATACTATTGCTTCTTTAAGAAATGCTGCTAGTCATGGTACAGCCTTTGTAGAATTTGATGTACATCTTTCAAAAGATTTTGTGCCTGTGGTGTATCATGATCTCACCTGTTGTTTGACAATGAAAAAGAAATTTGATGCTGATCCAGTTGAATTATTTGAAATTCCAGTAAAGGAATTAACATTTGACCAACTCCAGTTGTTAAAGCTTGCTCATGTGACTGCCCTAAAATCTAAAGATCTGAAAGAATCTGTGATTGAGGAAGAAAATTCTTTTTCTGAAAATCAGCCATTTCCTTCTCTTAAAATGGTTTTAGAGTCTTTGCCAGAAGATGTAGGGTTTAACATAGAGATAAAATGGATCTGCCAACAAAGGGATGGAATATGGGATGGTAATTTATCAACATATTTTGACATGAATCTATTTTTGGATATAATTTTAAAAACTGTCTTAGAAAATTCTGGGAAGAGGAGAATAGTGTTTTCTTCATTTGATGCAGATATTTGCACAATGGTTCGGCAGAAGCAGAACAAGTACCCCATATTATTTTTGACTCAAGGAAAATCTGATATTTACCCTGAACTCATGGACCTCAGATCTCGGACAACCCCCATTGCAATGAGCTTTGCACAATTTGAAAACCTACTGGGGATAAATGCACACACTGAAGACCTTCTCAGAAACCCATCCTATATCCAGGAGGCAAAAGCTAAGGGACTAGTCATATTTTGCTGGGGTGATGATACCAACGATCCGGAAAACAGAAAGAAACTGAAGGAACTTGGAGTTAATGGTCTAATTTACGATAGGATATATGATTGGATGCCTGAACAGCCAAATATATTCCAAGTGGAGCAGTTGGAACGCATGAAGCAAGAATTGCCAGAGCTTAAGAGCTGTTTGTGTCCTACTGTTAGCCGCTTTGTTCCCTCATCTTTGTGTGGGGAGCCTGACATCCACGTGGATGCTAATGGCATCGATAACGTGGAGAGTGCTTAGTTTTTATTGGGCAGAGGCCATTTTGGGGCATGCACTGATGTTCTGGGTATTCACTTGTCATCATTGAGCATTGTTTATCTATGCCTTCTAGCTCAGTCCAATGAAGCAATAATGAAGTATTTTACTCTTTCACTATAATTCTTGCTAGAATTTCAAGTATGCTATTTAAATCACTTGGCCAGGTATAATTACCAGTCAGTCTCTTTACAATGAAAAAATTTATTGGTTGGCAAGCATATTAAACTAAATATATAAACATATAATGTTAAATGTTCAGTAAAAGCATAGTGCTTTGAAATTAACTATACAAATATATTTACAGTTCTTAACAACTTTCATTTGATCAGGTCTGAAATATTTAGCACTTGAGGAACATGACTGTGCATAATTATACCTGACCACGGAAAAAATAAGTACCTCAAATGCATGCATTTGCACTGGTGATTCCAACTGCACAAATCTTTGTGCCATCTATGTATATATGTATTTTTTACATGGATTGACATGCACAGACACCATTTTCATTCAGTATGAACCTTGAGGCTGCTGCCATTCTCCCTCTTAACCAAACCAATGCCTGTGTAAACAGCCTGGAGGTAATCCTTGAAAAATTGTTTCGTAAGTCTGTCAAAAGTTGTTTTGCATAAATGTTAAATTTCAAAATGCTGCAGGGTAATTTAATGTATAAAATATTAGAAGTATGTACTGCATACTTAATAGATCATAATGTATAAATTCTATTCAGTGCATGCTTTAGGTTTTAAGCATGAGATTGTATACGTTTACTGGAAGTCCTTGCATCTGTGGTGCTAGGTGAGTGTGAGAAGGTGTCAAGGACTGAAAATATTTTGTTGCCTAAAAAAAAAGCCTGTTTGTAGGTATTTTCAATATGCTTATTTTAAGTGTCTCTCACTACCTATTACACACCATTGCTTTGTGAGTTTGTTTTGTGTTGTGTGTGTGTGTGTGTGTTGTACAGTAGTTAAATCTCCACGCAGAAAAATAAATGTCCTGAATTCTCAAAAAAAAAAAAAAAAAAAAAGAAAATCTCTTGAATTGAATGAAAATAAAAATAAAATGTATCCAAATTTATGGGATGCAGCTAACACAGTGCTTAGAGAAAAATTTATTGCTTTCAATGCTTATTTATAAAGGGTTAACTGTTTAAAATCAGAGTTTCTAACTAAAGTTACAATCTTAAGAAGTTAGGAAAAGGAGCAAATTAAGTACAAAGTAACTGAATGAAAAAAATTAGAGAAAACACAAAGTTCAAAAATTAGGAATGAAAGAAAGGGTATCACTATTACACTAAGGAAATTAAAGGGAGTATATGAGAATGTTATGAATATCTTTAAGTCAACAAATTTGACAACTTAGTTAAAATAGATTCGAGAATGGTGAATAACTAACAAGACAGGAAACAACAAATGTTGGAGAGGATGTGGAGAAAGGGGAACCCTCTTGCACTGTTTTTGGGAATGTGAACTGGTTCAGCCACTCTGGAAAACTGTATGGAGGTTCCTCAAAGAGTTAAAAATAGAGCTGCCCTACGACCCAGCAATTGCACTGCTGGGGATTTACCCCAAAGATTCAGATGCAGGAAATCTTGCAGGACACCTGCACCCCAATGTTCATAGCAGCAATGTCCACAATAGCCAAACTGTGGAAGGAACCTCGGTGTCTATTGACAGATGAATGAATAGAGAAGATGTGGTCTATGTATACAATGGAATATTACTCAGCCATCAGAAACTACGAATACCCACCATTTGCTTCGATGTGGATGGAACTGGAGGGTGTTATGCTGAGTGAAGCGAGTCAATCGGAGAAGGACAAACATTATATGGTTTATTCATACAGGGAATATAAAAAATAGTGAAAGGGAATAAAGGGGAAAGGAGAGAAAATGAGTGGGAAATATCAGAAAGGGAGACAGAACATGAGAGACTCCTAACTCTGGGAAACGAACAAGGGGTAGCAGAAGGGGAAGTGGGCGGGGGAATGGGGTGACTGGGTGACAGGCACTGAGGGGGGCACTGGACGGGATGAGCACTGGGTGTTATGCTATATGTTGGCAAACCGAACTCCAATAAAAATAAACAAATTAATTAATTAATTAATTAATTAGATTCTTAGAGACAAATTACCTAAAGTGATTGAAGAAGAAATAGAAAATCTAAATAGACCTATATAAAGCAGAGAAATTGATTAATAATTTAAATCTCCCCACAAAGAAAAGTCCAGGCTCAAAGATGGCTTCATTGGTCAATTGTGTCAATCACTCAAGACAGGGAAAGAATCTAGACTTTCAGAGTATCGATGAGGAGGGAAAGTTTTCAAATGCAATTTTAGACAAAGACAATGTAAAAAAAGAAAACTACAAAACAATATTCCTAATGAAAGTAGTCTCAAAATCCATATCAAAATATTGGCCAATTAAATACAGCAATTTATAATAGAATAATGATCAAATGGGGTTTATCACAGAGATGTAAATTTGGTTTGATGTCTGAAAATCGAGTAATGTAATATACTATATTAGTAAAATAAAGGAGAAATGCCATATGAACATTTCGATAGATGTGGCAAAGCATATGACAAAATCCAACCCTTACTAGTGATAAAACTCAGCAAACTAGAAAGAGAAGGAAAGGTCCTCAACTTGATAAAGGGCACCTATGAAAAACCTACAGCTAGGTTTTCCTCCTAAGGTAAGAACAAGGCAAGGATGTCTACTTTTGCTATTTCTATTTAACATTACACTAAAGATTCTAGCCACTGCAGTAAGACAAGAAAAAGAGAATAAAGTCACACGGAGTTGGAAAAGAAGTAAATCTATCTTTATTCATAAAAAGATCTTTTTGTAGAAAATTCTAAGAAATGTACAAAAAAAGAGAATTAAAAGGCAAGTTTAACAATGTCACGGGGTATAAGATAAGATACAAAAATCAATTGTATTTCTGTATATTACCAATGAACAATCAAAAAATGAATTTAAAAGCCATTTCATTCACAACAGCATCAAAAAGAATAAAATACTTAGGGAGGAAAATTTGATAAAAGATTTAATAAAAGATGTCTTTTATATCTAGACACTGAAAAAGTATAAAAAGTATAAAAACACTATTAAGAGAAATTAAAGACCTAAATAAAAGGAGAGGGATGCCATGTCATTTAACTGGAAGCCTCAAAATTGCTAAGATGGTATTTAGATTTGATTTTTCCTATAGCTGCACTATAGAGATTACTGAAATATTCTGTATCAGCACTGTCCAATAGGGTAGCCACTAGCCTCTGGCTAATGGTATTTGAAATAAGGCAAATGCACTAGAATTTTAATTTTAATCAATCCTAAGTACCTCAAATTTGTATTTAGGTAAGTCTCATATGGCTAGGGGCTACTGTAATCATAAGTATAGATCTATAGGTTTAATACAATCTCAATCAAAATCTTGACCTTTTTTGCAGAAATTGGAAATCTCAATTTAAATGGTATATAAAAAATGCAAATAAAAAAATAGGAGAAAATCTTTGTGATCTTGGGCTAGACATAGCTGCTAGGTATCACACAAATAAAGCATAAAGAAAAATGACTAATTAAACTCATCCAAGTTATAAACATTCTTGCTTAAAAATATACCATTAAGAAAGCCAAAAGGCAAGATGCCTGGGTAGCTGAGCAGCTAAAGTCTGCCTTCACTGAGGGGGTGAATCTGGGGTCCAGGGATGGAGTCCCGCATTGGGCTTCCTGTGAGAAGCCTGCTTCTCCCTCTGTCTGTGTCTCTGCCTCTCTCTGTGTCTCTCATGAATAAATAAATAAAATCTTAAAAAAAAAAAAGAGAAAAAAAGCAAGGTATACATTGGGAGAAAATATTTGCAAAACATACGTCTAATAAAGGACTTGAATTCCAAATACGTAAAGAATATTTATAACTCAAGAATAAAACAAAGATAATTTTTTTTATTTTTTATTTTTATTTTTAAAAAGATTTTATGTATTCATGAGAGAGAGAGAGAGAGAAGCAGAGACACAGGCAGAGGGAGAAGCAGGCTCCATGCAGGGAGCCTGACGTGGGACTCAATCCTGGATCTCCAGGATCAGGCCCTGGACCCAACGTGGCACTAAATTGCTGAGCCACCCGGACTGCCCAAAAGATAAAAATTTTTTAAAAGAAGAGATTTTAATAGACCTTTTAACAAGGAAGATATTTGAATAGCGAATAAGTACCTGAAAATATGCTCAAATTAATTAGTTATTAGGGAGATGCAAATTAAACCACAATGAAATATCACTACTTGCTCACTAGACTGGCTAACATAAAAACAGACTGACAAAATCAAGTGTTGACAAAGATGTGGAGAGATGTGGAGAAACTCATCCAGTTTGGGATGCATTTGGGAATGTAAAATGGTATAACTACATTGACAAACAGGAACTTTCTTAAAAAATTAACGTCCACTTACCATAAGATCCAGGAATTCCATTCTTAGGTATCTACCAAGGGAAATGAAAACATGCATCCACACAAGACTTACATGCAGATGTTCATGGCAGCTTTATTAATAACAGCCTGAAACCAAGGGTGCCTGGGTGTCTCAGCAGTTAAGCATCCAGCTATTGATTTTGGCTCAAGAGGCATGAAGCCTCTTAAGATTTTTTCTCTCCCTTTGCCCCACCACCGTACTCATACATGCACACAAGTCCTCTCTCTCTCTCTCTCAAATAAATGAAAGATTCAAATTTCCTTCAACAGGTGAGTAGATAAAATATGTTATATCCATAAATGGATTATTTCTGAGCAAGAGAAAGGAATGAATTATTAAAAGGTACAACATGGACAAATCTCCAAAACATAATTCCACATGAAAGAAGACAGACACAAAAGATCATATGACTGAATTTGTAGAAACTTTTCAGAAAAAAACAAAGAAACAAACAAAACACCATAGTGACAAAACAGTTCAGCGGGGCCAGGAGTGAGAACAGGGATTGTTCTGGAATTTTCTTGAATCGCAGTAATTATGTTAAGATGGATTCAGACACTCAACTTTTTCTGCATTCTAGTCATAAGGGGCCAGACTCCTTTACAAGATAGTTGCTCTATATTTAAAGTGCCTCTGGGGAATCACAAACCACTGTCATTTATGTATAGTTGGCAAGTAAGGTAAAGAAATTATAGCTAAGTTGGTGTAATATAATAGAGTTGTTGGAGATTGATTTTTTCGTAAGTGTATAGAAAGGAGGGGAGTGAGGGAAACCCTCCCAAAAAACAGCTGTAGCTAATTGGAATCTTACTGATCTTTCCAGGTGATATTCAAGATATTTAGCAAGGTAGTCATAAGTGCCCACCTATCAAAATGGATACCAATTGTAAGCAGTTGATAAGGTCATAATGGCTAAATATTAGATCTGCCATTACCCTGTGGCTTTATAAATGCCTCCCATGTGCTTATAATGCTCACATATATAATTTCATCATGACTGCTCTTACAAGAATCAGAATTGCCTATGAAATGTATTTATATATATAAATACCATATATAAATATATAATACACATTCATGAACAATATCTTTCCAAGCCCTCACCCTGACCCAGTTGTATCAGATTGCAGCCATACTAAACTTCTCTAGGCTTCTCAAATACCCTTTCCCATCTTGGTATTCCCCAACCTTTTACTTCATTTTTAATCAAAGAAATATATGTACATATTTCAATTAAGATATCCTAGAAGGGCTTAAAATATAAGAAAAAGTTATTTGCTCCATTCTGTCTCCAATCCTGCTCCAAGTATCCACCACTTTTTAACAACTTTTCTTCTGGTAGCTGCCTCTACTGGATATACCCATCTCTAAATAATTTTTATATTTCATTTCTTGATTTACCAATTAGATACACTGTACTGATTTCATTCATGTATTACCATTTCTTGGTTTTTAAATTTTAGATGATATTGATTGACTTCCACTACGAAATACATGAATTTTTAGCTCTTTTACTCTTCATCTCTTGGAACTATGTATTTCTCATCCTTTCACCCTGCAAAAGAGTAATGATTTAACAGCTCCAAAGTGTAGGTCTTTATGTCTGGCAGAGTATCATTGTTCAGAGTATCATCTTTGCCATTATCCTGATGCTTCCTTCCAACTATCTCTTGTATTAAATCTCTTGTTTCCTGTATTTCATGTCTCCCTCTTGCTTTACTTCCTTATTTTGAAGGGAGTAACTAAGATAAAATTATTACTATTCTTTAAAGATTTTATTTATTTATTCATGATAGACACACATAAAGAGTGAGAGGCAGAGACACAGGCAGAGGAAGAAGCAGGCTCCATGCAGGGAGCCCGACGTGGGACTTGATCCCAGGATTCCAGGATCACGCCCTGGGCTGAAGGCAGGCACTTAAACCGCTGAGCCACCTGGGCTGCCCAAAATAATATTATATAGTAGTAACTTTCTAAGCAACAGCATGTGGGAAACAATCTTTTTGAGTATATGACTGTTAGTGAAATGGATGCAGAATTCTAAGCTGGAAATAAATTGTATTCAAATAAGGCATAGTTTTCCTTCTTTAGCTCCAAAGCCATTATGATCTGTGCAGATGACTTTTTTTTTTAAGATTTATTTGAGAGAGAGAGAGAGAGAGAGAGAGAGAGAGAGAGAAGTATGTGTGGGAGGTGGTGACAGAGACAAGATAGAATCTCAAGCAGACTCCCCACTGAGCACGGAGCCTTATACAAGGCTTGATCCCAGGATCCTGAAATCATGACCTAAGCTGAAACGAAGAGTTGGACATTTAACCGACAGAGCCACTCAGGTGCCCCTGTATAAATGACTTTTTAAATTAAAATTCCTGGAAGTTTGATTCCAGTATTCTGCAATTTTACAATAATATGCCTTTGATTGGGTGTGTTTTCATTCATGCTAGACACTCTGTGGGCTCTCTCAATCTGAAAATTTATGTCTCTTAATTATGGGATATTTTCATGAATAATCTGTTATGCTTTCTTTTCCCCCACTTTCTCTATTCCACTTGTGCTTCTTTTATTCCAATGTTGAATTTTCCAAACTGGTCCTCTACTGCTTATCTCCTAGTCATCATTTTGCCTATCTGCTCTTTCTTTTTAAGGTTTTCAACTTTATCTTCCAGTTCTTCTTCTAAGAAACTTCTGCCATTTTAGGAGCATCTGGATGGTTCAGTCGGTTAAGCAACTGACTATTGATTTCAGCTCAGATTATCATCTAAGGATCACGAGATCAACCCTCATGTTGAGCCCCACATCAGGCAGCAGGCAATTTCTGCTTCTCTCTCTCTCCCTCACCCTCTGCCCCTCCCTCTGTCACAAATATTCTCTCTCTGAAATAAATAAATCTTAAAAAAAAAAAAAAAGAAACTTCTGTCATTTTAAATTCCAAGAGCTCTTGTGTGTGTGTGTGTGTGTGTGTTGTGTGTGTGTGCACATACTGTTCTGTTGCTTATTTTTAAAGCTTCCTATTGGGCAGGCCCAGTGGCGCAGCGGTTTAGCGCCGTCTGCAGCCTGGGGTGTGATTTTGGAGACCCTGGATCGAGTCCCACGTCAGGCTTCCTTTAAGGAGTCTGCTTCTCCCTCTGCCTGTGTCTCTGCCCCTCTCTGTCTCTATGAATAAATAAAATCTTTAAAAAAGAATAAAGCATCCTATTATCTCTTGGATATCTTTTTTTTAAGATTTATTTATTTATTCATTAGAGAGAAAAAGAGAGAGGCAGAGACACAGGCAGTGGGAGAAGCAGGTTCCATGCAGGGAGCCTGATGTGGGACTCAATCCCTGGTCTCCAAGATCAGGCCCTGGGCTGAAGGTGGTGCTAAACCACTGAGCCACCTGGGCTGCCCTCTCTTGGATATCTTGAATGCAATAGCTTCTGTTATCCCCTGATGCTATTAATGATAGTCTTCCCCTCTCACTAGCTTAATGCTGTGTATTTCAGTATTTGATCTCATGTTAGACGATTTTCTCAGATTTTTCATAATGCTTGGTTGCCTGTTTAAGAATGGGCATGAAAAGGCTGCTTAATACACATGCATTGGGACTAGTTGACCAAGGCTTCACTGTAGAGACATCAAGCCAAAGACTGACTTAAGGATCAGCATCTTAGTTTTTCCTCCAGGGCTGAATACATTTGCCAGATAAGATTCTTCCAATTTGCTACTTAGGGAGTAAAGATCTGGCTTTCATCCTTCTTGAAAACTAGTAGGAAACATTCTCTCTCTCTCTCTCTCTCTCTCTCTCTCTCTCACCTGTTTTCCATACTGAATTCTGAGCTCAAAGGTACTCAGCATCCTTCAATCAAGAAACTCCTTCTGCTTTACTCTCCCCAGAGAACACACTAACCAAATGGGCATTCCAGAGTTTTAACAGTTTCTTAAATGGTTTTCAACTAATTCTACTTATTTTAGTATTCGTTCCTTTGCCTCCACTAAGGTACCAGCTACTGCTATTTCCTGGGTCTTTTAAGGTTCCTGCAGTACAAACTGGATTGGCTCTTGATTTCCCCTCACTGTCAGGAGATAAAACTGCTGACTTAGTCATCACATTTACTCTCCAGCATCCAAAATAATTCAATAGAGATTTATAGTTAAACAGACAAACAATGGTCCCTTTATTCTAGTCTTAGGTTTGGGATGGAGTCAAGATAGATGTGTTTTTCAATCTGCTACCTTTCTGGAATCGATTTTTTGTTTTTAACCTCCCCAAATGATTTAAGTCCACCTGTCATAACTGTGTAATTATCTTGGTGACTCAGGGCAAATTGTTCAAACATATATAATAGGGGACCAAATGTCTACAATTCGTATCACTTGAATATTGTGAAAAACAAAAAGATGTGTGCCCAGTGAAGAAGAAGGTGCTCTATTTACCTAAGGTTTATCTATCTTCTTATAGGAGGACACTATTTCACTATTAGTAGGGGGAGTTGTTTTTCCATCAAAGATGATATACTGGATGATGATCTCTCCTTGTCTCTCATAACCCAAAGTCAGCTTTTGGGTTATTATACAGTGCCTAGATTTATGCTGCCTTATGACAGGTGAACATCAAGTCATTAACTGTAATGTAATAAACTAATGACTTCAGCCTCCTTATGCTGTAACTAAAGCAATGACTTTATGTTGTTTGGGTGTGTGCTGTTCATGTGTGTGTGTGTAACTATGTATGAGTTTTTCATATAAATATTTTATATCTCCTTCAAGGCATTTGGATTATGATAACAGCAAGTTTTAGCAGACCACACCATTCAGAAGAGAAAGGAAATTAATATTCCTGAAAAAGAGAAAATTAGATACTACTTGAGAGGTGAGGCATTCTGCTTCTAACGAAAAACAACTTTTAATTTTAACACACTATTTTCAACTTTAGGTGTTTGGTAAATATTAAGCTTTTTTTCCCCACACCTGCAGAGGTGTAAAGCACCACACAAGTAGCTTGCCAGGCCTCCTTGCAGTTCCAAAATGCTATAATGCTACCACCATCAACTGGAATTTAGGAAACCTGGGTTCTAGTTCCAGCTCTCAAACTGGCTAGTTTGAGACCAAGGCGGGATGACCTAGGCGGGATATTCAGGCCTGGTTGGACTCTTCATCTATAAAGTAGTAATTCTTAAAATTCTTTCACAATTGGGATGGCTGGGTGGCTCAGCGGTTGAACCTCTGCCTTTGGCTCAGGGCATGATCCTGGAGTTGTGGGATCAAGTCCCACATCAGTCCAAGCATGGAGCCTGCTTCTCCCTCTGCCTGTGTTTCTGCCTCTCTCTCTCTGTGTATTTCTCTATTTATCATGAATAAATAAATAAAATCTTTAAAAAAAAAAAACAAACATTCTTTCACAATTGATTTCCTATTGCTGGCACAAGAGCAAAAGTAAACAAATCAGAAATAATGTATTCATTCAGACCAGTTAATATATATTAAATACTAATGCAAACTTTTTTTTGGTCTCAGTGCTATAATTAATTTACTTTGAATAACTATCAAGTGCATGAAAATCCTATCTCTAAAAAGTATCAATTTTATCAAGAAATACAAGAAATACTGTGAATGTACTTTTCTTTCCTCTCAAATTGTCAGATAATGACTCCCACATAACCAGTCTTTTTTTTTTTTTAATCTTTAGATATAATATATTAATGAAAAGACTTTTTGGGTGGTGTGAGGGAGAGAATCTTGCTTTCTATTTTTTTTTATATTTCCAGTGATCAAGATCTTATTTATACAATAAACTGATTTTTGTAAAGATATTTCATTATTTGTCATATTGGTCAGTCATAAAGTAGCCTTATTGTGCTGCAGCAACAGGATTTTTCTACCTCTTGGAGGAACATTTTAATAAAATTGGTAATTAAAATGGTTTCAAGAGGGGATCCCTGGGTGGCTCAGCAGTTTGGCAGCCTTCCGCCCAGGGTGTGATCCTGGAGTCCCCGGATCAAGTCCCACGTCCATCAAGTCCCACCTCCATCAAGTCCCACGTCGGGCTCCCTGCATGGAGCCTGCTTCTCCCTCTGCCTGTGTCTCTGCCTCTCTGTGTCTCTCATGAATAAATAAATAAATTCTTTAAAAAAATAAATAAATAAAATGGTTTCGATAAAAATGTGAGAAGGGGGTTTCACATCCTACTCAGAATTACCATAATATGTTTATGGGGTAGTATTTATGATATACATGCTTTAATCCATTGCACCTTGGTTCATTCAAATCCTAGCTTTGTCACTATCATGCTCTGTGGACTCTCGGCAAGCCTATTTATTTATTTAAAATCTTTTTTTTTTTTTTTGAAGATTTTATTTATTCATGAGAGAGAGAGAGGCAGAGAGAGAAGCAGGCCCCATGCAGGGAGCCCGACGGGGGACTCGATCCCTGGTCTCCAGGGTCAGGCCCTGGGCCGAAGGCAGCGCTAAACCACTGGGCCACCGGGGCTGCCCTCGCAAGCCATTTAATTAGCGATCAGCCACCTCGCTTCAAACGTGCTGTGAAGATAAAATGAAATCAACAAAGCATTCTAAAAAAGAAAAGAAGGAAATTAATATACAAATATTGCTCTTGTGGCTAATTACCTCAATTGTAAGTGCCTGCTTGGGATTGAGAGGGCTGGGGCCCTACTCTTACATTTTATCCCATTAGTTTCTCTCCGATCCGCATCTCGTCTTTTATTACAGAGCCCAAGGCCCAAGGCTCTCCATGCATCAGACCACATACTTCACTATCACCGGAAATAACCTCCTTATTGATTTTTCTCAGGCCTTGCTCGAAACCAGACCATATATCGTCATCCTGTAAGAATCACATATTCTGCTTTTTTATGCTCGCTATCAAGCTTTTCTCTAATGCGGCGACATCAAGGACAGAAACCCATGTGGAAGACGAGGCTGCACGAGCAGACTGAACCGCTGCTCTCCAAGGGCTTTCTGAACCTACAGGTGGGCATCGCTCATGCCCAGCGGCGACCACCGACGTAGCAGGTGAAGTCAGCCGTTCTCGAAAGCACAGAGCATGTCGTGAACTCTATCAAGAGTCATTTCTTAAAAGTCTTTTCGCTAGAAAAAGCTCCTGGAAACCAGACCGGTGTTCGGAGAAAAGAATGGGACCTCCCTAGTCGCAAGCCCCTGTGAGGTTACCAGTATACCTGACGGAAGAAACTGGCTGGGGGGTCGACAGTGGCGGGGTTTCCGCGATGTGACAAGGAGCCAGCCTAGGGCTGCAGCATGCATCCGTCCCGGCCTAGGGCTGCAGTAAAGCATCCCTTCTCAGCTTAGGGCTGCAGCATGCATCCCTCCCAGCCTAGGGCTGCAGCAAAGCATCCCTCCAGCTTAGGGCTGCAGCACGCATCCCTCCCAGCCTAGGCCTGCAGCACGCATCCCTCCCAGCCTAGGGCTGCAGCACGCATCCCTCCCAGCCTAGGGCTGCAGCACGCATCCCTCCCAGCCTAGGCCTGCAGCACGCATCCCTCCCGCCCTGAGCAAGCGCGCGCCCGAGGGCCCTTTACCGTCTTGCAGGACGAGGCTGGGCTGCACCGCCTGCACCCGGAACTGCCTGGCCCTCCAGCCGGGGCTGGGCGCCCGCACCACCTCGCTGTCAGACAGCCAGGTCACCGTCTCAAAGTTGTCCCCGCGAGCCAGCGCCTCGGCCTCGGCGTGATGCACCGCCACCCGGTCGAACTGGTAGAGGCCCCCGGAGTGGTCGAAGTGCACGTGGGTGGCCACGGCCAGCAGGGGCCGGCCCGCCGCGTCCCCCCCGGCCCCGAGGTCCTGCAGGAGGCCGGCGGAATACAGGTACTCCGGGAGGCTGCGCAGCCCCAGGCCCGTGTCGATCACCACGTCTTGCTCGGAACCGCGCACCAGCCAGATGTTGGCGCGGTTGCCGGACTCGTAGAAGCGCTCCTGGATCCAGAAGATGCCGTCGCCCAGGGACTTGTGGGCGTACCACTCGAGCGCGGACATGCTGGGCAGGGGTGCGGCCGTGCGGGCGCCAGGCGCTGCGGCGGCGCGGGGCGGTCGGCCGCAGCCCGCGGGGAGGCGCAGAGACGCGGCCCGCAGCGCCCGCCCGCACCCGGGGCCGCTTGCAGCGCTAACGCGGGGGCCCTGCCGCAGAGCGGAGGCGACCGGAGGCCGCGTCCTCACCCGGGGCGGCCTGACTGCGGGGCAGGCGCCAGGTGCTCCCGCCCACCGCGCGCCACGAAGCTCCCCCCGCCGGCGCCGAAAGAGTCAGGCGAGGCCGGCGGGGCGGGTACGGCGCCTGCCAGGGGCTAAAAAGCCTCTCGCCCAGTGGGCGGGGCCAGCGCGGGGGGCGGGGCCGGCGGGGCGGGGGCGGGCCGGAGCCGGGCCGGGCGGCCGCGTGGAGGGCGGGGCGTGCTGCTCCCGAGGTGGCTCCGGCCTCCGGGCGCCCGCGCCGGGCTCGCACCCCTTCCCTGCCGCCCGGCGCCTCGGCTGCACCCGGTTGCCCCAGGCTCGGGGCTTAGTGAGCAGGTAACGGGGGGAGCCCTTGAGGGCTTGGGAGGAGATGGAGAGGGCGCGGGGAGGAGGCGGCGGAGGTCCGGGCTGGCGAGCCCCTCCAGCGGTTCTGGGTTGAGGGGCGTCGGGGGATGGCTTTACCTTTCCTTCTCCTGTAATGTCTTCAGAGTCTTAGAAAACCGCCCTTTCCCCTTCCCGGGACTGGTTGCAGCGAGTTACTTAGAAGGGGATTTAGGCTCCCTCACTGATGCTAGATTCCCCCCCCCCCCCCCCAATCTGGTGGCTCTGGGATCGTGGCTCAGGCACGAGTCCCTGCCGCAGACTTGCTGCCTGAGGACTCAACCACCCGGTCCGCCGCCTTAACTCTTGGCACTTTGCCTTGTGTCGTGGGGACAGGATTTGTTCATAACATTTTTCTGATCTTCCAAAAAAAAAAAAAAGAGATTAATGAGATTCTGTATTCCTCCCCCCTAGCCATTTTTTCTTTTTCTTTCTTTCTTTTTTTTTTTTTTTTGGTTAGTTTGTTCACTCTTGAAAGAGAGCAAAGGAAGTTGTTAGGCTCGACTAAGTAAAGGTGGAGGCAGTCGCACCTCGTGAGACCAGGAAACGTGCATAATGTCTGGGCGTGGCCCAGCCAGCCTCAGAAATCACCCCCACTCTGAACACCAAATCCCTGTCCCCAACCAGCCACCTTTCAGCTACTGAAACACCGAGTTAGGCTTCAACATTTCCCTTGAGAAGTTGACTAACCTCCCTCCTCAGCCAGGAAAAAAAATTAAAGATACCCATGAGATAGCATCATACAAAATAATTAGGAAAACCCTTATTGTGGCAGCTACTAATAAGCTTTCATAGGAGAGGTGTACTGTCTTCCCCTACACTCCTAAAGATGCAGCTTTTCTGAATATTTTCCTAATCTAGTTAGAATCTCTGCAGTCACTCTGTGCAGGGCTATCCTTACATGCAAAGTCCTGAACTAGATGAACTGGGTGGGGGCAAAAAAAAAAAAAAAAGTTGTGATCTGGATTCTCAAGAATTTGAGGGAAGATAATATCTATGTGCAAATATTTGCAATGTAAAGCAATATTGGATCTATACCACAGAGGAAGTAAAAACTAGATGCTATAAGGATACAAACGGAAAGGATTGTTGAAGAGTGGTATTTGAGCAGGACTTAAAACACCAATGTTTATTAGGATGCTCTCAATGGGGAAGTACAGAGCTTTCTGTAATTTGGGTATTTTTCCTTTAGAAAGAGGGGGGAACCATTGCAGGAGAAATGGAGGGGTATCCTTTCTAGGCAGTGAGCTCAGCAATAATGTGCCCAGTATTTATTGGACTTTTGCCAGGCTCTGGTTAGTGGTAGAGCATGAAAATGTGAAAAAGTCTTCCTTCATATTTACAGATTCTTCTGCTTGTATGACACTTCCCCCTGGCTGGCTGTCCCTTCTTAGGTCTCAGTGTGGCCTTTCCATTTCCTGTGCTAGACTATGAGCTCCATGAGAGCAGAAGCTTTGTTTTCCCAGTATGTAGAAGATGGTCTGATGCAGAGGGTGCTTAATAAATACTTGTTAAATGGATAATGGGAGAGCTTATGGGAAAAGCTTACTGGGAAAACAGACAAGACCTGACAATTACAGCACGATTTCAAAAAGGATAATAAAAGCAGTGTAGTACTTGGGAAACAGGGAAGGAGAGACCCACCTCCATGTTGGGTGGAGAAAATGGTCACAGAAAAGTATCGTTGGCACAGCATCTTAAATGATGCTGGCACTTGCTCAGGTAGATATGAGAGGAAGGCATTCCAGACAGAAGGAATGCTACATGCAAGAGCTGGTGTAGCAGAGTTGAGAGTGTGTGGAGTATGGTGTGCAGGGGGCCAGAGGCAGAAATTCAGACTCAGAGCTTTGTTAGTTAAGGAGAATGACACATCAAGGTTCATGTTCTAGAAAGATGATTGAAGAGTAGATTGAAAGGGGGAGTCTGACCATGGGAATATATTTGTTCTGTGTTAGAGATCCAGGTGAGAGCTGATAAAGGCCTGAACAAAAGCAGGTGAAGGAAGGACAGGCAACATGTAAGAGAGATACAGCTAACAGTTCTTCTATTGATGAGGGGATCGAGGAGGTCAGTGTGACTATCGGATTCTGATTAGGGCAATTGAGGTGTCATTCATCAGGAAAGATACTGTGACCTGGCTTTCATTGCCTTCCCGCAGCTTCCATACCTACTTACATCTGCTTGTACATTTATTCACCTAGCTAGTATCTGCAAGGGACAGTGTGAGATGTGGAAGACAATACATTTAGGCCACAGCATAAGTCATAAAATGTTAGTGCTATGAGGAATTTTAGGGATTAGCTCAGGCTCTGCCCCAAGGTTGTCTTTGTAGTTGATTAGAATAGGCTTTGCATTTCAGCTCTTGGATGCTTGAACTACATCCATCACACTATCTCAGAACAGTTTGGAATAGGAATTTTCAGGAGACATTCCAAAATGGAAGATGATGCTTCTGACTTTGCACTTTTAAATTCAGTCAATTTTGCTATTACTAGTTGGCTTCTTTGTAAATATTAAAGGCATCTGTGGGATTAAAAAAGTCTTCAACTAGCCTGAACATGTGTTTCAGGTAGTATAATGCAGATGAATGAACAAGGGAAAGGTACCTGAGGCTTTAACCCAGTTCTGGCTTTGTTAGGAATTACCTGTGTGTCTTTAGGCAGTCAGCTAGCCTCTCAGGGCTTCACTTTCCTCTTTTACAAACTGTAAAGTATAATCTGAAGCAGTGATTCTAAATTTGGGCTACATGTTATAATCTCTGGGAATGCTTTAAAAAGTCCTAATGCAAAAAAAAAAAAAAAAAAAAAGTCCTAATGCCTAAAGCCTATCTCTAGAAATTGTGATTTTGTTATTTTGTTGTTCTGGGGTGAAGCCTGAGTTTTGTTGTGTTTTCATTTTGTTTTTAAATTCTGATGATTCCAGTGTACATCCAGGTCTCCAACTTTATAGTTCTGGAAGTTTAAGAACAACAACAACAGTAATAATAGTAGGCTGACTGATTTGGGTAGATTTGCTCATGAAATCATATGACAGACAGAAAAAGAAAGAGCTTAACATTAATTGTAGAGCTGTTGCTATGTAGAGAGTACTATGCTAGACAGTGGGGAAATATAAAATCTCCAGTGTTAATACAGCCAAAGAAATAAGCAAACAAAATATAAGTGAAGCTAATTCCCTTTAGGAAAGGCCCATTTCCCAAAAGAGGTATTGTCTCTGTTTCTTCCAGAATTAAAGAGGAGCAGGGTGTAACACCTCAATTTTAAAAAATCCATTTATTATAACAGGAGGACCTTTATAAGAGCAAAGTGGGATGAAATGACTGTTGTGGATTATGAGGGGCTTAAACTGGATCTTAAGGTGAAAGGGGATACAGTCTGGAAGGGAGACAGAGGGAGCAGATTGGAGAGAATGGTAAACAAGACATGATGATAGAAGGAGTCAGGAGGATAGGTGCAGCCGTCTTTAAAGGGCCCTGAATTCTTGGGTAGGGAGTTTGGATTTAATTCTGTAGCCAAGAGGGAAGATGAGAAGAGTAGCATCATCAGAACCATGCCTTAAGACTAATAATGTGGAAGAATGAATTAAAATAAATAAAAGAACAAGGGATACCACAAAACTTGCAGTCAGTCAAAAGGGAGGTAGAAGGGTTTACCCTGGAGTATGGTAGAGGAAATGAAATTGCAGGGACGTTTGGAAGGAAGAATTAGCTGTTTGATTTGATAGGAGGGGTAGAACAGAGTGAGGAATCAATACTGATGTACTTCTTCATATCATCAAGTGTTGGTGACTGGGAAAGAACATACCGCAGGTAGGAATATAGGGACATAATACCTAAAAGGCGAGCTAGTTGGTGTATATATGCAGAAGATGATCTCAGTATCTTAAGTTTAAAGAACTTTCAAAATATTCTTTTGATAGTGAGAACATGGACTGAAACTCAAGATAAAGGTCAGTGCTGGAGATAATAGTATGGGACAGGTCATCAAACCCTGAGTGTGGATGTGTTTTTTGAAGACCAAAAAGAGCAGAAGACCAAAGATTGGACCTCAAGGAAATCCATACTTAGGAGATTTAAGCAGAGAAGTAGACCAGAAAGAAAGTCAGTGGGATAGAAAAACCTGGAGGGTTTTTGTTTGTTTGTTTTTCCAAGGTCTTTTTTTGTTTTTTGTTTTTTAAGTAGGCTCCACACCCAGCATGGAACCCATCGCTGGGCTTGAACTCACAACCCTGAGATCAAGAACTAATTTAAGATCAAGAGTTGGATGCTTAGCTGTCTGGGCCACCTAGCTGTCCCAAAACCTGGAGTTTTAATAAAGCCTAGGAAAGAGGGACTGACAAAAGGGAGGAGACAGCAGTGAGCCCTGTGCTTTGAAAGTCTAAGAGCATGACAAAAGGCCAGTGTATTTGACCGGTGGAGACCAGTGGGGATCACTGGGGCCTTTGCATTTCAGCATCTTTGTGAATGTAGTTCCCATCACAAGTAAGGTAAAAGCCAAACCCCTACACAGCTCACGCAGAGCCCCACAAGATCTGGCCTTGCCCCACCTCTCCTTGCTCCTCATCCTCACTGGTGACATGGGTTTTTTGTTCCTCAGACACTCCCAGCATGTGACTTCTTCCTCTGCACCTGCTCTTCCTTCTCTCTGTAGCCATCTCTGTCTCATCCCTCCTTCCTGTGGCTCACAGGCCTCTTCCAGCATGCTACTCAGATTTATCCTCCACACAAAGCCCTTCCTTGTGTGAAAAGCCACACCGTATCCCTTTGTCATTCTCTATCCCCTTACTATGATTTTTTTTTTTTTATTCAGGGCTGTACTGATGATTTTCTAGGGCTGCTATCACATTTTACCACAAACTGGGTGGCTTAAAACAACAGATGCTTATTCCCTCGCAGTTCCGGAGGCCCGAAGTCTGGAATCCTGGCGAAACCAAGGTGTCAGTGGGGTTCATTCTTTCTGGAGGCTCAGAGGGAAGATTTGTGCTGTCTCTCCCAGCTCGTATGTGCCCTGGCACTGTTGGGCGTACCTGACTTGCAGCTGCAGCCCTGTAGTCTCTGCCTTCATCTTCACATGGTGCTTTCCCTGTGTGGGTGTGTGTCTCTCTGCCTGCATTTCCCTCTCAGAAGGACACCTGTCATGGATCCGTCTGAGGATCAACTATGACCTCATCTTAATGTGATTGCACCTGAAAAGACTTAATTTTTTTATTTTTTAAAGATTTTATTTATTTATTCATGAGAGACACAGAAAGAGGCAGACACAGGCAGAGGGACAAGCAGGCTCCCCACAAGGAGCCCGATGTGGGACTCAATCCCGGATCCCAGGGTCACCCCATGAGCCAAAGGCAGACGCTCAACCGCTGAGCCACTCAGGCATCCCAAAGACTTTGTTTCTGGATAAGAAAGGTCGCATTCTCAGGTACTGGGGTTTAGGAGTTCCAGCATATTTTTTGGGGGGGCGGGGATACAACTCAATCTACAACAAGAATATGTACTATTATGTTACACACTTACTTATTTATGTGTTTGTGTTCTTTCAGGCACTGAAATATAAGCCCTTAGGACTGGGACACAGTTTTATTCGATGCTTTCTGGGTCCTGCCAGAGTGCCTGGAATGCTCAATATTGGTTGAATCAATGCCTCAGTGAAATTGGTCTCTCTGAAATAGAGGAAGATTTGGATAATGAGGAAATAGGGAAAGTTGGTTAAAAAAAGCCCTTCATTCAAGAAGCTTAGGAGGTTGAAAAAAGAACAAGGCAGTGGTTGACTCAAAGGATTCCAAAGATTGAAGCTTAGGGCTCACCTGTGAGCCACTTTCCCTATGAGACAGTTACTAGAGTCCAAGAAATACCTCTCAGCTCTGCAAGAGAAGAAAATGAAATTGTCAGCTTTTCTAGGTCCAAGAGAACTGACTTAGAATAGTCAGACTAAAAAGAGATGAATCTGAGGCCAGAGTGCCATGTAATCATTAATGGGTGGCTCAAGAGCTAGGATTGATTTTCCTGCCAAGGGTAGTATATTCACTAATGATATCAATTTATGCACCCAAAGGTGCTTGATAAATATGGAAGTTTAGAGGCAGCAGAGTTTGATATTTCTCCAGGGATATTCTATCAAGTGATGGTAGCTGATGTACTCTCTTTTTGGGATGAGTTTTCCCAACTGTTTGTGAGAGCCACCTCCAAAGATTCTGGTGTAGGCTTGAATACTTGAAGATCACTTGAGATTCGGTGTATTTAACAAGTTCTCCAGGTAATTCTCATGATCAGGCATTTTGGGAAATGTTACCTGGAATTGTTCTTAATCCTTAGTTAGTGGCAAATCCCAGCTTGGAATTAAGCCCAGTGGTCTCAACCGTGCCTACTGGACTCCCACAATTCATTTCTTAGATTGAAGGTGTGTCTTTCTGCTCAGCAGTTGTCATACTTGGGAAATCTGCTTTCTGTGGGCTCAGTATATGCTTGAGTGACTCAGCAAATGAAACGCAGCCTTTTGATTATTCCTCTCTTTTATTGGGGACAGATGGAAGGAGCTTGATTTCTAAAATAAGTCCCTTTCCAATACAACTTGTGCTTCATTTGTAACTCAATAGTGAGTGACGGGAATTGAATCTCGATAGAATTCCAATTAGTAAATACAGAAAGAATGAACTTACAATCTGTAATGGAATAATGAATCTGGACCCTGATCACAAATGACTGCTAAAATCATTAGGTACAAACTGTTGGGGAAGTTTATACTAGATGAAACGGATTGACAGTACCCGAAACCACTGACCAGAGACCTTCACTGAGAGAGACTTTTTGTGTGCATCCTAATGTGATGCAGTAGGAAGAACAGAGCATCTCTTTCAAGTGTTGTTTCAAAATAACTAACTCAAATTTGAGCAAGCCTCTGGTCCACCTATTTAGAAAATATAGGGAATAGATGAATGTATTAAACCACATTTCATGTATTCAGTTGTTCAGATTCAGAAATAAGAGAATGTACAGCCTTGCTACTTCCAAACTGTGGACTGCAACCAGCGACATTGATAGCTCCAGAGAGCTTGTTAGAAATGCAGATTCTCGGCCAAATGAATGAGAATCTGCATTTTAATAAGATTCTTGGATCGTTCTTATGTGCCTTAAATTTGGAGAAGCATTGTACTGGAAATGACCTCATGCTTTCAACAGACAATGGAAAGGAAAGAGAAAGAAGGGAACTGTTAAGTGATATGGGAGGATATATTACTGCTTTGTTGGGCCTGCAGGACTGAATGATGCCCAGTATTGTCAATAGGAAAAGAGATTTAGGGGATGTGTTCTAATCATCACTACAGTCAAATGAAGGCTTATAGTGGAAGAGCCTTGGTATGGGGATCCCTGTTAATATGCTGCCGAGTTGGTTCCCACACTAGAGTATAATCGTGTTTCAGACGATTCAGAAATTCAGTGCAGAACTTGAGTATGTGACATCTCTATTGTCCCCAAAGTTTGAAAAGAGTACAGGCTTGTCTTACCTTTAATCTATTTCAGATGTTTTTCTCTGAACTTCAGAAGTTTTGTTTTTGCCTGAACAAACTTCAGAGCCTCTTGAGCCCGTTCCCATTTCTAAAAGGACATTGGATTGGATCTCAAGGAGACTGTCCAACACTCAATTTCTAGGATAAATAAATCATTTAAAAATCTCAAGTGTATATGACTAAGATAGTGTATAGGACTAAGGATAGTCATCAAATAGAATGAAAAACCAAGGCAGACTGTCTTCATCAGCCAGACCTTTCCTTGTCCACACTTTTCACATATGTCTAAGATCTTGATGCCAAATTACAGGGGGGTGGGGGGGGGGGTGGAGAGAATTGCATCAGCTGGCTGTGCGGTGGTCCAGGCAGCACCTCCAAGGAGACCCTTTGAGCTGTTGACCCAGGGCTTAGATGACGTAGTTGAGCCCATCCTTGTTTTACCTGCCAGGCATGACTAGATGGGAGGGGTCCAGAAATTGGTCTACCATATGTTTATTTCTTTACAAGTTTTACTTTCCAGAAGTATTTTAAATTGGCCATGCTACTTAAGGAGCAGAGTTTTATATTTTGCTTTAAAATGTTGGTTTCCTTTTTTTATATGATGTCTTTCAGAATTTGCCCACTTTTCTGGTATAACTAATTCTGATGGCTGGGAATAAAGGACGTGGACGTGCAGCTTATACCTTTAATATTGAGGCAGTTGGATTTGGCAGAGGTGACAAGTTACCTGATGTAGTATTGAAACCACCCCCGCTATTTCCCGTAAGTACATTGGAAAGTGGATTTTTCAGGATTTGTTTTTTCGTGTTTCAAAGAAAATTAAAATTCTATATAGGACTGAATATAGGATATCATTGTAATATTTAAATGTAAGAAAGTAAAAGAGTGTGATTTGCTGCTGCAGTTCTTATCTGAACCTCTTCTAATTTTAACAGTGCTTTCTTAAAACACAGAAAAAACTGTGTACACCTTTTCACAAATCTACTCAGTACTGTGTAAACTAAGAAAGAATTTTTTTTTTCAATTCCTGCATATTCTATTGCTATTTTTTATGTACTCCAACATCAAAATAGTATTTCTGAAAGTCAGGCTAGGTTTTACAATGATCCCTAATGGACCTTACTCTACCAGACTTTCACTTAATGATTTTCTTATCATCTTGTATCAACAGAATTTGATTTTGCTCCGTAGTATACCATTTGGTCTTTTATTCCCTACTCAACCTTTTTTTTTGTTTTTTGTTTTTTTTTTTTTTTTGCTTCTTTCTCTATTTTTAAAAAGTCAGTGTGAATTTTGTTGTTTCTCACAATCTAAGTGTTCCTTTTTTTTTTAATCTAAGTGTTCCTACTGCATTTAGTGTTGCTTTTAAATTTAATAAGTATGCTGTAAACTTAATTGATGTAATGTTTAATCTAATGCTTTCACTTTGCATTTAGTTTAAAACATAAGCTTACACTTCCAGGTATGTATATGCTGCAGTATAAAAAAAATGAAAAAAATCATAAATAACCAGATATCCCTCAATCCAAGAAGCTTTCCCCTATTTCTTTTTTTTTTTTTTTGGAAGTTTAGAGGCAGTTTTCTCTGCCAGATGAATGAGAATCTGCATTTTAACGAGATTCTTGGATCATTCTTAATGTGCCTTAAATTTGGAGAAGCATTGTACTGGAAATGACCTCATGCTTTCAACAGACAATGGAAAGGAAAGAGAAAGAAGGGAACTGTTAAGTGATATGGGAGGATATATTACTGCTTTGTTGGGCCTGGGCTGAAGGCGACGCTAAACTTGCTGAGCCACCTGGGCTGCCCAACTTTCCCCTATTTCAAAAGGGAAAAATCCCTTGTCAAAATATATATGTAAGCTGGGACGCCTGGGTGGCTCAGCAGTTGAATGTCTGCCTTCAGCTCAGGTCATGATCCTAGAGTCCTGGGATTGATTCCCACTACAGGCTCCCCACCAGGGAGCCTGCTTCTCCCTCTGCCTCTCTCTCTCAAGAATAAGTAATAAAAAAAAGATTTATGTAAGTATAGGACCCTGAACAAATGTATCTAGGGATGTAGTTGTCATATATAGGGAGTGTCTATTTTTTGCTCTTGATATTTGCCTTTCTGATATTTAGTATAGCCTGAAACAATAATAAACATCTCATGTATAGGCGTACTGTCACTTTATACATTGATTTATTTTATTCTTTTTAAAGATTGTATTTATTAAAATTAATAATTTTAGGCGTCCCTACATTGATTTCTTTTAAAATAAGCTCTTCTCATATGTGAGGTCACTTCTAAACACTGGTAATATTAATACTTATTGTTGTTTTATACTTGGAATTAAATTGAATTCCTTGCTGCTGGCAAACTGGCTCTGTTTGATATGGCCTTGCCGATGTCTCTCTAACTTTTCCTATAGCGGTCCTTCTCTGTCCCTAGCCATCTTGGTCTCTGTGTTCTCTTAGATGTTTTCCTCTGCTAGTTTTCCTGGCTGGAACCATCTGTTTTCACGTCTTTCCATGATGGCTTCCTAATTTTATCCAGAGCTCTGCTCCAGGTATCTTCCTGAGAGGTCATGTGTGCTTACCTTGTCTAGACTAGCTACCTTCAACCTTCATGTACTCAGTTGGTCACTCTTTCCTCTACCCAGCTTCATTGTTTTCATGCCACTTATCACTACCTGAAACTGTGTATTTCCTCACTATTTCCTTATATCTTGTGTGTTTCTTCCCTAGAATGTAAGTTCCATAAAGGTAAGAAGTATCTCTTATTGTCTAACCATGTTTGGCTTATAGTAAGCACATAATAAATAGTTGTAGAATGAATGAATAGATTCAGAGTGAAATTTTGAAAATGTACCCTATATTTAGCTCTGGTACTAGAAATGTCTTTTTTTTTTTTTTTTTTTTTTTTTTTAAGAAATGTCTTTACTGAAACACCTGGGTGGCTCAGTGGTTGAGCGTCTGCCTTTGGCTCAGGTCATGATTCAGGGATCAAGTCCCATATCGGGCTCCCCACAGGGAGCCTGCTTCTCCCTCTGCCTATGTCTCTGCCTCTCTCTGTGTGTCTCTCATGAATAAATAAATAAAAATCTTTATTTAAAAAAAGTCTTTACTACATACCCTGAGGCCCCACTTTTTAATAAATATATATTTTTAAAATAAATGTGCATATACATTTATGTGCGTGTTTGTAATTCTTTAAAATTGAAGACTTAGAGGGGCACCTGAGTGGCTTGGTCACTTGGGCATGTGACTCTTGATTTCAGCTCAGGTCATGATCTCAGGGTCATGGGATCAAGCACCATTGTTCTCTCTTCTTCTCCCTCTGCCCCTTGCCTGCTTGCACATGCTCTCTCTCTCTTTTTCTCTACTGTCTTAAAAAAAAAATTGAAGATGTAGATTCAAACCCCTGCTTTGTCATTTACATGTCATATGAGCTTATAGATTCTTTGCTTCACAATTTATTTATTGTTGAAGAGAAAATATTGATGATACTTTAAATGGGATCATGGATGTTGAATATTGAGGACATCCTGGTTAGCATAACCACTTGCTAAGTAATAGCTGCTACTTTTAATCTTTTTTTTTTTTTTTAAACTACTACTCCCATCAATACCACAGCTACTAATTGAGGTTAATAGGAAACTAAAGCAGTAGCTCTCATTTGGGTGGCTTAACTTCTAAAGTGTGTAATCACGGTCAACAGACTGTTAACAAAATAATAGGTGTGGTCAGTAGGAAAATTAAACAGCTTTCCTACTACCTCTAAAATCAGAGCAAAGTAGGAAATAAGCTAAAAGGTTAAAAAGATTACAAAAGCTCAACATCTTTTCAGTTGATTGTAAAACTTAGTGCCTGTAAAATGTAGTTTTTCTTTTTTTTTTTAATTTTTTTTAAAATTTTTTTTAAATTTTTATTTATTTATGATAGTCACAGAGAGACAGAGAGAGAGGCAGAGACATAGGCAGAGGGAGAAGCAGGCTCCATGCACCGGGAGCCTGACGTGGGATTCGATCCCGGGTCTCCAGGATCGCGCCCTGGGCCAAAGGCAAGCGCCAAACCACTGCGCCACCCAGGGATCCCTAGTTTTTCAATAAAACTAACATTTTCCTGTTTATAGACAAAAAGGGATATTTAAAAAATTTATTTTAAAAAATTATCTCTTAAAAAGGACACAGATTATAAACCAGTGCCACTGAAAGCAGGAGAGGGTGAAGATTACATGCTGGCCTTGAAACAGGAGTTGAGAGAAACTATGAAAAGAATGCCTTATTATATAGAAACACCCGAAGAAAAACAAGGTGGGTATTGGACTCTTTGATTATGTAGTTGAATGTATACAGATGAAACAATGTTTCATGGTCATTTAATGCTGATTGATAGATTTACTTCAGTCAGAAATTATCCACCACCTTGAAAAAGCATGCTTAATGTTGATTTAACAGAAAATGTATTTTAAACTTTTTTATACTTTATTTTTAAAATTACCTTTCAAGAGAAGTTTCATATGTTTGGTGAAAATGGTGAAAAACAAAAATATTAAAAAGTAAAAATCACCTGTATTGCTTATGTGTAGAGATCTATTAATATTTTATTGGATATTCTAGATTTTTTTCTTTTTATAAAATTGGATTTACAGTCCTTTTATATTTCTTTTCTACTCAATATCATGTTATTAGCATTTTCACATATCCTTAACATTCTTAGAAAATATGATTTTTAATGGCTATGTTGTATTTCACTGTGTGTGTGTGTGTGTATATATATATATATATATATATATAGCATTATTAATTGTAAGTAGTTCTGATGTTAGATTTAAAGTGTTTTTTTGCTCATATATGTGTTACTATCCTTGTACATAAATCATTATGTAAGTCTCTGATTATTTAGTATTTTGTTTGAAACTTTTAAAAGCCTTGACTGTATTATGTCAGATATAATAGGAAACATAAAGCATGTACTTATTGGTTATGCCAAGGACAGAGAAGAGAAATTACAATTGGAGAAGGCTTTATAGTCTCAGGGAGTGGGAAGTGGTTTTAGAGGAAGAGAACCCGTTCCTGAGTAGATATTTAGCATAGTAGATCTATATTGATTTTCAGTTTCTGCCCTCAAAGGTTGAAATTAGAGAGATCAATATCATCCTTGAGTTCCCCAAACAACATCATTAGAGCATGAGAAATTCATACAGTGTCCTCTCATTCCATTAGTATTAAAAATGCATTCCATTTTCACTCTCTCTAAATGACTTAGAACTGGCTAAGAGTCAAAAAGAAAGTCTTATATAGTAATATTATCTATGCTTGTAATTATAAGAAGCATTTTAGACAGGTTCGTTTAATTTATCAAACATAGCTGCTTGAAGTTGATACAATGGTTTTATAAGACATTTTTATCTCAAAAATACTGAATTCTTTTTTACTTTCATGATTATGTTGTATGCTTTTATCTATTTGAGTTCAAAAATGAAATTAAAGCTCTTGTTTTAAAGATTTAAAAAAGTAAGATTAAATGAATTAATAAACATCCATTCTTAGTAGAAAAAATAATAGTATACGGTATAATCTTTTTAAAATTAGTGTTTTCTCTAGACCATGGAACAGATTTACTTAACTAAGTGTGGTCATTATTAAATCATGGGTCTAATTTACAAGTATATCATATTTGAAAATATATCTGTGAGTCTTTTAGACAGGGACTTTAGGAACATAATTTTGTTGCTGGTTTGTGGTAATGGTTGGTTTGTATCTGGATTAAGAGGCTCTTTATCTTTGATAACTCCACAAAGTATTTAAAAATACAAGGAATATTTGTTTCTTTTTCTAATTGGAGAAAATGTTTATGTAGATTTTTCCAAATTGAAACAAGACCTTCTCTTTCAAAATACTCATATTTACTTTTCTTTTCTGAAAAAAAGAAATTTTCTTTCTTTTCTTTTCTTTTCCTAGTTTTTAAAAAACTAGGTTAAAATGAAGTTTTTTTAAAAAGCATACATATATTTATGTGTGTTTGTAGGTTAATATATATATATATATATATGCATATAATGTGTGTTTATGTATATACTCATATATAAAATGTTTATGTACTGTGCACACCATGAATGAGAAAGAATCAGCCAGACTGAACAAAATTATGCAACTGTCAGAGGAAACTATATTCTCGGTCATGTTGTATCACCGTTCCCTCAGCCTTCTCCTATCACCTACCACTAATGTACATCAGAAAGGAGAGACTTAGGTACTAATGTAAAGAACTAAATAAGGTCTCAAGGCTTCCTCATTGTCAAGTGGCTAGTGGCTCAGGGCAGTGAGATCACAAAGCACTGAGGGCATAGAATAAAAATATTTCTTGTGATGTCACAATTTGTTTATAATGTTTTTGGGTAGAATTATAGAAATTATTGGTGCTTTCTTTACAATGAAATTTATCTTTTTTAAGAAAAGATTTTATTTATTCATGAGAGACACAGAGAGAGAGGTAGAAACAGGCTTCCCGCAGGGAGCCCGACGTGGGACTCGATCCCAGGTCTCCAGGATCAGTCCCTGAGCTGAAGGCAGCGCTAAACCGCTGAGCCACCTGGGCTGCCCCAAAGAATTTTTTTTAATGGAAAAAAAAAAAAAAAGGAAAGAAAACTCATTTTATCTTAACATTACCATATTGGTCCATTGGACTCTTATAAATCTAATATGTTCTGGAATATTAGTGATCTTATTTTTCCTTCATCCTTAAACATCTTACTATTTCATCAGTATAGATATTATTTCATCATTACTTGTGAATTATTCCCCCCATCCTGGAAGATAAAAGGTTAAAATATCAAAAAAAAAAAAAAAGGAAAAATGATGAAGTTGCATTGAAGGGTGGTGCAGTATTGAAATAAAATCAGCACTATTACATTTTCTTTCAGTGTTTCTATTGTGTTGCACATAGTATTACATTAATTTTTAGGAAGCTATAAAAGAAGTCTAGAGAGACCCTTGTCTTCGTGGTTGTTTTGTTTGTGTTTTAGTTTTCATAGAATATAATTGAGATTTCAGAATTGTTCATTTTCTTCCCATATGGCAAAGAGAAGAAAATTGAGAGAGGAAGATGTTATACAATCACTAGACAAATCAGAATATGAATGTAGAAGTAGTAGCTCTTTGGATGCTAACCATGATTGTGAAATTGATTGTGTAAGTGAAATCTCTGAGCTTCAGATGACAATATTCTAGATGAATTTTCTCAAACTCAAAAGTCAGTGGGTAAAGAATATATCTCTAAGAATAAAAAGGAAATATGGCATCCTCACACAATTAGTCCTTGAAAAGTGCCTCATCACATATTTTGTGATAAGAACGTGGAACATCCTGTTTGTCAAAATGACGTAACCATATTTTTCTTTTTTATGATGTTTACATACCAAAAGTTATTTGATATAGTTTATAATTGGAGAAATGCTGAAGGCAAAGACAAAGATGATCAAGAGGAAATAGGTTATGTAGAAATGAAACAATTTGTTGGATTGATCATGTTAATTGGTAATTATAAATTTAATAATGCAAATGTTTTATAATTATAGACCAAAGAAGATGGCCGGGCCATCCTCATTTCAACACAGCTGTGAGCCATCAAAGCTTTTTAAAGTATTACATTTTGAAGATGCGAATATAAGAAGAATTGGAAGCTAGAATCTATTAGAAATGTATTTCTAATCTAGAATCATTTTGATGCCTTTTTGGTTATAGCCACTCTACTGGGTATAAAGTGGCATCTCATTGTGATTTTGATTTGAATTTACAAAGTAGCTATGATGTTGAACATCTTATGTGCTTTTTACTATGCATATCTTTGGAGAAATGTCTGTTCAGATCCTTTGCCTCTTTTTAACTGGATTTCAGTAGTTGATTTTCAATATTGCTTATTCTTCTAGAAGCTTACTACTGAAGGTTAAATTTTTCCAAAATATACAGTCTGTTGTGGAGAAAAATTTTAAATGCAAATCTGTCATTTGCATCGACTTCTTTTACTGATGAAAATCTTGATAATGGGGTTTGAGAGCGGTGCCTGAGTGGCTCAAGTGTTTGCCTTTAGCTTGGGTCGTACGTACTCTTGGGTCATGGTCTCGGGGTCCTGGAATTGAGCCCGACATCCGGCTCCCAGCTTGGCAGGGAGGCTACTTCTCCCTTTCCCTCTGACCCTCCTCCCAACTTGTGCTCTCTCTGTCTCAAATAAATAAAACTTTGAAAAATAAGTAAATAAATAGCTTGAGATGAAGATTGAAGTCAAAATAGTTAAATACCTAGAAAAGCTTGGTTTCTTGGTCTTACTGATCCACTATTTATTTTAGTTATCTTTGTTTAACACTATGGTCTTAGTATTATTTGGAATCATTTTCTTAACACGGAAGAGAAATCAGTACATATTTGGGCCTTGCTTTTTATGTTTTCATCTTTTGTATTAATTTCCCTATTTCATGGCTATACTCCTCAACCACATTTTATGATGAACCATGTTTTTAGGCTATGGCACTATGGTGTTGCTTGCCAACTTACATTGCTAGGAAAGGGTTTGGACCCCCATTGAGGGAGTTTCTTGTGGCAAAGTGAACAAAGCAGCAACAAGAACCACTCCATTTTGGGCAAGCACAGAAGGTCCCTGCAGAATTGTAAGTAGTTGGCATAGAAGCTTGCAGCTTGTTCTTTCATACCCCACCAACCTTACTTTCTCCTACCCTTTTCTCCATTCTCCTCAATGGGTTGTGAAGAGTAGCTCGTTGAAAAGCCTAACTGTGTTTTAATATGTGTATCAAGCACTGAAGTTGACCATACAGCTCTCCATCCTTACTTAGGTAGTTAATACATCCCAGTTACACAAGATTTGAAGAATGGAAGCTGGAGGCCAGCGTCACAAGACTTTCTTGCTCTTTTATTGTAGGTGACTTACTGACCTGGCTTTGGGCTTTTGTGAATAATCTCAGAGTTGAATCAGGTTATCTGATTTTAAAAACCATGATTAGGGGCAGCCCCGGTGGTGCAGCGGTTTAGCCCCGCCTGCAGCCCGGGGTGTGATCCTGGAGACCCGGAATCGAGTCCCATGTCGGGCTCCTTGCGTGGAGCCTGCTTCTCCCTCTGCCTGTGTCTCTGCCTCTCTGTGTCTCTCATGAATAAATAAATAAAATCTTTAAAAAAAAAAAAAAAAAAAAACATGATTAGGGTTTAGGTTTCTGCTCACTCCCAGCTATTCATACCCAGTTGCTTCTTGCCACTTCCTTAAACATATAATATTTATTGAACTTTTCAATAGGTGTTTAGGAACACCTATTGAAATATATGTGTACAAATATAGGAGATTCCTTGTGTGTGAAATAAAAGATGTTATCTTCTGTTTTTAGTTATGGAATGGCTTAAATCCAGGCTTATTCTTGACTTTTCTAATGAACACTTTCTTATTTTTTTATAGATATTGAAAGATATAGTAAAAGATATATGAAGGTGTACAAAGAGGAGTGGATACCAGGTAATTATAAAACTGAAAATATTGGGCAGCCCAGGTAGCTCAGCGGTTCAGTGCCGCCTTCAGCCCAGGGCATGATCTCGAAGACCTGGGATCAAGTCCCATGTCAGGCTCCCTCCATGGAGCCTGCTTCTCCCCCTGCCTGTGTCTCTGCCTCTCTCTCTCTCTCTCTCTCTGATGAATAAATAAATAAAATCTTTAAAAAAAAAACCCTGAAAATATTAAAATAATTTTTAAAGTTTATCTCCTTACTCCATATATTTTAGGGAAATTTTTCTATTTTCACCATAGGAATTTTTGCTATAGGAAAGTAGGCTGGTTCTTTTCCTATAATTAATTAGTAATGCATATCCTTTGAAAACTAGGATGAAAAGATTTTTATATTTTAACAAGGAAGAGTTGAAGTGTTTTTGAAGTTTTAGAATACTCTTCTATAAAACAGGACTTGCTAAACCCGTTTGAGCTTTCCATTTCCACTTACTGCAATCATAATTTTAATCTACAGTACCAGTAATACTTCTGTGTTTGTGGGGGGTGTTATAGCTTTTGAGGAGAAAACAAGTCTAGTTAAAGGATATTTTAAGCCAAGCTCATCGATCTTCCTTTCTTTTAAGCAGACATAGACTATTTTTATTTATTAAGATGCCTTTTCAATAAAACCATATCTAAGAGATTTTTTTTCAACATTCACAAATTTCCCTTAGACACAGGCAAGATGCAAGAGGTCAGAGAGATTTCATCCAGCTCTTTCCTTTTGCAGATTAAAAAAAAAAAAACTCCATAGGAATGGAGTGATTTATCAAGATGACTTGAACAGTAGTACTAGAACCCAGGTCTTCTCATTTTAACTCACTTCCCTTTGACTTCTCTGTCTTTGGTGTTTTGTGAAAACTGCATTTACGTAAGAACATAAATGGCATTTACAGCATTATTGCTTGCATGGGTTATAGTGGTCCTTTCAGTGTGGATCATTGAAAAGCTTGAGTTTCCCTTGAACACTCTCCAATCTCCTATTTCAGTTCTTTCATAGCTGCCACATCATAAATATTAATCTCCTGAAGGATTCTCTTTACATACGTTTTCATGATTATCTATGTCACTTATAAAAGCAGAAATAGGGCAGCCCGGGTGGCTCTTCGGTTTAGTGCCTGCCTTCAGCCTGGGGCGTGATCCTGGAGTCCAGGGATTGAGTCCCGTGTTGGGCTCCCTGCATGGAGCCTGCTTCTCCCTCTGCCTGGGTCTCTGCCTCTCTCTGTGTATGTCTGATGAATAAATAAATAAAATCTTTAAAATAAATAAATAAATAAAAATAAAAGCAGAAATATATTCAAAGCCAAATTTACTAGTTCAGGCTAAATAGCTTGAGATAGAAATGTTTTCTACAGAATAAAGTGAGTCTTTATTAGCAGGCAGTGTTTTTGTTTTTGTTTTTTTTTTTAGATTATTTATTTATTTATTCATGAGAGACACAGAGAGAGAGGCAGAGAGACACAGGCAGAGGGAGAAGCAGACTCCATGCAGGGAACCCAATGTGAGACTTGATCCTGGCACTCCGGGATCATGCCCTGGACAGAAGGCAGATGCTCAACCACTGAGCCACCTAGGCATCCCCAGGCGCTGTTTGTTTGTTTATCTATCTATCGATCTATTTTTATTTTTTTTTCCAGGCAGTGTTTTTTAATCCATTTTCGTATTGCTTCTTTTTTCTGATTAATTCTGTGCTTAAAAAGGAAAAGAAAGTGAGGTGTCTGGGGGCTCAGTCAGTTGAGTATCCTACTCTTGGTTTTGGCTCAGGTCATGATCTCAGGGGTAGGACTGAGCCTCGCATTGGGCTCTGCATTTTAAGGGGAATCCCTCTCCCTCTGCCCTTACCCCCACTTGTACGTGTGCTCTCTCGCTCTCTCTCTCTAAAATGAATAAGTAAATATTTTTTAAAAATTGAAAGAAAATGACAAATTAGAGGCATTATTTAGCTAATTCAGGAAAAAAAAATATAGTTTTATTTAAGAGGGAGAGTATAGGAGGAGGAGTAGAAGGAGAGGGGGAGAAGAAATCTCAGGCAGACTCCTCATGGGGCTCAGTCTCAGAAGCTGAAGACAGGAGTCTGAGGTTCAAGTGACAGAGCCACGCAGGTGCCCCCAGGCAAAATTATTTATTAGAGAGAATTTACTTTTCCATAGCTACTTATATTTTTAGTTATAAAGTTTTTGCATAATTTTTAGAATTATTTAATTTTGCATGTGTTGGGATTGTGGTCATATATTTTAACTTGCCTTATTATGTAAGAAATACATATCAACTATAGAAAACAAACAAAATACAGCATAGTCAAATAATAAATACTGCATAGGAAAAGCAGCTGCAATCCCAACACCCACTAAGAATTATTGTGATATTTGTTCCCAACCTGGAGGTTTCTCTACACAAATATTAGATATATAAAAATATTTACATGTTACACCTGGGTGGCTCAGCAGTTGAGCATCTGCCTTTGGCTCAGGGCGTGATTCCAAGGTCTGGGGATCGAGTCCTGCATCAGGATCCCCTCGAGGAGCCTGCTTCTACCTCTGCCTGTGTCTCTGTCTCTCTGTGTGTGTCTCTTATGAATAAATAAATAAAACCTTTAAAAATATATATATATTTATATGGATTATTTTTCTTGTTATGAAAATTTCTGTATTTAAAATTGACTAGATAGGGGTGCCTGGGTAGTTCAGTTGGTTAAGCATCTGCCTTAGGCTCAGGTCATGGTCTCAGGTTCCTGGGATCAAGCCCCACGTTAGGCTCCCTGCTCTGCTCCCTCTACTCATGTATGCTCTCTTTCTCTCCCTCTCAAATAAATAAATAAAATCTTAAAAAATAAATTAAATAAATTAAATAAATACTATGTAGCTGTTAAAAGAATGTTATAAAAATTTTATAGCACCATTTCAAAGTTATTGTTTTTAGGTTTATTTATTTTTTTTAATCTCTGCATTCAGCAGGGGGCTTGAACTCACAACCCCAGGATTAGAGTCACATGCTCTACTGCTGAGCCAGCCAGATGCCCCCCAATTTTTTTTAATGAACTCTTTCTTCTTCATAGGAGAAAATACATCACTATTATCTTTTGATTCCCAGGCTCAGTACAGTCAGATATTAAGAAATTTTATTTTCATTGCAGAAGCAACTATCATGTCCTTTAAATTTTTTTCAAAGATTTGTCTTTTTACTTGAGAGAGGGGTGGATAGAGGCAGAGGGAGAGAGAATCTTAAGCCCTGGGGCTTAATCTCACAACCTCAGATCATGATCCGAGCCAAAACCAAGAGTCCGATGCTTAACCTACTGTGCCATTGGGCACCCCTGTTATGTCCCTTATTATTTTTAA